>NC_140172.1:74875077-75234623 GCF_963971535.1 Notolepis coatsorum | reverse complement strand
CCCCAGAGTGCGGTCCTGATAAATCTCATTTACCTGGAAGAGAGAGAGATACTTTAAAGTGTGTGTGTGTGTGTGTGTGTGTGTGTGTGTGTGTGTGTGTGTGTGTGTGTGTGTGTGTGTGTGTGTGTGTTACTACCTACTATATTCATGAGAGTCAGCAGGTATCTCTGGACGTGTTCTCGGCCGTGGAAGTGAAGCACAGAGTAGTCAACTCCTAACAACACCTAGAATTAACACACATTGTTAGAGAGACGAGAGAGATACAGTATTACAGAAGAGGAGAGGAGAAGAGAGGAGAGGAGAGAGGGGAGGAGAGAGGAGAAGAGGAGAGGAGAGGAGGATAAAGGAGAAGAGGTGAGAGGACAGGACAGGAGAGAAAAGAAGAGAGGAGAGGGGAGAAGCTAGTGTTGAAGAATCCCTTTTGGTTGTCCCAAACAATAAATTAGTTCACACCTAGCTGAGAGGCCAAAGGCTACAGCCCCTACCCCTATCTACTTATCCGCCTCTTCTTCAGTGTCTCCTAGCTGGCCAGAGGAGAGCACTCCTCTTGTTCAGTGTCTCCTAGCTGGCCAGAGGAGAGCACTCCTCTTGTTCAGTGTCTCCTAGCTGGCCAAAGGAGAGCATTCATCTCAGTCAAAGCTCATTTAAACCACTTGTATATTGTAATAATAGTTTTTTTTCTATTAAACCTATTTTGATCAGAAGATCTGTTATTATCTAGATCCTAATGTGAAACACTGTGATTTACCATACCCTGCCTATCAAATTCATGGGTCAGTTATTGCACTTTTTACTTCTTACTGAAACACTGTGATTATTTGTATTACTGAATAGAGAGCCTATTAGGATGCTAGATCCTAATGTGAAACACTGTGATTTACCATACCTTGCTATGCTCGCTCATGCCTGTATTTTTTATGTCTGTTCAATTTTTATAATTTTTAGACTATTTTTAAACTGAATCATTTTAAACTATTTTTATTATTTGTGTTACTGAAAACTGTAAGCGGAGAGCCTATTGGGATGCTAGATCCTAATGTGAAACACTGTGATTTGCCATACCTTGCTACCTGTCTATCTTTTTTATGCCCGCTTATGCCTGTATTTTTTTACTGTTGTGAAGCACTTTGAACTGCAACCTCTGTATGAAAAGTGCTATACAAATAAAGTTATTATTATATTATCGATGAGTCCGGTTTCAACTACAATTGGCGTCACTCAAATTGGACTTAACTCTGTTGCAGAGAAGGGGGTGATTGTCGTCAAATTATTCAGAGGTGAGGAAACATTCTACTTATACCCCATTTTTCTGCAATAACATGATGGAAATTGACTGGTGGACAGAGCTTGACTGAGAGTGAGGTTGTATATACACACTGATTAATCATTATACAGTACTTGGTTAACCTCTTAACACATTCAGAGCTGGCCGGATATGACCAAATTAGGGCTTGTAGGCCAGCGCTTTAATCAATGGGAGGACGGGGATATTTGCGAACGCTTAAACTATCTTATAGTTATAGTCTCCTTCATGGAGAAGACAGGTTGTGTTTCATCGACTGGTGTTGTATGTAGAACATCAGTGGGCAGAGAGCTGGCTAGTGTTTTTACTGACTCAACAAAGTAGGTGTTAAAAGCTGTCGCTACTTGTTCGGGGTCTTGTGTTACACAACCGTTTATTTTAAGTTATAATATTTTTCCTGTGTTTTTCCTGTCTTTCCCTGTCAGTTTCTTTATGTTATTCCATATCATCTTATTATTTCTAATGCCAATAAAGAGAGCTGCCTTTGCCTGCCTCAGTTATCTTGTTACTTTGTTCCTCAGGGGTTGTAAATCTACGTTTGTCATGCTCTTTTTTAAACTTGAGAGCTATTTTAAGGGCCTGATCTCTATCTTTCATTGATTTTCTTATACTGTCGTTTATCCAGGGGAGGGTGCTCTTTTGTCCACGTTTTGATTTAGTTTATTTTAGGAAACTGTTCATGGTGGTCTTGATGGTGGAGCGGAACAGGTGACTGTCCGTTTCTACATCTGCTCCTGTTAGTATCGTACTCCAATCAATTTTATTTATTGCTTCATCAAAGTCACCTTGATCAGCCTTTGGTATTCTGAGATGGGTTTGTCTTTTGGAGGTAGACAGAGTAAATCTATTTTTGGATAGTTTTCTGGATACTAGAGTCAGGTTATGATCGGATAGGCCAGTGACAACATTTTATGTTTTAGTGATCCTCTCTGGTTTGTTGCTGAACACCAGATCGATTTGGGTCTGGGATTTGGTTGTTATTCTGGTTGGTCCTTTGACCATCTGCACAAAATTTAATTTGGTTGTGAGTTTCTTGAGAGCTTGTCTTCCATGTTTATCTTCCCAGTTTATGTTGAAGTCTCCCATTAGGTGTACTTCTTTATCAAGGTTACATTCTTTAAGTATAGAGTTTAGCTGGTCAAAAAAGATGGCTTTTGAATCCGGTGGTCGGTAGAGCCCTAGGACCAGGGAGAAATGCGAGGCTCTGTGCGAGATTTAAACGCGGAGCCCCCCCCCCCCCCCCCCCCCACCCCTAAAGGTTAAAAAAATTATAATAAATAATAGCGCTGCCCGAGGCTGGGCATGATACAGTCAACATATAGCAAGAGAGAGAGAGAGAGAGAGAGAGAGAGAGAGAGAGAGAGAGAGAGAGAGAGAGAGAGAGAGAGAGAGAGAGAGAGCTCCCATTCTACAGTCAATATACAGTGTTATCGCTTTGTAACACTGTACAAATTTCTCCACAACACACATGTACAAGTGGCAGTAATGCAGAAAATCCAGCAAGGGAAGAAGCAGTGTAGAAAACAGGTGGAGTTTTTGCCTAGCAATGGGAATGCTTTGGCTGTACTGTGGATAGAAGTACACACTCTAGTGTTGATGTCTTTGTTTACAAGGCTTCAGCTATGGTTGCTCTGCTACAAACACAGTAGTGCAGCTGTGTGCACATCCAACCTGTTTTAGGCCAGGTGCAGGATAAAACTAAATGTGACTGAAGGAAAAATTGCAATGAACTGACGGACACAATTGACAACTATAAGCAATGCAATGCTCAGAGAGAGAGAGAGTCTGTGATGATCCAGACAGAGAGAGTCTGTTGTCCAGAGAGATGAGTCTGTGGTCCAGACAGAGAGAGAGAGAGAGAGAGAGAGAGAGAGAGAGATGGGTCTGTGGTCCAGACAGAGAGAGAGAGAGATAAGCAAGACAGCTAAGATGAGCCCCTAAAGGATATTCAACTTTTAATGGAAGAACAAAACAGAAGGAAAAGATAACTTCACAAAGGCAACATGAATATATATAGATCCAAAAGGACAAAGATCAACACGTAAATCCAAAGAGAAGAGGGTCTATACCAGAGAAAACAAATTAGCAAGGAGCCAACGGCCGACATCAGCTAAATAGGCTAACTGCAAATAGAGGTGTACCAGGTACACACCGTTAGCTACAACAGCTAGCCGGCCCGTTTGGCTCAATATAACGTTAGCTATGTTAGCTAGCCGGCCCGCTTTGGCTCAATATAACATTAGCTATGACAGCTAGCCGACCCGTTTGGCTCAATATAACGTTAGCTACGTTAGCTAGCCGGTCCGCTTGGCTCAACATAACGTCTACGACAGCTAGCCAGCCCGCTAGCTCAACATAACGTTGGCTATGATAGTTAGCCGGCCCGCTAGCTCAACATAACATTAGCTACGATAGCTAGCCGGCCCGCTAGCTCAACATAAGGTTAGCTACGATAGCTAGCCGGCCCGCTGGTCCAACAGAACGTCAGCTACGATAGCTAGCCGGCCCGCTGGCTCCACATAACGTTAGCCAACATAACTTTAGCCACGATAGCTAGCCGGCCCGAGAGAGAGAGAGAGAGAGATTTCCACGGCGGGAATAGAATAGAGTGCATTAAAAACTCACCAAACTTCCAAGAGGATGGAGACAACCGCGTGGAGTTGACGAAGTTCATCTGCCGAACGACCGTCCTCTTCATCTTGGCATAACAATGCTGCATGCGCTCTCTCTAGGTTAGCTAACGCTAGTTAGCCTTTAGCTACTAGCCGACATGGCTATCCCGACTGAACCACACGTTAGCACTCGATATTATAATGTAGCTAAAGCTAACTAGCTGTCCCTGCCTTTAGCTAAGCCGACATGGCTAGCCTGACTGAACTTTCTAACATGCAACAACTTTCATCTTCAGTCCATCTGCCGAACGACCGTCCTCTTCGTCTTGGCTGGCATAACCTCCAATGCTGCACGCGCGAAATAGTCAGACGCAGCTGACGCACGCCGGCCGACTGTACACATGTAACCCCTCCCTTCGTTGAAACCAATAGTATGTCTGCTGCAGAGCCCCAGAACTCCAATAGTGTATCTGCAGAGCCGCAGAGCCAGTGTCTAATGTGAAATATATAAGCATATAAGCAAAACTAGATTTTAGGTCTGTGATGAAAAAGGGCCTCGCGGGAAGGGGGGCCTCGCAAAAAAAAATAAAAAAATAAAAAAAAATAATAAAAAAATATATATATATATTTTTTTGTGCGATGCCCCCCTTCCCGCGAGGCCCTGTGCGACCGCACTGCTCGCACACCCCCTGAGGCGGCCCTGCCTAGGACAATAAATGACATTTGTGGGGACAGGGTAATGCTTAAACCAATGCATTCCAGATCATCATTTGTAAAGTTGATCTGGGTACAGTGGATGGTGTCTTTAACATAGAACATTACTCCTCCCCATCTATCATTTGGTCAATCTTTTCTGAATATATTATAGCCGGGTACCGTTAAAGCAGCAGCTGGGGAGTTGGAGTGAAGCCAGGTTTCAGACAAAAATAAATAATCTAAATTTGATTCTATCAGCAGTTGTTTAATTTGGTAACTTTTTGGGATGAGACTGTGTATGTTCAAGTGCCCCGCTAAGAGGCCTTTAGGCTTAGCACGGGGGTCCCATACAACTCTAGCACTATTTACAGACTGGATGAAGTGCAATATTTTCATTTTTTTATTGCTGGGTTCATAGTGTGTTTTTTAACATTTGTTGTACATATGGTACCATCAGTAACATTACAGTCATGGTGATCAGTAGGGAACTAATGTTTGGTGGTCGTATTTCTGGTCGAGCCGAGACGGAGACGGGCAATCACAATGATTTCTGGATGGGCACGCTGTGGATACGTGTGGAGAGGTGGGAGTAATTAATGTAACTTTTCTGGCACCGTGGGAGTTACTGCCAGGTCTGGTGAATGTCTTGGAGATGTTGCTGCACCGAATTTCTTCGTCAAGTCTCCCCATGGAGGCAGCGGGGTGGGTGCCGTAGTTATCCGTGTCCTCAGCCTCTGCCACCGGCTTCCTCCGCGGATCCCTTCAGTCCAGTGTGTCGTCCGGTCCTCCTGGTCACATGGTTGATTCTTCCTCCACAGGATTAGGTAGGTTGATTTGTTCAATTTGTGCACGGAAACTGAGATTCAAGCATACCTGCGAACTACTAGCGTTGCTCCCAGATAGTTGTTTCACGTTATCCGCTCCCGGTGGTGTCCATTGCGGGTCCCCGCAGCTTGGTGTAGTGGTGTCAGGCCCGTGTTGGTTGTTCAATTAATCCGCGGTCACACTCGGGCAGAAGACGGGAGCATCATGGTTATGGTGGTAGCATTCACTTATGGTTACAGGATCTCTGAGACATATAATGTTACAGTCTCTCGTTTCATGTTGGAATGATATCCTTGCTCTCAGCTCGCACAGTTTATTTTCCAGAGATTGTACATTAGCAAGCAAAATGCTGGGGAGTGGGGGGCGATTGGCTCGCTTTCTCAGTCTCACCAGAAGCCCGGCTCTGCATCCCCGCTTTCGGCGTCTGTGTCTTTTTGTTCCCGGCAGCACCGCGTTGAACGGGTCTGCTGTAGTTCGTATGAACAAAGGATCTTTGTGTAAAAACCCCGGTTTTTGTGTGATCGCCAAATCTTGTATGTTGAGTAGTTGTTGTGAAGGGCCAGATTAAACCGAATATATATATTTATTTATATATATATATTTAATTGTATTTGTATATTCTCTAATATTCCCTGATATCCCTTGTATATTCCTTGTACAATATGCATTGAATATCCATTCTAGCCTACTGAACATCCCATAATAGTCTCCATTCTACTATTGGTCGAGACCTTGGTGCCAGGCTGCCATACCCCTCAGACCCAGTTCAAACGTACCGCTCGACATGTACGAACAAGTCCTAGTTCCGCGTAGGAATTTGGCTACCGCACCACTAATGGGACTATTTGTTCATAGTGCGTATATATACTGCGCTACTAAAGTAGGACTTTCTTTTCAGTCCAGTTTCTTACCCTCCAATAGAGTCACAGACGTAAAGCCTCCCCGCGATGCCACGTGTGGGAGTAAGGCCAAGTTCGCCTACCATCGGTATTGAGACATCGTGTATATTAATATTTGAATAGTCATATTTGGCACTATATCGTCGAGTTGGACGTAGTCTATTAAGCTAATAATAGTCTGTTAATATATAGTGCTTCGTGCGGTGAGAATACTACCGTAGTCAGTACCCCATCGTTTCGGGCAGAGAACTGGCTGCTTACCCAGGGTGGTTGACCCTATGTGAAGCTGCACCCGAGGAGCCCCAGAGCCGACGAGCGAGTGGACCTGTATACCGGATTATTCTACCGACGACAGCCCGCCTTCCCAGGCACGGATTATGCTTTGGATACTTTGATTATTCTATGGATAAAGACCCCCGACACTACCGTGTGTTGGAACCCCCCCCCTGGAGAGGACACAAGGTGAGGAGACGCTCTGCAAGACGAGGTCTCTCCACGGAGAGAGCCGGCCCACAAAGAGTCCACCTGCTTTCATCTGTGGTCCAAGGATCGCCGGCGCATTGAACGGCACTACAGTGGGTTCTCCTGGGATACCCTTGGCCGGACGAGGCAGCTGGATTCTACCCCCCCCCCCCCCCTCCTACTCCTGTCGGCTTACAAGCGACCGGATTAACCCCCTCTAGTGTATCCAGCCTATAATCATTAAAGTATCATTGCTGTTATTCCTTAACTATTCCAGGTCGTATATTTACCACCTGCGCCTTCAGAGATTGGACATTATCTATTGATATACCGACGAATACTCCTTGCCATAAAAGTGCATACTATTTCAATTCATAAATGTAATTAAGTGATTAAGTGTTTAGTCTACACACCATCACTGTGTAGGCAATAAAGACCTGTTTCTAATTCGTACATTTGTGTTGGATCCGTTTCATCTACGTGAGAGTGTTCATGATAATATATTTATGCCGTGTACTGGGTGGCCGAATATTAAGTACAAAGGTAGTGGTAGTAAGTATCATATCTAGTAATACAGTCAGGGAATTGTACCCCTCAGTTACAATTGGTCCTTCGAGCCGGATGGTAATCAGTGTAATATTAATATAGTGTTATTAATATTGAAATGGCCTATTATGAACACTCCACGAAACGATCCTCCTAACCAACGCCCGCAGCGCGAACGACGGCTCCCTCAGTACTTAGAGGCTTACGCTGTCAGTCAACAACCTAGTCTTCTACTAACAGTAAACGCGGTAAAACTAGAAAGTAAAAGTATGTCTAACCCCAACGCCCAGACTACCCCGACCATAGAGGCCCCTACGGGCTCTAATGTAACTGACCAAGTTCACGTG
Source organism: Notolepis coatsorum (assembly GCF_963971535.1). Classification (NCBI taxonomy): domain Eukaryota; kingdom Metazoa; phylum Chordata; class Actinopteri; order Aulopiformes; family Paralepididae; genus Notolepis; species Notolepis coatsorum. Next base: position 75,226,933 of record NC_140172.1, on the reverse strand, counting down.
GGGACCAGTGGGAACCAGACATGACTTCACACCCCGCCAGTACTGAAGAAGTAGTCCCCGATGAGTCCCGGGAGGAATACAACGCTACCGAGAGAGAACTCGGCACGGAAGAAGACGGGGAGAGCACCGTGGAGATAGAGCTCCAAGGCTCCGCAAGGAGTACCCCGAGGGAAGGCTCCCCTATACAACCGCCTTCTCCCAGCGAGGCAGAGAGGACCCTACAGCAGGCCTTCCTCATCAGCCTGAACGCCGCTGCTGAACGCGACCGACTGCAGATCCAGCAGCGGAGCGAAGAAGAGCATATACGTCTAGAAATAAGACGCATTCAGAGGGAAGAGAATGTGGCCCGAGACCGAGCAGACAGCCAGCGAGCAGCTGCTGGTGCTCTACGGGACGCAGAGCGCGACAGACAGCAAGCGCAACTAATAGAACAGCTGATCAGACGGACAACACCCTCTCCCTCCGCCAGAGGCTCCAGGAACTCGTCTAGACACACCTCCAGGGCGGCATCCCCTAGCCGAGTAAACAACCCTGAACTTGACCAACAGACGAGGTCTATACCCCCCACAGACCACCTCCCCCCACCGGTCCAAGCGAGACCTAGCAACCGGGAAGGAGCAGCATATCCTGTGGAGAGGCTAAACCAGAGACTACAAGCACTGGATGACCTAACTGAAGACGAAGAGGAAGAGGAGGAGAACCACGCCCGAAGACAGCACAACACTCTACCGGACCAGGAGGTCCGGTACAGCCCAGGCTATACTCCCGCGGAGCTGCGCTACAGACCCCCGACTCTATACACGGGTGAGCACGACGCACGACCCGCACCGAGGAACAGCACCTGGACAAGCGGGCCATGGTACACTGCCGGTACCAGCCCATACCAAGAAGCGGGAGGAGACTCGCCTAGGAGGCCTCTCCCCCAACGCTCGCCGATGTATCCACAGTCAGCGTCATACATTGGCACGCCTATGGTACCCGACTTCACCCAAGAGAACCGGGCCCAGTATACAGAACTCCGCATGTGTCTGGAGACCATGTTGGTGGATGTATTGGATGAACGCCACAAATACGCCATCCTACTGCAGCACTTAAAGGTGCCCCGCGCACATAATATAGCGCTCGCCTACGCGACTTCCACCACCCCATACACAGCAGCGCTGGTAGCATTGGACCAGAGGTATGGGCGCATATGGGATTACGTGATCCAGGAGATCCGACACATCGACCGCTTACCCCCAGCAATAGACAATCGAGCACTGGACGACCTGTCCATCAGAGTGCAGTCCCTGGTAGGGATGTTGGGAGCGCAAAGAGAGAAGGGGAAGTATGAACTTTACGCCAACTCAAATGTGGAAAGGATCCTGGAGAAACTGCCGCCCGCTCGTCAGGAGCGCTTTAGGCGGCAGAGGGACCACAGAGACCCGAATGGCCCCGAACCGAACCTCCTCGATCTAGCAGACTTCCTGGCGAGAGAAGTCAGCAGCCTACGGCTAGATACATTCGGACGGAGCACCCCTGGCTCCAGAGAAGGAACCAGACGACTAAATGATGGAAGAAGATCGGTGACTGTGATGCACCAATCGGAGTCAGTACCGAGCAGCAGGAGCCACAGTACCCCCTCCAGAACGGAGAAGTGGAAGATAGTGTGCCCCTACTGTGAGAAAGAACACTGGCTAGCGCAATGTGACTCCTTCCCCAAGCTGAACGCGGAGGAAGCAGGTCAATGGATAAAGTCCAACAAGCGCTGTTTTCGCTGTGCGCGCTCACACATGGCAGCCGAATGCCGCTTAAAGAAAAGGTGCACCAAGTGCGATGGAGCCCATCTGGACATACTTCACGACAGTAACAGACGGCGCCCTTCACCTGCACCATCCAGCCGCAAAGCGAGCGTCATGTACATCGATCCCGCCAGCAGCAGTGGAGCCCGAGTACTCCTAAAAGTAGTGCGTGTGACACTAAGCTACCAGAATAAAGTCCTGGACACTTACGCCGTCCTCGATGACGGGTCAGAGAAGACCCTGCTGCTCGCCTCCGCTGCGGCCCAGCTAGGGCTGCGGGGAAGCGAAACCCAAATGACAATTCGGACAATAAGACGAGATTTGAAGACGATAAAGGGCGAGAATGTCTCATTCTCTATCGCAGCAAGCGGCCAGCCTGAGCGACGGTACCAGATTGCAGACGCTTTCACCAGCCAAGAAATAGGACTGTCGCGGTACACATACCCCGTCGCCAAGCTGATGGAGAAATATGCACATCTGCGCAAGTTACCGATCCCGCTCATAGACAATGCTATGCCGACCCTGTTGATAGGCTCCGACCATGCAGACCTAATTGTCCCGATAGACCGGGTTCATACCGGACCCCGAGGCTGTCCTGCAGCAGTCGAGACCCGTTTGGGATGGACTCTCCAAGGCCCGCTCGCCAAATCTCTCAACCGAAGTACAGCCACTAGATGTCTCCACTCCCGAGTCACAGAGGGAGAAACCGCACTCCTGCAACACGTAGAGCGGCTATGGAGCTTGGAACAAATGCCCTTTAAGAATGGAAAGAAAGACATTCGCTCTAAAGATGACATTTACGCCATTCACCTCCTCGAGACAGGGACCAAGAGAGTCCCGGTCAACGGCGTGTTGAGATACGCCACGCCACTCCTGCGGCGAGAAGGAATGCCTACTTTCCACGCCAAGACAGACGCCATAGAACGGTACCTGCTGAACACGGAGCGGCGCTTAGCCAAGAACCCCGCCCAAGAGAGTGTATACCGCGCTGAGATTGAGAAGCTCATCACAGCGGGACACGTCACAAAGATGGACATTAAAGAGGCTGACCAGACCACTGAATCGTGGTACGTGCCCCACCACAAGGTCCATCACAACGGTAAAGACCGCATAGTATTTAACTGCAGCTACCAGATCGGATCCCAAAATCTGAATAAAGAGTTACTGCCCGGTCCCACACTCGGCCCCTCCCTACTCGGCGTTCTACTCCGCTTCCGCCAGGAAAAGGTGGCCATCAGCGGGGACATTAAAGGAATGTTCCTGCAGGTGAGATTAGTAGAGGCGGACAAGCCCCTGTTACGGTTCCTATGGAGAGAGAAGCCAGGAGATGAGCACCCAGCCATCTACCAATGGGAAGTCCTCCCCTTCGGAACGACGTGCAGCCCCTGCTGTGCGACATTTGCACTACAGAAACATGTAGCAGAGGACCCAGCAGCGGACGAAGAGGTCCGACACAGCGTAAAGAACAGCTTCTACGTAGACAACTGTCTACAAAGCCTTTCAACCCAGGAAGAAGCCGAGGCTCTCCTGATTAAACTCCGCGCCTCATTGATCAAAGGCGGCTTTGATCTCAGGCAGTGGGCCAGCAGCGATCCGCAAGTACTGCGCAGCCTCTCCTCCGAGGACAAGGCAGCCAGCAGCGAGACCTGGATGGCTACAATCCCGGGAGAAGCCCAGGAGATGACCCTGGGATTGGTGTGGCGATTCAAAACAGATTCGCTTCACTACAGACACAAGCCCCTGACTACGGAGCAGGGAAGGCCGGCGGCGGCGCCGACCACCAGACGGAGTGTGTACACAACACTCGCCCGACAATATGACCCGCTAGGATGTATTCTACCGTACACCACCAGGGCAAAAATGATTGTACGAGCATTGTGGGACAAGGACCAGGGCTGGGACGACCCCATTCCCGCACACCTTGCATCCACCTGGAGAGAGTGGGAGATGGAGCTCCACTCACTCCCAGGCGTTAATATGCGCCGAAGCTACTTCCCACCCACGGTGAGGCCAGAGACATGTAAAATGGACTTGCACGTCTTCAGTGACGCCTCAGAGGTCGCATACGGATCAGTAGCCTACTTGCGGGCCCAAGACCAAGGGGGAGAGATCTACACAGCATTTGTCCTCGCCCGCTCGAGAGTAGCCCCACGCAAGCAACAATCTATCCCACGTCTAGAGCTCTGCGCAGCCCTAGCCGGAGCGCACCTAGCCACGCTCATCCAACGTGAGCTCACCATACCGGTGTCTAGAACAATCCTGTGGTCAGATTCCACGACGGTACTCGCCTGGATCAAATCGGACTCATGCAAGTACAAAGTCTTCGTGGGAGTCAGAGTCACCGAGATTCAAGACTTAACCGAAGAGTTAACCGGAGAAACAGAGTGGCGCTACGTTGATACAAAACAGAACCCAGCTGACGTCATCACCCGGGGGATGCCCCTGGATGACCTCACCCGTCGCAATGTCTACAGTGACGGCCCCGCATTCCTAAGACTCCCGGAAGGACAGTGGCCCATGCCTATCCCGAGGGCAGCAAGTCCAGAGGAGGTGGAAATTAAGAAGTCTGTGTTCTGTGGATTGAGCACCGTAGCCTCCACCGACCCTAACATAAACGATTGCACGTCCATAGAGAGTGCACAACAAAGAACATTCCTGCGGTACCACCCGGAGTGCAAGTCCCCCGCTGATATGTCAGCAGCTAACTACGAGGAAGCAGAATTGCTTCTACTGCAGCGAGCCCAGAGAGACTCGTTCCCCGATGAATTGGCCTGTCTACAGGGAGGAAAGCCCGTCCCATCCGACAGCAGATTAATTCATCTGGCCCCCGAGAGCGACGCTCACACCCTCATCAGAGTGGGTGGTCGCCTACGCAGAGCCCCCAATCTACCGGATGACATTAAATACCCGATCGTATTGAACAGCTGACACAAGGTCACAGAGCTGATTATAAAGAAATACGATTTCCTACTGCACTACCTACCGTCTCTACAGACCCGCCAGAAGTGGGTAAAGGAGAGAGACAATTTGACAGAAGGAACAGTCGTCATGATTATTGATCAATCACTGCCCAGAGCTATGTGGCCGGCCGGCCGCGTAAGCAAAGTGATCACCGGTGCCGACGGCAAGGTCCGAGCAGCTGAAGTGCTCGTCCAGGGTCGCACTTACACCCGTCCCGTGGCAAGGCTCATAGAACTGCCTCGACTCCCAGACACAATCGATGATGACCATGACCCTACAACCCTATGACTTTGTGAAGTTGACTGACCCCTACAGCAAACCCTTATGTGTAAATAGACAACGCGATTAATCTGTCTCTGTTTAACTGATTAGGTCCGGGACCTATTCAGGGGGTGGCTGTTGTGAAGGGCCAGATTAAACCGAATATATATATTTATTTATATATATATATTTAATTGTATTTGTATATTCTCTAATATTCCCTGATATCCCTTGTATATTCCTTGTACAATATGCATTGAATATCCATTCTAGCCTACTGAACATCCCATAATAGTCTCCATTCTACTATTGGTCGAGACCTTGGTGCCAGGCTGCCATACCCCTCAGACCCAGTTCAAACGTACCGCTCGACATGTACGAACAAGTCCTAGTTCCGCGTAGGAATTTGGCTACCGCACCACTAATGGGACTATTTGTTCATAGTGCGTATATATACTGCGCTACTAAAGTAGGACTTTCTTTTCAGTCCAGTTTCTTACCCTCCAATAGAGTCACAGACGTAAAGCCTCCCCGCGATGCCACGTGTGGGAGTAAGGCCAAGTTCGCCTACCATCGGTATTGAGACATCGTGTATATTAATATTTGAATAGTCATATTTGGCACTATATTGTCGAGTTGGACGTAGTCTATTAAGCTAATAATAGTCTGTTAATATATAGTGCTTCGTGCGGTGAGAATACTACCGTAGTCAGTACCCCATCGTTTCGGGCAGAGAACTGGCTGCTTACCCAGGGTGGTTGACCCTATGTGAAGCTGCACCCGAGGAACCCCAGAGCCGACGAGCGAGTGGACCTGTATACCGGATTATTCTACCGACGACAGCCCGCCTTCCCAGGCACGGATTATGCTTTGGATACTTTGATTATTCTATGGATAAAGACCCCCGACACTACCGTGTGTTGGAACCCCCCCCCCTGGAGAGGACACAAGGTGAGGAGACGCTCTGCAAGACGAGGTCTCTCCACATCTCTCCCCCGTGGACCGGAGAGAGCCGGCCCACAAAGAGTCCACCTGCTTTCATCTGTGGTCCAAGGATCGCCGGCGCATTGAACGGCACTACAGTGGGTTCTCCTGGGATACCCTTGGCCGGACGAGGCAGCTGGATTCTACCCCCCCCCCCCTCCTACTCCTGTCGGCTTACAAGCGACCGGATTAACCCCCTCTAGTGTATCCAGCCTATAATCATTAAAGTATCATTGCTGTTATTCCTTAACTATTCCAGGTCGTATATTTACCACCTGCGCCTTCAGAGATTGGACATTATCTATTGATATACCGACGAATACTCCTTGCCATAAAAGTGCATACTATTTCAATTCATAAATGTAATTAAGTGATTAAGTGTTTAGTCTACACACCATCGCTGTGTAGGCAATAAAGACCTGTTTCTAATTCGTACATTTGTGTTGGATCCGTTTCATCTACGTGAGAGTGTTCATGATAATATATTTATGCCGTGTACTGGGTGGCCGAATATTAAGTACAAAGGTAGTGGTAGTAAGTATCATATCTAGTAATACAGTCAGGGAATTGTACCCCTCAGTTACAGTAGTGCCTCTCTGTCATTATGTATACAACACAGCAGCCGTCCGTGGCGCCATGGTAACGCATCAGGAGAAGATGCAAATCACATGTAAAAACTCCGGTTTTGGTGTGATCGCCAAATCTTGTATGTCGAGTAGTGCCTCTCTGTCATATGTATAGACGCTGCTCACCTTACATGTAAAACTGTACAAAAAAAACAGCATAATAACTAAAAAGCTGCTAGGTCTATGAGGAGCGCACAACACCATGGTAACGCATCAGGAGAGGATGCAGATCACATGTAAAAACTCCAGTTTTAGTGTGATCATCAAATCTTGTATGTCGAGTAGTGCCTCTCTGTCATATGTATAAATGCTGCTCACCTTACATGTAAAAACTAAAGGTTATCCTATAACCTAGTTATATGAATACTGGCAGAGTGTCTCGCTCTTACCATTATGAGATAACTCTTATCTCCTAGCACCTACTGTGCTCATGAACAAACAATATGCACCCATGCACGTGACCAGGCCACGCCCCAGCGTCCTCCTATAAGACGCCGGACATGGTCACACTCTACCTTCCTCGGAAAAAAAAGTTTCCAACATTGAAAACCCAACCAAGGGATCTCAGGGCGCTGAGAGCGAGACGCTCTGCCAGTATTCATATAACTAGGTTATAGGATAACCTTTCATTATATTATCATACTGTCATCGCGTCTCGCTCTTGTCATTATGAGATATGGGGCAGAGCAGACGCGTGACCCGACAAATGTACCCCCTGAGGGCCTGTAAGCCCCACTACCAGGGAGGAGGGGAGTCGCGTCCACCCGCCCGTCCTAACGAAGGGGGGGAGGCAGTCAACTCCACCAAAGTGCGAAAAAAAAGGCGAACCAGAAACCCCTAAAAGCGCACAGTACAGGCGGGACCACGTGTGACACAGCACCCCGTGGCACACACCCACACACCCCTGCTAGCCCACCGACTGGCGGGATGCAGGGGAGGTCCCAGACCTCAGAACCGCCTGGGAGACAGAACCCCCAGTCATGTCCATGAGGTAAAACTTAACAAAGGGACCCGGGGAGGACCAGGAGGCCGCAGCAAACAGATGTCCTCCACCGAGGCCCCCCCTAACAAGGCGGCAGAGGCCGCCACTCCACGAGTGGAGTGCACCCTGACACCCCCAGGGGGGACCTGTCCAGCCAACGTGTAGCAAAGGGCAATGCCCTCGCACAACCAATGTGACAAGAGGGTGGCTGAACAATGTAACGCCCTCAAAACCCACATGACAAGAGGATATAGCTGCGGCATATACCCTCACCGTCGAGGCAGACAGTCTACCCAAAATAGACTGAAGGAAGGAAATGACAGCGTCCAGGGGGCAGGACACCGGGTCCCAGGCCCCCACCTTACACCACTCTTGAAAAGTACGCCACTTACCCGCATAAACCGCGATAGTGGAGGGAGCATGCGCGTTTCGGATGGTGTCGACCACAGAAGGGTCAAGACCCATCCCCTCCAGACTCACCCCCTCAGCAGCCAAACCTTCAGTGGCTGTCCCAGAACAGAAACAGACACAGAGATCCGTGTGCCTGAGAGAGGGCCCGCGGTGACCAAGGAACAGGCCACGGCGGGGCTACCAAGAGCTGGATCAGAACCGGGAACCACACAGCCGTGCCCCGGTCCGGCGCGATCAGGATCAAAGTTCTGTGCTCCCGACGTATCCGCTCCAGCAGCTGAGCTATCAGGTATATGGGGGGGAACGCATACAGAATCCCGGGCGGCCATGGATACATCGAGAAGGCATCCACCCCCAAGGGAGGATTGTCCCCCCGACTGACCGAGAACCACAAGGTGCACTGGTGAGACTGTCTGCTCGCAAACAGATCCACCGTGGCTTCCCCGAACCGGTCCCAGACATGCCTGACTATGTCTGGACGTAGTCCCCATTCGTCGGAATGAGGACCGCCCCGCGACATCACATCCGCGCCCACATTCTGCTTGCCAGGGATGTGGAGCGCCCTCAGGCTGCGCATCTTGAGAGACGCCCATAGCCAGAGCTCGACCGCCGCCCGGTGCAGACGGATGGCGCATACTCCACCCTGTCTGTTGATATACGATGCTGCCGTCGTGTTGTCCGTCCTGACCAACACGTGCTCGCCCACCACCAGGTGGCCGAGCCGCTTGAGGACCAGAAGGACCGCCTTCAATTCCAACACATTGATATGCAGTGCAGACCGGGTAGCATGGCACATCCAGCTGCCCCCTACTGCGTTGGTCCGACACGTCCCCCCCCCATCCCGTGAGGGAGGCGTCGGTGAAGACCGTGACATGTGATAGCCTGCTGCCCATGGAGATCCCGCTGGTGAGGGTACCAGTCCTCCCCCAGTGGTCGAGATACCCCAGTATTGACATGGGAACCTTCAGTCGTTTCCACTTGCCTCTCACCAGGTCTATTTTCATACTGGAAAACCACCTCTGTATCCTCCTCATAAAGAGGAGGCCAAGAGGGACCACAGAGTGAGCAGATGCCATCATACCGAGTAGGCGCATCACAGACAGCGCCGTAACCGCCCTGCCAGGACGGAGCCCCCTGAGCTTGTCGAGAATATCCACTCGCCGCCGCTCCGAGAGGGTTGCCCTCATGGGCCTTGAGCTTAGAACCAAGCCCAAGTACTCCACCTGTTGACTGGGAAGAGGAGTACTCTTCTTCCAGTTCACAGCAAAACCCAGACTGGTGAGGAATTCCACCACCAGCCTGGTATGAGACCTGGCGACCTCCTCCTCGGCTGAGGAGCAGAATGACGTTGAGATAGAAAATAACTCGTATACCCTGACAACATAGAGGCTCCAGCGCGGTCTCTACACACTTGGTGAACGTGCAGGGGGGAGAGAATAGCCGAATGGCAGCCTCTGGTATTCGTACGCTACACCCTGAAAGAGGAAGCGAAGGAATTTCCTGTGAGCGCTCGTTCTTGAGTCAGTCCTTTATTCGTTTGCCTTGTCTAACCCTTTCTTGTCCTCCTTGCTCACATACCTCTACATGGCTCCCCACCCTGCCTCCATGTTCTGGATTTCATGTATGACCTTCATGTGCCTGACTACTGTTCTCCTTGTGGACCGCCCTGGACTGTCTGAGGACCCGACCCCGGCTATGCCCACCCACTTGTCTGACTACCCTGCTACTCGCCTACTCCCTGGACTCTCTGAGAACCTGGTTACCGTTTTTACCCTTTATATAATAAATATACCCGCTGTTTGGGTTTTCTGATTCACCATCATCTCTGCCTGTTTGTGTCTACATCTGGGTTCTGGCTATAGTACAAACCATTACAATAATCGATGATTCAACTACACTAGCCAGCCAGTTTGAATGTTACAATGTATTATAGCATCTAAACAATGTTAGCTAGCTAGCCAGTTTGAATGCTACAATTTATTATAGCATCTAAATAACATTAGCTAGCCAGCCAGTTGGAATGTTACAATGTATTATAGCATCTAAACAATGTTAGCTAGACAGCCAGTTGGAATGTTACAATGTATTATATAGGGCTGTCTTAAATACTTCGAAGCTTTGTTCGATGGGCATGGGATTCGAATATGAAAATAAAATTTGATTATTAAAAAAAAAATATATATATTATATTTTTTTTGCAAAATCAACTCTGCCTCTCTTTGTTAATTACAACAAGCAATGCTGTTTGTTATTTAAGATGAGGTCGGACTCTGCACTGACAGATTTGTGTTCATTGTGCTGCTTTTATAAAGCCTCAAATGACGGCTTACAATATTTCATGAAAGCAAAGTGTTTTGTTTGTCTAAGTTTTAAAAAGGTTTAAACTTTACAGCACTGACAAAGTTGAACAAAGTGCTGTACAAGTCCCACAACATAAATACAAATAAAAAAATAATAATAAATAAAAAAATATATTTTATTTGATTTCGAAGCTTCGAATTAAAATAGAATCTCGGCCCCGAAGCTTCGAATTCCAAAAAATGTATCGAAGGTCAGCCCTAGTATTATAGCATCTTAACCTGTTAAACCCTATTTCCTGAAAATCCGCCAAAAATACATACCTAAGTAAGTGGAAGATTGCTCAACTTCTACAAGGCCCATGTTCTTGGTATCTAGGGACATCTATCGATCTCAGGGAATGTATTCCCAGTATCATAAATATTGTGTCTGTTACTAGGCTTTAGTAAATTGCGATGAAACAAAGGAGAATATAAATTATGGTTTTTCTTTGCATCTTTGACAGTGAATAACACCATGCTAATGACCAGACATGACCAGACAAAACTGTAACTGAGCTCGTTCAGCACCTTCTTGAGATCACATGTACAAAAGATCTAAGCAAATGAATAAAGGGAAGATGATTAAATAGAAGGTTTTGTAGATTACTGTAGAGTACTGAATTCTGCCATCCGGACACATGCAATTTGAAATATTATTATAGAATATAGAATATCAGGCCTATAAATTACATTATTATAGCCAAGTTGCACATCTATGGATCTGCCAAATCTACTCTTTCCAATGGCAGAGTTCAATTTGGATTTAGTATCACCAGGCGTGCAGGAAGAACGTGAATTAATCTACTGTAAATTAAAACAAACATTTGAAAACAAAATGCAACATTAATCCATACAGTCTGTAGACATGGATTTATGATGTGATGTCATTTTGGGTCCGGTACCGGACCCATCAGGTTTAAGAGGTTAACAATGTTAGCTACCCAGCCAGTTGGAATGTTACAATGTATTATAGCATCTAAACAATGTTAGCTAGCCAGCCAGTTACAATGTTACTTATCAATGCATCAAAACTGCAACAGCTAAGTAATCATCAACGATGGGAGTCTCCAGCTAAGACAGTTGGTTATTATTCCATCAAATATGATGGATATAATACTATACTATGACTATATATGACTAAATGACATACTATGCACTTCCATTGTGTACTGAAGATACAGTAGATAGAAAAGTTAATTACATCAGTTCTAGTCTGTAAGATACAGTTCAGAAGTAATGCTAAACAGTTCAACAACCTCAATGTTAAACAGTTCAACTTCCTCTGCAGAGCGGCGGGACCGGGAGTTAGCTGTTCTGCTCTGGTTCAGTCCTCTGGACAGGGAGTTAGCTGTACTGGTCTGGTTCAGTATTCTGGACAGAGTCTCCAGCTCCACCAGACCACCAAGGAGAGAGCCTAGAAGACAAACAGATTTAGACATGTTTATTTCCTGGTATTCGTGATCCCCATCATAATCACTACTATCAACAACATGTCATAACATTAACAGAATTCTCAGGTGCAATACCTGTGCCATCTCAACAATGGTGGGCATATATCACCTATGCCATCTAAACAATGGTAGGTATATCTCTACCTATGCCATCTAAACAATGGTAGGCATACAGTATATGTACCTGTGCCCTCTAAACAATGGTAGGAATATATATATACCTGGTATGGATGGGCAAAACTCACAAAATTGCTATTCAATAGTCACTGGGAACTGTTCAAATACTAATCAACATGATTTAGTTTTTTCTTAATAGCGAACGTGAGATAATCAAACAAGCAAGCTACAGTAGCTGGCTTCTGTCATTGATAACAGCTATATATATGAGCGATGTCGCAGCAGCAGGCTAATGTTATTTCCAGGAACAAAAGCATTCATTCCAAAAGTTACATCGTTGATGCTTGAAATGTCTGAGCTTCCAGGTTAACTTGTTTTTACTTATTAGCGAACGTGAGATAACCCAAAAAGCGAGCTAGGGGGTTCCGGTTCCGGGTCGAGGATGGGGTAGACATCTCTGTGCCATGATGTGACTCCCGAACTATAATTTTTACGCCAAAAAGCCTCTTTTTATAATTTCAAGTTAATTAAACCATTTCCATACTTTACCCTTATTTCTACCTATCTTATTTGGCTATAAAAAGCATGATGGCTATGCGAATTCTAAGGAACGAGACCAAAAAAGATGACGGCCCCATGGACGGGGCTACCATGGCTAGGCTATTTGAGGAGCTCAAGCTAGCCTTCACCGTCGAGTTCAGAACGTTCACCGCCTCGCTCGAATCCAGACTCGAAGACATCCAATCGGCGGTTGCTGACCATACTCAACGTCTGGCCTCCGTGGAAGACGGCCTAAATACATGGTCTGGTAGGACGGAGGAGCTGGAGGTCAGGTGCACGGCCCAAGATGAAATCATCGGCAAGCTAAAGTCCAAACTAACCATCGTCGAGTCGCGTAGCCGTCGGTCCAACATACGCATACTGGGCCTAGATGAATCCTTACATAGCGACCGGCCCAGTGTCTTTTTCGCAGAAATCCTGGTGGAAATCCTGGGGAAAGATGTCCTCGCTACGCCGCCTGAGCTCGACCGATGCCATAGGGCGCTGACTTCCAAAACAGCACCCAGCTCCAGGCCTAGAGCAGTGATCGCCTGTTTACACCGCTATAAGGTAAAGGAGACGATCATCCTGGAGGCTCGTAAGAGAGCAGGGCTTGACATTAAGGCTTGTCCTATTGTCCGGGACAAGTAAAAGAAATGGTCGGACAAGCATAATACAATTTACAAGTACAAAAATATATATATATATATATATTCCCCAAACGAATAGTAACGTTATTCCATCTGATCAGAAAGTGCCTGTCTCACAGTGTCACACTGGAAACTCTCAATCTCTGTACGTCAATATTACTTGTCCCGGACAAATGGCGAGCGTCTTCTGAGTGCTCGCTTAGTTGACACTGACAGTGGCACGAGACCCGCGAAAATATCAGAATGTTTAATAGAATGTTTAATAAAAGTTGGTTGTTTTGTTGTTACCTGTTGATCTAATGTGCCTATTGTTAAAAGAAATTATTTCAAATAAAAATACAATTATTTATTTGAATGGTGTTATTTATGGCAATAACAACTATACCGTAATAACAACTATACCGTAATAACAACTATACAACTATAGGCGTAGACCAGGGTTTAACCCCTGGTCGTCAAGAGAGAGGGGAGATGAGAAAGATGAGCTGGTGCTGATGGGGAGTGAAGATGAGCTGGAGGACTGATCATAAAGTATATACCCCACACACACAAATGTACACACACTGTGTTTAAGTTATTAAATCATAATAATTGTCCAAATCTCTTGTCGGTTTTATAGATTTTTTAATAGGCCTTTATTTTCACAAGTACATTTCGGACAAATAAGTTTAGCTTTCGGACAAGTAAAATATCTGAGCCACTTGTCCGAAGTGGCTCAAAAAGTTAATGTCAAGCCCTGGAGAGGGAAGCTGACATATAAAGGGAAGCCAATTCTAATCTTCGAAGACTACTGCCCCGTAGTAGAACAGCGTTCGTGCTACCGAGATGTCATGGGGCCCCTGTATCAGCAAGGATTCAAACCATCGCTCCAGTTCCCTGCGAGACTCGTCATCAGAACCAAGGACGGCATGAGGAAACATCTACCATCACCCAAGGACGCCGTGGACTTCCTGAGGACCCGGCTCAAAGAGGCTCCGACACCGGCTTCACCAGATAGAGACGCGGTAGTAGCTTGATTTTGGGCCATTAGCATGCCACTATGGCTAACACACAGAGCGGTGTAGCACCTAATATTTCCTCGCACATGTAAATATGGATGACTACGTGATGTTAGGTGTCGCCTGGAAGTCTATATTTTTTTTGATATTTGACATAAGGGGTGGGGGGGCAGTTCTGCTCTATATGACTATTGTATTGTTGCATGTTTATAACACCTGCCACAGGCTGGGGTGCTAAGCGCTAGCTTTCCGTTTAGAAAGAAACGCAATGTATTTTCATTTTTATTTTTTCCCGGGTTTGTGTTTCGGATGTTTCTACCACGCCTATAACATTTACGTATCATTGCCACCGGGATGTGTTTATTGTTTGCTTACACATTTAATGAACTGGGGTATCGTGACTGCGTCAGCCAAGCCCTGTCAGCTACATACTGCTAGCCACCTGCATAGCACATGACTGCAACCGCGGCCAGGTGCGTCACTACCTCCCGTTGACCAACAGGCTCGCTGGGATGGCAGACGGCCCCCTGCACAGTGCCCTCCTCTGACGTGGAGGTCTAATTGCACTAGGTCAAACCAGCAAATCACTACATTACCTCTACTCTGAACGAACCATGGGAGGTATCCCCCCCCCCCCCCGGCCTGGTTGATGTACTACACACCTGTTCTGATGCAACATACATGAAAGATACTTAACTCCCCCCACTTTTACTATTGTTCCTGTTCTGGGCTTCTTTTGTTAACCTTGCCAATCTCTTATATGGTTTAATTTGAATCTTCTCGTTTACTCTACATTTTGAGGCACTTTTTTGTATATTTGGGAGTGTGACAGACAGCTACTGAGAGAGTGTTCTACTTATGGTACGTTTGAAGGTTGTGGAATTGTTGGTAAGTCCCTGTGATGCTGGGGAAAGGCCCACTGGTTCCGCATTTCTATATGTTTTAATGTTATTAATGTTTGTTTTATGTATAGCTCAAGACACATGTGCTTAATGTTTAAAATAAGTGAATTTGGCGTGCCCACTGCCCATAGGCCTTTCTAGGTCTGCCCTGTCTACACATTCCCTAATATTCTATGGCTTATTTTTTTTATCAAATTTCTTTTTTCTCTTTTTTTTTTAATAAACAAACCATAATAACAACAATAATAATAATAATAATAATAATATTAACAATAATAAACTTAACAATATCAAATAACAACAATAACAGTAAAGTAATGACAATAATAGAATGATAAATGTAGTAAAAAAAAAAAATATATATATATATATATATATATATATATATATATATATATATATATATATATATATATATATATATATTAGGGCTGTCAGTTTATCGCGTTAATTAGATTAATTAATTACACAGCAAATTATCGCGTTTTGAAAATTAACTCAAAATTCATTAAAAAAAATTTCCTGTGTGAATGTTCCTCACTCATTCCGTAAGAACGTAGAATACACATTTACAGACTTTTTTTTAATATGGTCCATTTGCATGTTCTTGGTATCTGATTCTAGGGACATCTATGGATTCCCAGTGTCAGAAATACTGTGTCTGTTACTAGGCTTTAGGGCTGACCCCTATTAATCGATTAGTCGACTAATCGGTCGAAAGGAGCCGTAGTCGACTGGCCAACCTCTTAGTC
The DNA here is from genome assembly GCF_963971535.1 of Notolepis coatsorum. Taxonomy (NCBI): domain Eukaryota; kingdom Metazoa; phylum Chordata; class Actinopteri; order Aulopiformes; family Paralepididae; genus Notolepis; species Notolepis coatsorum. The sequence goes on along the minus strand of NC_140172.1, from coordinate 75,211,178 downwards.
GAATATAATAATTTTTAATTTTTAATTTTTTTGTATCATTCTTTCCAAAAGAGAAGAGGCCTAGAAGCGTGGCTAACGCTAATGGCACGCATACCAGAGGTTAACTGCCTATGAAAACAGGCACAGAGGCACTGAAAGAGGATTTCACCCATCTAATGAACACACTAGACTAGACAAATATCAAGATGTATCCATCAGTGGACCAATTGCATGCTTTTGCAGACGACAATAAGCCTTCAGTCGACTCCTTCAGACATTAAGCACCCCCCACAGCCCAAATGAAATGAGTAAATTGTAATGAACCAAATGAGAATATCTATTACATTTTTTTTTATCTTTGACTGTGAATAACACCTAAAATTGACCAGACCTGAAAAATCTAAGCAAATTAATAAATGGAAGATGATTAAACAGAAGGTTTAAGTACTGAATTCTGCCATCCGGACACATGGAATTTGAAATATGATTATAGAATATAGAATATCAGGCCTAAAATGGTTATGCGATTAAAATACGATTAATTAGATTAATTAATTACAAATCCTGTAATTAATTAGATACATTTTTCGCCTGACAGCACTACTATTTTCTATAGTACGCTAAATCTCAATTCATCCTTATCCTCCCTTGTCACCAAACAGTATTGGGAAAAAGATTTAGACAGAGATTACGGACAGCGGACTGGCAGGATATGTGGACCTATGCAAAAAAAATCTCAGTTTGCAACCGCACCAAATCTATTCAATTCAGAATCTTACACCGCATTGTGTTATGTAGTGTTGTATTGTATTTACTGCTGTCAAGCGAATCACGTTTTTTCTTTTTGTATTATAAGTAAAAGTATATTCTATAATGTATTATACTAAATTATGTTATATCTAGTCAAATTAATGGAAGAACAAATGTAAATGTAAGGGGGTAGGGATCAATAAGCTTAGCTTCCCTCTACTCCTTTTTTGAACATGTCAACTAACTAAATACATTGCTCTTGACATTTATTTTTTTTGTATTATGATTGTTCTGTTTGACGGAGCTAGATACTGTGATTTGTTTGGAGGAATATGGAGAATACATGTTCAAAAATAAACGTTTTCATTAATTCAAATATCTAATGTTTTGGTGCTGTTATAAGCTTTTGCATATACTATTCTCTGATTTGACACTGGTATTTAAATTGTGCATGCTATATTGCATTGCAAATTCTTCTGTAAAATTTACTTCATCTACTGTATCTTGCATGTCCTTTTATTTTATTTATAAATGGTTGTTTATAAACCACGGACCACGGACTCATTAGGCCAACACTACGTCAGACCCCACTCACTCAAGCAGCAGGGACAGAAAGACAATAGAACACTGCAGGAGAGCCTGTCATACAACCCGTCACAGTAACCCTTTCACTACCACACTACAGAAGGTTAACCTTTCACTACCACACTACAGAAGGTTAACCTTTCACTACCATACTACAGAAGGTTAACCTTTCACTACCACACTACAGAAGGTTAACCTTTCACTACCACACTACAGAAGGTTCTATTTCATTCTGGCCTCCGCTCAGCATCAGTCTGCACTCAACTCGCTCCAGTGACGTGCACTGAATCAAAACTTCACAATGTACCTTTACATACCGACATCCGTCTGACCACACCCCCATCCGCTACCTACATAAGCAGGGGTGGGGCCATACACTCATCTCCTTCTCAAATTTCATCCACAAAGATAGTGCCTGTTATATACCCCACTTGACGTGGAGAAAATATTTAGGAAAACAGAAGAACAAGGAGATACGTTGACATTATATCTTTATTTTCTCTCTCACTATTTTCGAGAAAATACGGCGATATTGTCTTCATCACTGGAGTGTCTGGAGGATGATGATCATTCTGACCTCCACCGGCTTTTTCGTATTAGGGGCTCGCGCCGCTGACATACTCCCCAACTGCAGTCCTCCTTGCTGCGGCTGGATGGGTATTGGCCCTCCGGTCATACAGCTGGACTGTGGGAAGCACCGGCTGTTGTGAGAAATCGGTTGCTTCCGGGTGGGGTAAGTACTGTTTTGCTTGCGAGCACTGGTTGTCTGTTTATGCTATGGGGGTTAGCTGACAATTTTACGAACGCCGACTCCGAACTGGGGTCCTCTGCTCGGCTTCTTAAGCGGCGGACGGAGGATCTTGGTCTGACGCCCATGATGGTCAACCTAGTGGGCCGTGACCGAGTCCTGGTTAAAACCAGGGTTTCTCTGGACGAGCGGATGCTTCTCTGTCCCATGCAGGCCCCATCTTTCCTGGTCCCACGCCCTGGAAGATTGGGCGTGTGCACCGCGAAAATTCCCCCGCCATAGAGTACGTCACTGAGCGCGTCTCTATTGGTAAGACTTCCGTGGGTTGTTCAGGTCCATGTTATGGATCTGTTTCAGGGAGTTGTCAGAGCTCCTCCTCACGAAGCTCCTCCTCAGGGAGAAGTGCCTTCTGTGAGTTCGGACTCTCCTTCCCAGTGAGGGAGCCTCCTCAGAGTTCAGAGCCTCCTCCTCAGATTGTCAAGGTGAGTAGAACTTCAAAAAAGGAGTTCTGCTCTATTGGGTGTGTATTCGATTCAATTCGATTATTGAGTGTGTATTGGTTCAGTGCCTCCTCCTCGGAGAGCTCTAACCCAAGTGTTACATAGCTCAATGTTGCAATATATTCTTTTCAATCTATACAGCTCGCGTGGGAAGTCTCTCTGGGGATTTCCGTCTCCTCCCTGTGGCGAGGGTGGCGGGATGTAAAAATGTAAACAATTTTTACCCTCAGCTGCGTCACGTGGGATTCATGTCAGTCTGTGTTTCTTTCTTTTTTAAATAAAAAGAGGAAAGAACATTAAGCACGACGGCTCCGTGTCGTTCTCCCAGGCGACTTGGAGGAACAATGTCTGGTGTCTTGCTAGACTATCCATTGATGTGTTTGGGTCTCGATGCGTACATAGTGCTGGCTCGGGGTGTTTCTGTTAAGAATCACGCAGGGGGCTAAGTACGCCTTGGTTGCTCGTTATTAAAACAGAGTTTTTATAGGGCAACTGGGATGGAGTTTTGTCTCTTCCGAGCGCCAGTTTACTAGGTTGTCTCGATGAATTCTCGTTCATGTCTGGGGGATGTTAACGGAATAGATCAGAACATAGGTAGAGGGTCTCACGCCCTTGGGGTGGGCCACTGAGCGGTACAAATGGGACCGTCTGGGTGGCGCCCTCTTTTCATGTTTTAGATCGACACGCATACCTACCCCCTCTTCTGGAGTGGGCATGTCGGCGTGGTTAGGGCACGGGACTGGTTCTGGTCGCGCTGGTCCAGGTCAGTTAACCCGTTGTCCGCCGGGGACGCAGATCTGTTGTTCTGGTACCCTGAGGGACTTGTGCTTTTTTCGGGGGGAAAAATGCCGGGTCGGCCCGGGTGTCACAGGGTTAGGCGTTATGGAGACCCTTTGTTGGGTACACGTTGTACCTAACACTATCATAAGGGGCTGGTTCTCTTTTCTTTCGCTCCTCTCTCACACATGGCGAAGAGGGGGCTGTTGGGGTGGTCTTCTGGACCTCCTCTGGTAACCCTGTGTGCTTCCAGAGCCGCCGGGCACGGTCCGAAGTAATGTTTCGTTGAAACCGTAGGCCTGGGATAACCCTTTTTGGAAACTGAAACACTTGTACTGCGGTATAGCTGGTGTATACCCGCAGGTGTGTTTTGGAGTTTTTTCTTGAGGGGTTATAGGAACAACCACCGTCTGTGTACCGAGAGGGTGGTTGATTCCCTGGTGTGTTGGAGCAGAGTCAACTCCCGGGTTACCCGGTTGAGTGTGCCCCTGCACGTTCATGACGTCTGCCAATCGTGTCAGCCGTCTCTGCCTCGACCCCTCTGGGTGGTTTTTTTTTGATGGAGGCTTTATCATGGTGCGCAACAATGCCAGCATACGCCCCTTCCGCCGGGGGGCTGTTTTCAGTTGACCCCTTTGGCGCCTGTCTCGTCCGCAGTGCTCCAGGCTCGGGTCTACAGCCTGCTGCCTGGTTTCCCCGGTGCGCTGCCTGCTTCCGTTGGTTAACCTTTTGAATGCTTTACAGCCATGCTGACTGCCTGTGTTGCAGGGTCAGTGTGCCAGGCGGTGTACTAATGGGGGGAAAGGGCCTGCTCTTGGAGGGGCCCTGTCCGAATACGCTGGCGATGTGGGGGGCGGTGTCACTGAGTGACCGCCTGGCAGGGTCTTGATGCCTGGCGTCATTGACCTCTCCGGGCCGCCTTTTTTCCAGGGGATCCAGTCCCTTCAGTGGGTCTGGGTCTTCCTTCGCGCTCCACTGCTACGGCCTTGCCACGGGGTTGAGTTTGCTCTTGACCCCGTGATTTTGGGGGCAGTAACGAGGGTTGTTCCTTCCGTTCGTTCCCTGGTGGCATGCGGGTTGTGCGTGTGCGTAGTCGTGGGGTCAAGCCACGGTCTGCTCACCCTGTGCGTTGAGTTGCTTGAGTTCCTCTTCGCACGGTCGGATCCGTCTCCCTCCCGTCCTCCAATAGGGAGGGTATCCCTCCATTAGGGAGGGTCGGGGGGCTCGGTCCTCCCCGGTCTGATGGTTGTGGGGGGGCTCAGCGGGGTACATTTGTCGATCTTCTGGCTTCCACTCAGCTCCTCTTGTGCAGACTGACGCTGAGCGGAGGCCAGAATGAAATAGAACGTAAGGTTATGTATATAACCAAGTTCTATGAATTCTGGTGACGCTCAGCGTCAGGACGCCGCTGCGGCCCTTGATTTTTCCTTGTGGTGAAATTTTGGGGAAGGAGATGAGTGTGTGGCCCCACCCCTGCTTATGTAGGTAGCGGATGGGGGTGTGGTCAGACGGATGTCGGTATGTAAAGGTACATTGTGAAGTTTTTATTCAGTGCACGTCACTGGAGCGAGTTGAGTGCAGACTGACGCTGAACGTCACCAGAATTCATAGAACTTGGTTATATACATAACCTTACGTTAACCTTTCACTACCACACTACAGAAGGTTAACCTTTCACTACCACACTAGGATAGCCTTTCACTACCACACTACAGAAGGTTAACTTTTCACTACCACACTACAGAAGGTTAACCTTTCACTACCACACCACTACAGACGGTTAACTGTCTGAAAGGGTTAACCTTCTGTAGTGTGGTTGTGAAAGGGTTAACCATTTGTCGTGTGGTAGTGAAAGGTTAACCTTGTGTTGTAACAGTGTTCACGAGTCTGGTAGACCCACAACAATATTGGGATTTTAAAACAATAAAGCCATAAAAGTTCATGTAAAAATACTCAACAGATGTGAACTTTATCTCAATTACAAGCAATCTATACAGCATACTGTACGTGTATAATATTAGCCATTTACCCCTGCTAGATCACATTTTTCAAAGGTGATACAAATATTTTTTTTATAAAATATGCCACAAAAAAAAGAATCCGTTATAATCAAGACATGGGGGGGAATGTGTTCTTTTATATGTGCTTCACATAAAATTAGCCAATGCCAATGAGTGTCTGGTTGGAATACATTTTTATTGCATAATTTCTCTTTTAATAAACAGGTCCCACAGACATGAACAGCTACAGTGGTGGCTATAATAATATATACTGTATTATATCTAACTTGAATAGACAAGCCTCTCTCTCTCTGTAATAGCGAGAGACAACTACATTAGGACAGTTCTAACTTACAACAACAAGTTCAACATGATACTGTATCTGTTCACCTCATCGTTAACCCAGGGTGCCAACACGTTTGTTAATGGCATCACATTTTGTTCTGTGCGTTGAATGTGCATTTCCTCTTCTTTGAAAACATAACGTTACTGAATTTAATAAGGAATGCAAATACAGATGAAGCCATGAATTGTCATTGGACCACCGATTGGGCACAGTTTGGGCACCGTTTGGGCACCGTATTAACGGTAACAATGACCAGCAGGGGCGCTCGAATACAGCTGGTGACAACGTGCCCGATGTGCCTGCTCTCTGTTCATTCAGGAAGAGCTCCGCGCTCGAGAAAGGGAGAGAGAGGCAGAGAGAGAATGAGAGAGAATGGACAAAATGCACTGCAATGTTGTGTTCTGACCACATGTTTTGGCGAAAATACATAGTATTGTATTGTATGCCTCATTTTATAAAATGTCCTTTGGGCGCAAGCAGGCCCGGACTGGACATCGGGAGCACCGGGAGTTTTCCCGGCGGCCTGGCCTGCACAGATAATATAAAAAAAAAAATTATATAAAAAAAATATATATAATCTTTTTTTAATTATTATTATTATTATATTTTGCCAGGCCATTGTTTCCAGTTGTGGCGGCGCGATAGTTAGATAACCTAGGTGGGTGGGGAACAACCAGGATTTCACTGTCTGCGACAGAGTTGGAGAACTATCTCTCTTGACTCTCTCCCTCTCGCGGCTCACACACACACAAATGGAGCCGTGCTGCCGCTTGTGATTGGTGGAGGCGGGACCAGGCGATACAACTGATTGACAGCGGAGGCGGCGAATGGAATGGCAGATGGCTTTCTGCAGAATAACAGCCAGGCAGTGAGCCAGGTAGTGAGTGACTCGAGAGATAGAGCGAAAGTCAATTAACGTTGATGTCAAGATGGACAGTGGAAGAAAGAGAAAGGGTGGAGGAGAGAGGGATAAAACAAAGAAAAAGAAAGGCCCTTACAGCAGATGCTGCTAAATCCGGCAACATTTATCAAATGTTTTCTTGCACCAAGGTCAAGGAACCAGCAGGTTAGTCAGTGATAAAAATAAACATGTGGATGTTAGCTAGCTAACGTTACCATGCAATGCATCATCTCCCCTGTCAAAACAAAAGCCCAATGTTAAATCTGCCAAGAATCAAATAAATAATTTAACCCTTGTGTCTGAAAACTAAAGTGTTATACTCTTACCATATTAGGGGACTAAATTGAAAAACGCCATAAAAAGATTATATGTTGAAATAATTTCCCACTTTCTTTTCCATAAATATTTTATTCAACTTCAGATTAAAAATGAAATACTCCCACTTTTCTGAAAGGAGTTGTTAAATCTGACATTACAAAAAACAATATGTGGTGGTTATGATCGGGCTGAAGTTTAATAAACAATTTATGAAAGAGAAAGTCAAAAAAAATCCAAGCCAATTCAAAGATTACACACCCTTGCCACATATATTGGCTACAAACATAATCATTGCAAAGTTATCAAAGAAAATACGCAATCTTCTGTCTTCGTTGTGCATGTGCTCACCACACGCAATACATGTGTCACTATTCTGGCAGTGGCTACTGTTATTATAGTATTGTAATGAAAGGTCTGTTATTTAATGTTTGTGTAAAGGGCTATTTTAACTGTTGATGGGTAGTGCATCAGTAAAGTGAATATGGTATTGTGTTCTTGCTCTGTTTGAATAGGTGGAGAGAGTGGTTAACTGTATTATAATAGTAAATAGAAAAATATGTTGTGCTCTTGCTTTTTTCTTTTTGAAGGTGGAGAGAGTAGCATTGCTAGTGCCACAAGTTCCCACAACAGTTTTATTTGAGTTTCATAACAGTACATTGTACTAAGCAATTGTTGGCTCATTAGTTTGTGATTCACATGCACAAAAATTCACCAGAATGCAGAAAATTAAGTCTTTGTAACAAAATATTTCCTGGTGGGGGACCCCAGACCCCCGCTTAAAAAGTGGCCTGACTGGGGCTATATTTCGCGCTATATCTCCCGGTATGAATTATTTCCCCAGTCCGGCCCTGGGCGCAAGCGATTGATAACTGTCAACGTTGAAACGGCACAAGCTCTCATTTATTTATTTTTTAAGCTGACACTTTTATTATGAAATTCGTGGCCACATCCGCCTCTGTGCTTGACTTGTTCAAGTGTTCAACTTGACCGACCACTGCCCGTGTCTGAGACCATACCGTTTGCATCGATTCCCTGGCCGTGCAGACAACCAAGATATTCGCCAGAAGTGGATTAAGAATACCAACCGAAAGGACTTTGTTCCCACTAAAAACAGCACGGTAGGTTTTGTCAGTCGACAATCTCACAATGGCTAATGTTAGCATACAGCTGCCTAGCCAGCTGTCTAGCCTTAACATGGTGAAAACACGTCTTTAAGCTAACGTGCGGTATCTGCGGTGGTCGCACATAATAAATTAACTCATCAGTTAAAGTTAGATTGATTTATAAATGTGTATCTACATGGGTGAAGATCCAGAAAGCCTTGTGCGAGAATATGTGGTATGTACATGAATCCATGCAGAGTAAGGTCTGACCCATGACTAATTGTAACAGAAAGTATCTTCACTTTTATGTTTATATTGATGCCACTGTATGTTGAAATTAGAAATGTATTAGAAGGATAAACCTCTTGAGATATGCTATCTCGTTTTCGAGGGGGTCCTTAACATAGGATACAAAACATACAATACAATACATAACAATATACATAACAAAACAAAACACAGAACAAATACACTTATACATTGACAGATGCTCTCCCAAGCTCACCCCCACAATCCACACTGATTCCTCCCAAGAGGATCACCAATCCAAAAGTATGTTCCCTTATAAAACACATACAAAATTATAATTTGATCTGTAAACAACATGTAAGCCCTAACACAGTAAATCAATAACAGGTGCAAGTAGTCTGTAGATGAGTGAACAAAGATATCTTGAATAACCGGTAAGAAGTGAGAGATCTGAGTGAACTAGGTGCTTGCACCTCATGGTACCAAAGCACCTCAAAGGCGCTAAAACAAGATTACAAACATCACAAAACAAACTGGTCAGACTACTACTTGACCTTACCCCTAGAACCCACCTCACCCCTGCCCACTTTGACAACCTAGGATGGCTTATAGTAGACGACAGAGTACAGCAACTTGCAATTGGCCTGGTCTACAAGATAAACTATACGACTAAGGTACCCATGTACATGTCAAAATACTTCCCAAAGGTCAGTGAATAACATGACCACAACACCAGAGGAAGCTCAACAAATCATGTTAAACACAGATTCGGCTCAAACAAGGGACTAAACACGTTTCGCAATTATGCCACATCAATGTGGAACGCCCTACCCAAAACTGTAAAGGAATGTGAATCCCTACCTACATTCAAAACCGCTCTTAAAGAGCACCTACGGGAGGCTGCTATTCGAAACTGGCCACCGTAAATGTCCAAACCCCCCACCCCCACCCCCTCCGTCCTAATAGACAGTATCCTCCCCACCGCATGTATATATTCTCTCCCCGCCGTATGTATATTTCTCTCCCACCCACCCATCCCCTCCTAATGTACAGTCCCCTCCCCATCATATGTATATACTCTGTCAGGATCTATGGGTAACAGTACTGTATATTTGAATACCGTATATGTCACAGATGTATCAGTACTAAATACCTGTATGTCCCTATGCCATAAATGTCATGTATGTTGAGTATGTCATAAATGTCAATATGAATTGAAAATGGGGGACCCTGATGTAAACAAGACAAACGTCTTTCTCTGGTCTGCATCCCCTTAACAATTGTGTGTATTGAGCCTTATACAACGGCATGCAAATTTCTCGATTCTGATTGGCTGAAACAGTCCATTTACACGTATGTATTGCGATCAGTCCACGCTTGCTGGCCCAGGACCCGCCCACAACCGAATCACATCACATCAATCCGCCGGATCACAAGAAGGTGGACAATAATCTTTACAAATGGATATGTTGATAGCGACTAAACGACTAAATATCAAGCGATTCTGTCACAGCGAATGTCTTAGTCGTTTAAACAATGTTGGATGATGTAATTGATGGGTCTTGAATCATTCTGTAACAAAAGAAAAATCGCGGATTGATTGATTGATTTTTTGATTTCAATTTCTTTTTCCTTTCGACTGTCAGCGCTCGCTCTAGTCTCCACCCACCGCCACACACCCCCCCACACACACACACACACACACACAAACACACGCACACACACACACACACGCACACACACGCACACACACACACACACTCTGCCTGCAACGCGGGGGATAGTCAGACTGAGAGAGAGCTGGGTGCTGCGCTGTTCTAAGTGAGCATGGCCTATTGAGTTGATTGATTGATTGATTGATTGATTGCTAATTTTATTACTGTACGCTTGGTTTCCAACTGGTTAAGTTTAGGCCCTCTACAGTAGGTTTAAAAAAATAAATAAAAGAATAGGGCGAAGAAAACGTTTTTTTCCTATAGGGCAAAGAAAACGTTTTAATTTGTTTTACCTACTTTCTATAGAAGCATCTAAGAATGAAGTTCTATGGAAAGTAGGTCTGCATTCCCTTAACAATTGTGTGTATTGAGCCGTACTGTATTGTACCCATTCTGCATCTGGTAATAAAATGTTCAATCAATCATTCCAATAATACACAGTTGGATGTGTTAGTTGGTTGGATGCACTTCAAGCTGCTTCCACATGAGGCAACTTCTCTCAATCATTCCAATAATACACAGTTGGATGTGTTAGTTGGTTGGATGCACTTCCGATCTGCTTCCACATGGAGGCAAATTGTCTTTTTTGTAGTTGTGGGAACTACTTTTTCTGGCGGATGGTTTTTTCAATAAATCTTCGATTAATGTGTGTTTATTGTATAGAAATAAGGTTGGATGAATGTGGCAGTTGTATAAAAGCTTTACACCACTTGCAGTCGTGATTTGTGAACAATAAACCATGCCTAGGGGGGTCTAACGACCACCCCTAGGCATGGTGTATTGTTCACAAACCACTCCTGCGCGTGATGTAATGCTTAAATACTGTATTGTACCCATTCTGCAATCTGTTAAATAAAGTTTTCATTCAATTCATTCATCATTCATTCATTCATGTTCCAATCAGCTGGTGCTTTATATTTAAAGGCAAGTCGACCAATAGCTTTGGTGGTTCGTGGTATAGTAAAGAAAGGATGATCCGTGTGTCTTAGGGCGCGTTCACACCTACCCTGTTTGGTCCACTTTAAGTGGACCATGGTCCCTTTAGATCGATAGTCCGTTTGGTTTGTACAGGTGTGAACACAAACCGAACTATAATGAGGGCCAAACAACCGAACCATGGTCCTCTTGAAAAGTTGGGACTCGGTTCGTTTCAAAGTGGACCATGGTTCGTTTGCTGTTGGTGTGAACGCGATCGAACTTTATATAATACCTAATCTAGAGCAAATGAGTGACAGGTGCCTAGTGGCGGCGGTCGCGCGACCCAACTTGACAGCGCCAAGTGACAGCTTGCACGCGACCCAACTCAAATTAATGACAGGCGCGCGGACAGTCTCTCTCTTCCTCTCTCTCTCTCTCTCTCTCTCTCTCTCTCTCTCTCTCTCTCCTCTCTAGACTCGCAGTCTCTCTCTTCCTCTCTCTCTCTCTACTCTAGACTCGCGCCACGTGCGGACCCCTCATCCAAATTTTAAACAACAGATTGGCTTTTCATAATATGTATGAATTATCTCTTGCAATAATATCCATGGGACTCGACTTTTTGCAGTCGTTGTGTTTGTGTGTGTCACAAACACACACGCCAACTTTCTCCTGCGTGAGGAGGACATTCGCGGACATTCTCTCAGATAAAGAAAAAAAAAGCATACTTTTCTGCTTTTTGAGTCATTTCATAATAGCAGCGTGGACCAGCACTGTAACAACAACGCATCTCGAGCTGCTTCTATGCAGCTGTCTAAACACGGACTGCTAGTTGACAGCTTACGCAGGAAGGAAAAATGACTATCTCTCTCTCTCTCTCTCTCTCTCTCTCTCTCTCTCTCTCTCTCTCTCTAGTCAACTTGCGCCGTGCTCGTAATAGTATCTCTCTCATTACGCTGTCGGCAACTGTTTACGTTTGTGAGTGCTAGTCCAATAGATGAACGACTTGGCAACAGCATGTCCTTTGTTTACAAATTAGATCCGCACCAAACAGGGTAGTGTGAACGCAGACCAAATCAAACAATGTATCATTTTCACATTTGGTCCACCAGAAAGTCCGGACTATTCGGACTATCCCCGGACTTTCAGGTGTGAACACGCCCTTAAATTATAAGTTGAACTATATGGTGTTAAGAACTGCTTTAGATAGGGGGGATAATTAAAGTAAATACATTATATACAAGATAAATACAAGATATTGGAAGGTCTAGATAATGGAGCATTAGCTGTTGCAATGCTGTTCGGACTGATGTATGCCTTAAACCTCTATACCCTTCGCAGCTCCGCTACACCTTTGAGGTAGTCCAAAAGATTTTCATGGAACTGGATGGAGGTAAACTTTCAAACAAGGCACTAAAAAACAGGCTCTTTCAGTGAAAGCACGTTGAAAATGTTCTTAATTGGCTAAAAACTTCCAGACAGACATACAGTGACTGACAAACAGTGACAATGACAGACAGACAGTGAGTGAGTGATAGACAGTGACAGACAGACCGTGAGTGACAGACAGTGACAGACGGCAGCGATGGTGACAGAGATGACAGTCAGACAGAGACAGGCAGTGAGACAGTGGCGGTGACCGACAGAGACAGAGAGTCACAGACAGTGGCGGTGACCGACGGAGAGAAACAAACAGTATTTTGTATTTCTCTTTTGAAATCTACAGTGAGCAGTTTGTAATGGGTGATCCACTGCTGTTGATGCACGGTTTACTGTGTCCAGTTTTAGCCTATTATTAAAAAAAGAAAAAAAAACTATTTTGTTTGTGAACAAGTCAATTTCTTTTGTATTTGCCTTTTTAAATCTACAGTGAGCATATGCACTTTATAGAGAACCACTGCTGTCGATGCAGGGTTTACTGTTTACTTGTTGTAAAAGTTACTTGTTGTATTTTGTATTTCTCTTTTGAAATCTACAGTGAGCAGTTTGTAATGGTCCGATCCATGCACTTTATAGAGAACCACTGCTGTCGATGTTTACTTGTTCAATAAAATGTTTGTAACATTTTTGGTACAGAACTCTGACTCTTTGCCTTTCTTGTCAATGCAAAAACATGTAAGATTTTGTGCACACACTTACACAATATATTTGAATAGAGTTAACTTGAACAAATCAAGTTAGGTTTACATTAAGAAATCAAGTTGGAGTTAGTGTTGAAAATCAAGTACCCTGAACATCATTAAAGTACTTTAACATTACACAATTAAATTGTGTTTACTGTAACTGACAAATATGTTGAATCAACATGTTTATTTTAAGCAATCTTAATGTGAATGAAATATGTTGGGTTCACAAGCAATAAGTAAGTGAGGAGAACGAGGAAAAGTATGTCAGTTGGACAGTTTCAACCTCTAACACCCCTGCTCAGAGAGGGGGGAAGAGTGAATAAACTGAATAGGTGTGACATTTGGAAGCACAACCCCCCCCCCCCCCCCCCCCCCCCCACACCATTTAAATCAGGGGTCTCAAACTCGCGGCCCGCGGGCCAATTGCGGCCCGCTGGATGATATTTTGCGGCCCCCTACTTGACACCAAAGAAAGTTTTTTTTTTTTTTTTTTTAATGTTGTGGGACTCTGTTCAACTTTGTCAGTGCTGTAAAGTTTAAACCTTTTAAAATCTTAGACAAACAAAACACTTTGCTTTCATGAAATATTGTAAGCCGTCATTTGAGGCTTTATAAAAGCAGCACAATGAACACAAATCTGTCAGTGCCGAGTCGGACCTCATCTTAAATAACAAACAGCATTGCTTGTTGTAGTTAACAAAGATAGGCAGAGTTGATTTTGCAAAAAAATAATAAAAATCATATATATTTGATGCGGCCCAGCCTCACCCAGACTCTACCTCCAGCGGCCCCCAGGTAAATTGAGTTTGAGACCCCTGATTTAAATGCTAATGTCCGTCACCTGAACTCAAGTCCAAATGCACAGGCACTTTGTACCACAAGGGCTAGTACCAGCCGCCAGGCACTTTAAGGCAATTGAGAATGTATCCCAGTATCAAATCACAATACACAAAAATGAAGATTTCTTTTAATATCTAGTATGATTTATGTATTGTGACAATAATATTGTACTGAGAGCTTTCTGGTGTATTTCTATATGTATTTTCTCCCATATACACTGTAAATAATCATATGTTGTTGCTGATATTTCCAAGCAAGTTGTTTTGCATTGGCTTATTTTAGTTGAATCAACAAGTTGAAACAAACTTGTTTCCCAGTAAATGGCAGCAAAGAAGCTCCAAGCTGTGCATTAATGTGATTTAACAAATTAGAGTCTTATCAGGATTGTTAGTGCAATTGTACTCAAAGTTGTACTCAAATTAATGTACAGAATGCATTGTCCAGGAGGCCATAGGAATAATGTATGTAGAAATTGAATAACTGAGTGGTTTAGTATTCTCCTTGATTGATTGATTGATTGATTGATTGATTGAAAACTTTATTAACAGATTGAAGAATGGGTACAATACAGTACAGCTCAATACACACAATTGTTAAGGGGATGCAGACCAGAGAAAGACTTTCGTCTTGTTTACATCAGGGTCCCCCATTTTCAATTCATCAGGACATATATGACATACATGACATACAGATATACAGTACTGCTACATCTATACATTTATGACATACCAGATTTGCAAATACAGTACTGTTTGTGATACAAAAAGAGTCCAGAAGAGAGTGTATACATTTGACGTAAAAACTGTACATTGGGGGAGGTTGGGTAGGTGGGGTGGGGGGGGGGCTGTACATTGGAGGTGGTTCGGTGGGTGGGGTGGGGTGGGGGGTGGGGCGGTTGGGCAGGAGGGGTGGGGGGGGGAACACTGTACAACTGTACAAGCAAAACTGTACATTGGAATATTGACAACCATACTTGGTACTGTACATTGGAGGGGGTTGGGTTAGGACATTTACATGGGCCAGATTCGAATTGCAGTCTCCCGTAGGTGTTCTTTGAGAGTGTTTTTTAAAGTGGGTAGTGATTCACATTCCTTTACAGCTTTGGGTAGGGCGTTCCACATTGATGTGGCATAATTGCGAAACGTGTTTAGTCCCTTGTTTGAGCCGAATCTGGGTTTAACATGATTTGTGGAGCTCCCTCTGGTGTTGTGATCGTGGTATTCACTGACCTTTGGGAAGTATTTTGACATGTACATGGGTACCTTGGTCGTGTAGTGTATCTTGTAGACCAGGCCCATTGCAAGTTGCTGTACTCTGTCGTCTACTCTAAGCCATCCTAGGTTGTCAAAGTGGGCAGGGGTGAGGTGGGTTCTAGGAGTAAGGTCAAGCAGTAGTCTGACCAGTTTGTTTTGAGATGTTTGTAATTTTGTTTTTAGCGCCTTTGAGGTGCTTTGGTACCATGAGGTGCAAGCATAGTCGTAGTACCCTTGTATGAGTGCTCCTGCCAGAGTCTTCAGGGTCTTCTTGTTTACCAGAGAGAAGATCCGGTACAAGAATCGAGTTTGTTGGTTGACTTTTTTTATTACATTGGATGCCATTTTGTCACAGGAAAGATTAGCCTCTAGGATGGAGCCCAGGTAGGTAATTTCATCTTTCCTTGTGACAATATTGTCACCCACTGTAACTGAGAAGCAGTCGGTCTTGCTGAGTTTGTTATTTGAACCGAAGAGAATGGATTCTGTTTTGCCCATGTGTAATGATAGTTTGTTATCAGCGAGCCATATGCAGATTTTGCCTAGTTCCGAGCTGAGGGTTTTTTCAACCTGTAACTTGTTCTTGTCAGAGACCAGCAGGGCTGAGTCGTCTGCGAACAAGAACAAGTTGCAGTCACAAGCTGACGACATGTCATTTGCATAAATAGGAACAGTAGCGGTCCTAGTATGCTTCCTTGTGGAACACCACAGCTCACTGTGAGGGGGGGGGATAGGGTACCGTTTACCTCCACCATCTGTTCTCTCCCCTCCAGGTAGGATTGCATCCATCTCACTGATAGACTATCAAAACCCATTGCTTTTAGCTTGTCAATCAGAATGGAGTGATTGACAGTGTCGAAGGCTTTTTGTAGGTCCAGCATGACCATGCCGCAGTATTTGCCCGCGTCCACCTCTTGCTTGATGTGGTCGTTCAAATAGAGAAGGCATGTGTCAGTGGAGTGGGATGTTCTGAAGCCAGATTGGAATTCGTAGATTAGATTTTTTTCCGCTAGGTACTTTTCAATCTGTTCGTAGAAAATTCTTTCCATGACTTTCGAGATGGAGGTAAGAATAGAAACAGGGCGGTAGTTGCCTGGGTCTAATTTACTGCCCTTTTTGTGCAGAGGGGTCACTCTCGCAATTTTGAAGTCCTTGGGGACGTGTCCCTGTTTTATGGAGAGGTTTATTATGTGTGTGATGACTGGGGTGATGGCGGCTGCTGAGTCTCTGAGGAATTTGGAGGGGATGTTGTCATGGCCAGTGGCCTTGTTAGGTTGGAGGGCGCTCAGTTTTTTGAGTACCTCATCTGTTGTTACCATTTCCAGTTTGAAGTCGTCTTTGCGGATCCCTAGGTTTTTGTAGTAAGCTACTATGTGTTCTACCCCATAATGCCCTGAGTGGGAGGGTAGTTTGTTTACCAGTGTTGTGGCTATGTTTGTGAAGAAAATGTTTAAGTAATTGGCTACATCTAGCTTGTCTGTGATGAGTGTGTTGTCCGTCTTTATGTTTATGTTTGAGAATCTGGTTTTAAGTTTTTTACTGCAGCCTAGTTGATTGTTGAGTAATTTCCAAAGTTCACGTGGTTTGTTTTTGTTTTCCTCAGTTTTGTCATTGATGAAGTTCTTTTTTGCCGTTTTGATCATGGAGTTTACGTCGTTTCTTAGTCTGTTTCTTTCCAGTTTGAGTTCAGTCACGTGGGCTTGGAGTTCACTGCTCGTGCTTTTTGTAAGCTTTGACTGACTTTTACGAAACTCAGGGGGTAACTTTAAAGGGGTAGTTCACATTTTTGGACCCCTAGCCCTACTCATCAATGATGTTGTTGATTTGTACAGTCGTTTCTACAATCCATGCATCTCCTCATACTTGCACACAAACCACAAACCAATGCAAAGTCAAAGGGGTCAAGCTCCTGTCTGTACACGCTGACTGAAGAAGACAACTGAAATCTACTCAACAGTGCAACACAAAGTATATTTCAGTTCTTATCAGCTTGTTTTCATCATCAGGCTATGAATGTTCGTTTTCTTTGCCTTAAACTCAAACTATGGATCCTTTAATTGTTAAAGCCCTCGACAACAGTTGATTGTGATTACATCAGAGACACAGGAATGTTCAAAGGTTCTACTACTGAAGACATTTCCAAGATGACATCAGATTAGGCTTTTCATTCAAGTCTACCTATCCTGACAAGACACTCTGGCATGTATGTAAAAGGCACTCAGAGAATCCAGGAAGTTATCATGTATAAATAAACTATAAATGAAATCATGCCTTGAGAAGAAAACACCCTGACCGGCCATATATACTATGGATTACTATGATGTAGTAGAGATACATTCATGATAGTCTGACTCACAGGATGTAGACTGTGGGTATAAGCATGTCGGAGTTCTCCACCCCTTCCGCTATATCTGCGACACTATTTTGCAAAGGCACCGTCGCTGCATCCTGTGGCTTAGTGCTGCCCGGGACGATTGTGATTGGTTTAAAGAAATACAAACAAGCCAGAGTGTCTGTTAAACCAATCTTTGCATAAGTCGCATATTAATGTCATAAAGTATAATAAAGGCTTAAAGGGGAACTATCTTATAAATGGCCTTTTTGAGTGTTTAGCATTGTTTCCTAGCTATGTGAACTTATATTAATATGATCTATGTCTCAAAATTCTCATATTGGTGCATTCTTCCAATTCTCCTCTCACAATATTCACCCTCACTGAACTGAGTCATCTGAAAATGTGCGCAATATGTGATGTCAGAAAGACACTGCTGCATGTTAATGTTGAGATACAAGATGAGCTGCACACAGTGGCACCTGCACCTGCACCTGCACCTGCAGCCCAGGCTCAAAACAGCTCGAGATCTTGAGGTAGAAAAATGCTGTTTTTGAGGACTTGATTAGAAATACAAAACAATGAATAAAAAAAATATATATATTACAGAGGTGTTCCATAGACTCACAGGAATTGTGTAAAAGTGCCCAAATAGTGAAAGAAATAGTAAAATAGTTCCCCTTTAATGTACAAACGACAGAAAGAGGTCAGGCATAGTTTACGAGTAGTGACTTTTATTGATCAGATTCAAGTCTGTTAAATCAATCTTTGCATAAATCACATCTTGCAAGCACCATTAAGGTAGTGTAGTTTCAGTACCCATGTAAATATAATAATACACACCAGTATACTTTTCAGGTTTCAGCCCTTTACGTTTACAAATTGCAGTTCAACATACTATGTAACAGAATATAATTTGTAAACAATATTTCAAGCTAGAGCTAGTTTGTACTAGTACAGTACTACTAATGATATTCGGTTCAGCCAGACCCCTCTCCAGTGTTGGCACAGTGCTAACATGGTGTGGCGAGAGGTATCACTACGTGAGACTAGCGTTGGGGACGTTGGCCAATCTACAATCACAAATGTTGCCATACAAGTTTGGACCATTGAGGCCAGGTTACTTTTTGAACCAGGGCCAGGTTACTTTTGCACTTTAAACTGAGCTATTTATTTTAGGTACTGTAGCATTTCTTTTTTATTGTTTGTGTAAAACTTTTATTGTGGGGATTGTATTGCATGTATTCTTGTGTTTTTATATTGTATGTTTTTATACTGTATGTACTGTATGTGCTGGCACCAAGACAAATCCCAATGAACCATGTGTTGAAATGGCAATAAAGTTTTCTATTCTATTCATTTACACTACTAAGAAGTGGTTCTACTTTATTCACCTGCAGTCTTTTTGGGAGTATCTCAGACTTATATTTAGCTCTTGAATGCAGGGGAGCATAATGAAGAGTGGGTCACAATATCACTGATAGCCTGTTCAGAGCCTATTGTACTCCATTTTATAGTCTGACATTGATTGATTGGTCGGATATATCTAACGTTAATATCACGTTAACAATCTAATGGCTAGCAAGCTCACCTGTGACATACAGTGCAAAATACAAGAGTACAATCTTAGTCGACTTTTATGAAAACAATACACAAGTTGGAACATAGTTTTGAACGTTTTATTAGTTAGTTTATTTACTATCTCTCAAGTTTCAATGCATAATCCAGACATAGTTGCATTCCAGATCCACCCTGTTGTTGACATGTCCTTAATTCTTTGAAAACATAACGTTACTGAAATGAATAAGGAATGCAAATATGTTTGCTAGCTTAGCAACGTATTTTTATTCAAAGCTGAGTACTGAGGCGGAAGTGACAATTTTTCAAAGTAAAAGAAAACAGCTTTTTGTGCAACAGAGAAATGCAAACACGGAGAGAATATGTCTGGTGGCCATATTATATACTGTATTATAGCTTACTTGAATGAACAAGTCTCCCTCCCCACTTTACCAGCGTATTTTCAATTCACAATAAACAAGTCTCTCTCAGTCTCGCGCCGTCCCAACGTTGACAGTGGCTCGCCAGTTACAGTAGCAACACAAAGGCACAGTGATGAGGAAGTCAACAGACTTTGCGCCTTTGCGCCTCCTGGCGGCGTGAATACTTTCGGCAGCCAACATGCCCTTCCGCGTTGCTCTGATTGGCCGAGCGCGCGCATGTGCATGAGCCGCGACGCGCTCCTCAGCAAGGCAGGAATACTAAACTCCGCTTAACGCAATTTATACGCATGGAAGTATTGATTATGCCGTAACGAATCATTAAAAAAATATACTGTTAACTGGAATATGTTGTTTCTTTACACATATGTTGGATTATGTAATTGGTTTGTCATGACAAACCAATAAAAAATTGCGAATTAACCGGTGGCTACAACAACACACAGTAACGTTAGGTTATGACTATAACCAAGTTCTGTTAGTATAGCGACGCTCGGCATCGCTCTCTGCACTATCTCGCATACGTGCACGCGCACTGAATAAAGACCACAATGTACCTTTAATCCCAATATTCGTCTGACCACACCCCTATCAGCTTACCCATATAAGCAGGGGTGGGGCCACTCACTCTCCTCCTTCCCAAGATTTCGCCACAAGGCGAGGTCAAAGGCTGCAGCGGCGTCGGATGCCGAGCGTCGCTATACTAACAGAACTTGGTTATAGTCATAACCTAACGGTCTGTATCGTATCGCTCTCGCTCGGCATCGCTCTCTGCACAAGGGAGGCCGAGCGAGAGCCAACGGCCGACAAATACACCCCGCTGACAGCCCCCCACAAACCATCAGAACAGGGAGGGCCGAGCCCCCCCGACCCACCCTAATGGCGGGCACCCCCCCTATTAGGGGCTTCACGGGAGGGCGACGGACCCGACCGTGCGAAGAGGCACTCAAGCAACTCAACGCACAGGGTGAGCAGACCGTGGCTTGACCCCACGACTACACACACGCACAACCCGCATGCCACCCGGGAACGAACGGAGGAACAACCTCGTTACTGCCCCCAGAATCACGGGGTCAAGGGCAAACCCAACCCCGTGGCAAGGCCGTAGCAGCGGAGCACGAAGGAAGACCCAGACCCACCAAAAGGACTGGACTCCCTAGAATGGGGGCCCGGAGAAGTCCATGATGCCAGCATCAAGACCCCACCAGGTGGGCACGTAGTGCCCCGCCCCCCACATCGCCAGCGTATTTGGACAAAGGCCCCTCAGTTACTGCACCTGGTATTCCCAGGCGGAATCCCATCCAAGTACTAACCAGGCCAGAACCTGCTTAGCTTCCGAGATCGGACGAGATCGGGCGTGTTCAGGTTGGTATGGCCGTAAGCCGAGCGGGCCCTGTCCCCCCAATAGTACACCGCCTGGCACACTGACCCTGCAGAACAGGCAGTCAGCATGGCCGTAAGCACACAAAAAAGGTTAACCAACGGAAGCAGGCAGCGCACCGGGGAAAAACCAGGCAACAGGCTGTTAACCCTAGCCTGGAGACTGCGGACGAGACAGGCGCCAGAGGGGACAGCTGAACACAGCCGCCCCGGCGGAAGGAGCGTAAGCTAGCGGTGTTGCATGACCAAGCCTCCATTTAAAAACCCCCACCCAGAGGGGTCGAGGCAGAGAAGGCTGACACGATTGGCAGACGTCATGAACGTGCAGGGGCACCCTCAAACGGTGAACCCGGGAGTTGACACTGCTCCAACACACCAGGGAATCAACCACCTCGGTGTTACCCAATGCGGTGGTTGTTCCTATAACCCCTCAAGAAAAAACTCCAAAACACACCTGCGGGTATACACCGGCTATACCGCAGTACAAGTGTTTCAGTTTCCAAAAAGGGTTAACCCAGGCCTACGGGTCGCAAACATCACTTCGGACCGGGCCTGGCGGTACGGGAAGCACAGGGTCACCAGAGGAGGTCAAAAAACCACCCCCACAGGCCCCTCTTCGCCATGCGTGAGAGAGGAGCGAAAAATAATGGAGAACCAGCCCCTAAGCACACCGTACCTGGTATTCCCCGGCGGTCTCCCAACCAAGTACTAACCAGGACCAACCTGTGTAGCGGCCGAGATCCGACGAGATCGAGCGCGTACAGAATGGCATGGCTGTAAGCCATGACGACAGTGCTGAGTAAAAACATACCCAACCAGGGTCTCCATAGCGCTTAACCCTGTGACACCCAGACCGACCTGGCATTTTTCCCCCTGAAAAAAGCCCAAGTCCCTCAGGGTACCAGAACAGCAGATCTGCATCCCCGGCGGACAACGGGTTCAACTGATCTGGACCAGCGTGACCAGAACCAGTCCCGTGCCCTAACCACGCCGACATGCCTACTCCAGGAGAAGGGCAGATATGCGTGTTGATCTTAACATGAAAAGAAGGCGCCACCCAGACGTTCGGACGAACCGCGCCTGGTGGCCCACCCCAAGGGCGTGAGACCCCACCACATATGTTCAGATCCATCCCGTCATCATCCCCCAGACATGAACGAGAATCCGTCGACAACCCACCCAGGTCATGGGATGTGGTCGTCGGAAGAGGAAAAACCCCCATCTCAGTTGCTTTATAAAAACGCTGTTTCAACCACAAGCAACCAAGGCGTGCCAGTCAATCGCCTGTTTACAGCGAGCTAGCACTATACGTGCGTCGGGACACACCCCCATCAATGAACAGGCTATTTAGACCTGTCATTGAATCCCCAAGGCGCCCAGGGGAACGACAAGAGGGGTGTGACACTCCCTAACTCCAACACTTCTGGAATAGAAAGAAGGAAGCATCAACAGTATGTATCCCAGTCTACACAGCCGGGGTAAAAAATGTTCACATTTTTACATCCCACCACCCTCCCATAGGAAAGAGACGGGGATCCCCAGAGAGACTTCCCACGCGAGCTGTACAGATTGAAAAGAATATATTGCACCTTGAGCCATGTAAAAAACTGGTTTTAGGGCCTCCGGGGAAGAGGCACTGAACCCATACACACTCAATAAACGAATTGAATCGAATATACATACAATAGAAAAGGACCCTTCTAGAGGGTCCACTCACTTTGACAATCTGAGGAGGAAGGCTCTGTACTCTGATGGAGGCTTCCTCACATGGAAGAAGGAGTCCGAACTCACAGAAGGCCTGAATAGGCGCTTGGTGAGGAGGAGCCCTGACCATCCCCCCTGAAAACAGATCCATCACATGGACCTGAACAGCACACGGAAGTCCTACCAACAGAGACGCGCACGGTGACGTACTCTATGGCGGGGGAATTCCTGCGGTGCACACGCCCAATATACCAGGCCGTGGGACCAGGAACTCCCTCCCCCCCCCCCCCCCCCCCCCCCGTAACGTGCCGAACCGCCACGTGACGGGAACCTTGAAGGACAGGGGGTGTACCCCTGACCGACAGAACAATGGGGAGAGGAAAGGTTACCAGTTCACCCCTTTACGACCCCACACCCATGATACGATGTAACGACAAAAAGAGAATATGACACAGTCATAGTCAGCTCTATGAAGCGTTTCACAGCTCCACACAGCGCATGAGCTAACCTGCTATCTGATTTTTACTAAGGAAAAACACAGAATAGAGAGGGCTCTAAGAACCCCGGTCCAACATACACATGTGCTTCTGTGGCCAGTACAACCCAGTTGTAGGTCACATGACACACACAACCCATCATCACCTACAAAAAATGGCAAAAACACTCAACAGAGGAACGCCGTTTTTTTCACAATGAGAGAATACATCATTCTTGATTAGTATCGACCACAGGCCTTGCTAAGCACACATGACAGCAACCAAACCAATTTCCCTTTAGGAAATAAGTTTCTCCAGCAGATTTAGCACAACCTCAGCAATCAAGCTAAGAGTTACATCGTATCCCTACCACACAAAAGACACAATTAATGCACAACATGTCTGATAGGAGGATGAAAAAGTCCCCAGGGAACCGGGGGGGAAACACAATCCTCCTATTTTACCCTCAATACGGCCAGTTAAAACAGGAAAACCTGTTAATGTGTGAACACACTGTTCATTGTCATTACAGTCTGAGAAAGAACATTCTTTTACTCACTTGTCACCAAGCATAGCTTCATAGGTTAGTTACCTTAGTTGTGAGTACACGGTGCATATAAACACCATGATGTTTCTCACACAACAACCAGATCATTCCCCGATTTGCACGGAGAAGCTAACTGCCAGTGACAAAAACAGCTCACACATAACCCGCAACGTATCCTAAATGCATTGTAGCAACACACGTTTTGGGAAAAACACCGTTATTCACAATACATTTAGCAAAGTAAAACCAGAAGACGTGTTATGAGGTCTGGTCAACCCCGTTCCTACCCGGAACGCAGATCAGCGAAGTGCAGTCACAGACACCGTAGGAAACACAGCCGCTCCTGTGTTGTCCGAACTGGGCAGCGTCACCGCCCCAACCCGCACTACAGTCCCCTGTTGATGCAACCTTGCCGTCCTGGCTCAGGGCAGGGTCGACGAAACATCCCCTGTCAAGGATGACGTCGTGGTCAAGAGTGTAAAACATGTTAAAATCAAAGCACGTTCAACAGAAAAGCAGAAAAGCTAACGGCCGCTCCAACCGTTCGGGTGCTACTGCTTCTGCTCGCGACACGCCGAGCTAACGACGCACGCGATCAGAAGCGAGCTCACGGCGGCGCGCGAGAAGCTAAGCTACCCCGCGCCAGCCATGGCCATAGCAGCAAGCTAACGTTACCTAGCGACCACGACATGCTAGCCCCGCAGCTAACAGCTGACTGGCTAATAGTAGGCCCTAAGCAGGCCATGCAGCGATCCAGCAGGCTAACGCAGCAGTTAACAGCTGACTGGCTAACCGTAAGCTATGAACATGTAAACAATGACATAACACTCACCCAGACAGGCCGCCGTTCTGAACCTCTCCTCACTTTTTAAGAGAAAAGAGAAAACAAGATGTCAACACCGCTTCACAACGGTGACTTTACCACATCCGACGGAATCAGCACAGTACCAACTGGCCTGTGTAGCTGACTTTGAACATGAATCTGCCGCTATCGCACATTACATGCACATATCCCCTCGTGAAGGAATACTCTCATTTGGATATGAAAGATGGGGCCTTAACACGGTGACAGAGAGAATCCACTCGTCCAGAACACACAGGGATCACCAGTGTCAATGGTCGCGGCCCACTAGTTAAAACTATAATGGTCTTCAGACCAAGGCCTTCTGTCGCCTAGGTGGCTGAACAAAGGACCCTAGCCTGGGGCCGGTTTCCATAAACTTTGTCAAGTAGCCCCCATAGCACTAACAGACAAGTGGAGCCCGCCAGCAAACACTACTCACCCAACCTGGAACACACCGCTTCTCACAACAGCGGCATGTCCGACAGTTCAGCTGTGGCCTGACAGGTTTCACCCCAACAAACACAGCAAGGAACTGCAGTTGAGAAGCATGCAGCGGCGTGCTCCCAATACGAAAACCGGTGGAGGGTTTTTTAGAATGATCATCATCTTCCAGACACTCCAGTACGAAGACAATATCGCCGTATTTTCTCGAAAATAGTGAGAGAGAAAATAAAGATATGATGTCAACGTATCCTTGTTTCCCAAAGCTGCTCCTAAACCTTTCTTCCATCATGGTGTCAAGTGTGGGGATCTACCGAGGCACTTCTTCCTTGTGGTGAAAGCGAGAAGGAGGAGAGTGAGTGGCCCCACCCCTGCTTATATGGGTAAGCTGATAGGGGTGTGGTCAGACGAATATTGGGATTAAAGGTACATTGTGGTCTTTATTCAGTGCGCGTGCACGTATGCGAGATAGTGCAGAGAGCGATGCCGAGCGAGAGCGATACGATACAGAACTACATGCATGGTATGGTATTTATTTTAGACAACAAAACATATACAGATCATTACATCACATATTTGCTTTTGTCAAGGATAGGAACGAAATGGCGCAATGACTTATTTACATCGTTGTCCTTGGATGTCAATTAGATTAGCCCCACCGTTCATTGTAAACAATGATGCATGTAGTTATACTGTGTTGTTGTAGCCACCGGTTAATTCGCGATTTTTTATTGATTTGTCATGACAAACCAATTACATAATCCTTTACACATGTGTAAAGAAACAACATATTCCAGTTAACGGTATATTTTTTTAGCAATCAGAGCAACGCGGAAGGGCATGTTGGCTGCCGAAAGTATTCACGCCTCCTGGAAGCATAAAACCGAACAGCAGCCTGGATTCCTAATGAATTCCAATGACGTGAGATCACCGTGCACTCGTTTCGGCAAAATGGTTAGGAAAACTAATGGCTCCATCTGTATGTTCGCTAGCTTAGCAACTATACCGGCATATTTTCATTCATAGCTGAATGCTGAAAGTGACCGAAAGTGAGCTACAGAGGCGGAAGTGCCAATTATTTTTCAAATTAAAAGAAAACAGCAACGGATAACGTAAGGTTATGTATATAACCAAGTTCTATGAATTATGGTGACGCTCAGTGTCATCTGCACGCACTTCACTTCGTGCACGAGCACTGAATAAAAAATTCCACAATGTACCTTTACATCCCAACATTCGTCTGGCCACACCCCTATCCGCTTACATTCATAAGCAGGTGTGTGGTCACCTACTCGCCTCCTTCCCAAACTTTCACCACAAGGCGAGATCAAGGGCCGCAGTGGCGTCCTGACGCTGAGCGTCACCATAATTCATAGAACTTGGTTATATACATAACCTTACGTTCTATTTCATTATGGCTGCCGCTCAGGAAGCACACAGGGTTACCAGAGGAGGTCCAGAAGACCACCCCATCAGCCCCCTCTTCGCCATGTGTGAGAGAGGAGTGAAAGAAAGGAGAACCAGCCCCTTATAATAGTGCCAGGTACAAAGTGTACCCAACAAAGGGTCTCCATAACGCCTAACCCTGTGACACCCCGGCGGACAACGGGTTAACTGACCTGGACCAGCGTGACCAGAACCAGTCCCGTGCTCTAACCACGCCGACATGCCCACTCCAGGAGAGGGGGCAGGAATGCGTGTTGATCTAAAACATGAAAAGAGGGCGCCACCCAGACGGTCCTATTTATACCGCGCTCAGTGGCCCACCCCAAGGGCGTGAGACCCCTCTACCTATGTTCTGATCTATTCCGTTAACATCCCCCAGATATGAACGAGAATCCGTCGAGACCCAGTAACAGGCTCTCGGAAGAGGAAAAAAAACCCATCCCAGTTGCCCTATAAAAACGCTGTTTTAATAACAAGCAACCAAGGCGTACTAGCCTCCTGCATGATTCTTAACAGAAAACACCCCGAGCCAGCACTATGTATGCGTCAGGACCCAAAACATATCAATGGACAGTCTAACCAGACCCCACATTCATCCTTCAAGGCGCCTGGGAGAACGACAAGAAGGTTGTCGTGCTTCATATTCTCCACTCTTTTTTATTAAAAAAGAAAGAAACACCGACTGACACCAACCGACTCAAGTTACACGTATATCGAGCGTAGTAGAACAGTAAGTTCCTACGCTCTGCCCCGACAACTTGACAACAACAGACCCTACATACGGGTCTAAACCCACGGAAGCCGTTGTCCAATAGAAACGTGCCTAGTGACGTTTGCTATGACGGGGGGAAACCCAAGACTCAACCGCCCGTGATAGGTGCGGAGTCTGGGAAACCCTTCTCTGGAAACCCCCCTCCTTGCCAAGCCGCCTAACAGCTTGGCCCTGATCGAATGAAAATAGATTCCAATAACCCCCTGACCAATCAGAAGAAGGAAGGAGGGGTTTATCCGGTACCCCCTCACAAGCCCAACCCTTGCATACGACAACAACAATAGCCATATGATACCTTCAGTAGCAATGCTAATGAATAGCGCAAGCTAAATCACTGCACGCTAACCACAGACACATCTGTGAACAGGGTTTATAGCAAGACCAAGTTGTGTGTGTGTGAACCCGACACCCGTATCTATGTTGTAAGACACAGAAAATCTGATAGAGAGAGAGAGCGGCTGAGCCGCGGTACGTTTTCATATGAGCATTACTGCAAACCAATAGTGTTGCAGCTCAATATCACTGTTTAAGCAACAGAGCACACAACTAACCTCTACTGTTATGTGGAGATTCAAGCCGAGGCAGAAAAAACCCTTTTTCAACCGAGTGTAGGCTGCAGGCCTTGCTTAAGCTCTAACATGAAAATAACGTCTAGCCCTCCTATCAAACCCATACTAGCGAAAGAGTCACACATTGCATCCCCATCATATGTTTGGTGAATAAACACACAGTTTGTTAACAAAAAATACAGTCCCCCTTTAGGAGGGACTCTTTATTTTTCAACAAAAATCAGAGGGGCCGGGAAGGGAAACAGGGGGGGACCACAGAGGGAAAAAGTCACTGAAGTCTTAGCGACGCCTGCCACGAGCCGCTCGGGGCTTTCCACCCCGTGGAGCCCCGGAGGGAAGGTAAACGATCGGCGGCTGGTCTCGACGATCCCTACCTTCACCTCCGGGCGTAGATGGGCCGGCTGCAGTGGCGGAGGCGCCCTCTCTCCTCCTGGCCTTCTTTGCCGAAGGTCCAGCAGTGGCGGTGGTAGCAGCGGCGGCCGTCTGACTCCACCGGCAACATCGGGTGGGGGGAAATGAGGCTGGAGCACGGAGCGCTCCTCCTGCATCTCCCTGCAGGTTGAGGTCATCAGCTGCAGTGCCGACCCGAATAGTCCAGCCTCAGAGAGGGGAGTCCTCTTCTTCTCCGGCACACGCGCCTGCTCCAGCCAAAGGTGGCGCTGGATCAGCGGCTATAGCCTGCGGCTGAATCAGATGCAGGATGGCTCCTGCCGACTGGGCGAGCTGATCATGCTGTAAATCAGTCAGCTCCGTGCCGCCCGTCAATATTCCGGACATGAATCTCGCCAGCTGCGCGATGTTAGAAGTGGCAGCTAGATATTGTGTTCCGGAGATAAATGACTGGTCGCTCCAAAATGCCAACCGCCTCACTGATTTCCCTTGGGGAACCGGCTTCCGTAACGGCTCCCACACCACCTCAGGACAAAGGAGTGCCGCCATCGGCCTATCAAGCCGTGGCATGCCCTCCTTCATGCCGTCTACCAAACCCGCCACCCGCATGACTTGCACGTAGACGGGAGTAAGGCCCATGATGTGGGAGACCACCTGGCCCTGACGGACGTAGGCCGCCATTGAGGGGAAAAATGGGTAGACAACGTCCACCCCTCTCACCGGGCGACGTTGCCATAGATGACCTATGAGATCGTCAGGGACAGGAACAGGCAGTGGCTGCGGCAGCGGCACGCCGTTTGCGACTGCCGCCCCCGCCATGAGCTCGGGAAACAAAGCACGCAGTTCCCCCTGCATACTTTCCTCCTCTGAGCCCGCGTCCCTCACATACAGCAGACTACTGGTCAAGGAGCCACATTCTGATGTGGCTGATAGCAGGGCATTCCGCCGCCGAGTCGGAGGTTCTAACCCAACATCTGCGGATGAGGAAACCCAAGGAGACATCTCACCCCCCTCCATTGTTACCTGGACAGGCAGGGGACATGTCTCCACCGGGCCTTCAAACAAGAACCCGTCCGCCTCTATCATGTAGTCCTCTGTCTCCATCGGGCATGTAGAGACCGACGCATCCTCATCTGGCTCCAGCAACTCACCAAAACCAGGCCGTTCGCGTCTGCAAGCCACCATCTTTTGCGACGGGAGCGAGCTGACGCAAAAAGTTTGCGTCTCAAATCCCCCGCAACCAAAGGAGCCGGCCGCCCAACAGCGGACGACTCCCCGGAAGCAGAGGAACCAGAGCCGGAACCAGGCCACCGCACAGGAGACGGCACTGGTGCACCAGCTCCTTGGAGAGGCAAACTACCCATCGAACGCCTACCGGGCGTGGCTGCCGACCACGAGAGAGGCCTCAACCCCACTCCGAGACGCACGACAGAGGCGGCGATGGAGAACCGCTGTTGAAGAGTAGCGTTGCGAGCGCGACCCTCCGAAGTAGACATTATGACTTAGCTTTTTTCTTTCGAAATATATGAGAGAAGAAAAAAGCAAGAAAAAAATTTAAACACGTCTCAACTTTCTTCAGCTAACAACCTCGTTAAGTGTGGGATCTACCGAAGGCACTTCCTTGTGGTGAAAGTGAAGAAGGAGGCGAGTAGGTGACCACACACCTGCTTATGAAGGTAAGCGGATAGGGGTGTGGCCAGACGAATGTTGGGATGTAAAGGTACATTGTGGAATTTTTTATTCAGTGCTCGTGCACGAAGTGAAGTGCGTGCAGATGACGCTGAGCGGCAGCCATAATGAAATAGAACTGCAATTTCACAGAGAGAATATGTCTGGAAAAAGGAATAACTATCTATCTAATAACACTTTAACCTATTGGTAAACTAACGTATTGATGATAATATACATTATAACTGCTGTTGTGACATGGTTATGATGTATAATTTGAATACGTTTGAAAAATAAAACGATACTTTTGTCTGATGTGTGATGTAATTTGCGGTCCGCAGATGGACTGCATGGGAGGAAGAGATTAATAAAACGACATACAGTACATGTACAATAATGTATTTAGCCAAAACACGTTGGCAGAACACCATTTCATTTTATAAATGAATTATATATATACAGTATTCAAACTAGCTTTTTGGCAAGCCTTAGGGCCCGCGTCCACTTGGCGCATATTTCTGACCGCACGCATCTGTTTTCAATGTATTCCAATGGGGAGGGAGCGCATGCGGCCGCATGCGGCCGCCTCTAGGAAGTGCGCTGCCGTCGGCTTCTTTTCTCAGCTTTTTTGTGCGGACGAAAGTTGAAACTTTCTGAACTTTCAGAGCGATGCGCTGGAGCTCATTTTCAGACAACGAATCACAGCCATTCATCTACCACTCTGTTTGTAACCTGACACCGGAGCTGCCTGCCTGTCTGGCTGTCTCCCACAGACCATTGAGATTCGCGACAAAACTAATAATAATAACTACACGAATACACTACTAAAAAGCTAATAAAAAGCAAAGGGCGAACTGTGGTGTCAGGCAATAACTATATATATAATTAATATACAATAAAGTTATTCAAATATGCTATAATATGTACAAAACCGAGGCATGGCTGTAGATTTCTTTCTGTCATCTACAAGATGCGCGTCAAGCCAGCTCTGCCGGCGCACTCCCAGCATGTTTCACGGAGAAATATGCGCTAGGTGGACGCGGGCCCTTAGTGTTTGGGAGACGGGGATATTGCCGCTGTGCCACAGTCTCAGACACAAATCACACCTCGTATCTTTTCATCTTATAGTACACTATAACAAAATTGTTGGTAAACAAGCGTGAAAATGCTGAAAATATACACATTGACTGCTGATTTGACTGTTTTAACTGTTTAATTATTTTATTCAGCAACATTGCGTGTTTAAACAAACGTATTGTTACCAAAAAGCATTACACTAACAGCGTTGTGATCGCTTTCTTCTGATTAAATGAATGGACAAGAGAGCCGTGCGTCTGCCGTCTAATGAAGTTAGATTTGACACGTTTTAATATATACACTTTGACTGCTGATTTGACACATTTTACTTATTCATTCTTTAATTCAGCAACATTAATTCATACAGTTTGTAGACATAAGACGTTGTAGCGTCCTATGAATGAAGTCACCAGCTGTAATCGAACTGAATGTAACTCGAGCTTTGTCGAGCGCGGAGCTCCTCCAATGAATGAACAAAAAGCGGGCGCGTTGGGCCGTTGCCACCAGCTGTATTCGAGCGCCCCTGCTGGTCATTGTTACTGTTAATATGAAGCCCAAACGTTGGTCCAACGACAATTCATGGCTGCATCTGTATGTATGTATGTATGTATGTATGTATGTATGTATGTATGTATGTATGTATGTATGTATGTATGTATGTGTCAGGATCCTAGGCCCGGTCCTGGCTGGACTGGGCAGGATGGTAACACTGGGCAGTATCCTCCACCTAACTTTGGGCAATGCCCTCTATCTGACATTGGCCCTCGGCCTGACATTGGCGCCCTACCACCCTCTAGTGGTGACAAACAATCGGTGCGCTCCAGTACACTGGACATCCTGACTACTGTGTTAACTATAATTAATAGTTTGATTAATGTGGTGTCATGGTGTGTACTGTCATTGTCTTTCCCTTCCCTGGTGTGATGTCATGCACTGTTTTGGGTTGTTAGGAGTTGCTTTTGTGTTTAGTTGTGTTTAGTTGTTCTTTGCTTATTGTCTAGGTGTTGTTGTGATTCTGTGTTGGCCAGGTGTTCTTAATTGTTAATTAGTCGGGGTATTTAGGTGTCTGTCTGTCTCCCCTTCGGTGTGGCGACATTCCTCCAGTTACCCCCTGTTCCTCCACGTCGTGTCGCTTCGTTCTCCCTCTAGTAAGTCTTAGTGTTTGTTGTTTTGTATTGTGAAGTTTGTTATTTAGTTTCTGTATTTTCCCTGTATTGCACTGGATTCTACAGTAAACACCCTTCTCCAAGCTTCACTCCTCGCCTCTGCCTCCTCCATTCTTTCCCTTTCTGTATTATTGCATTCTACCTAACCCCATCGTGACAGAATGTCGCCACCAACATTAACGAATGCAGCAGGAAAGGCAAGCGATACCATCACCGTTGTCCTGGCCCTGATGGCCGGTGACATGAAGAGTTACTCACTGGCCAAATGGGGGTTCCTACTCCGGAAGATCGACCAGGTCGCCACTGAGAACCCGACACTGCAGACGGCGATGTGGGAGATGGCTGAACATATTGCGGTCCTCATGGAGAAGCATAAGCCGAAGGCTAGTGTAGCTAGCCTGCCGACTGTTCTCAGGCTTACGGTCAGCCTAGATCCTCCCACAGCCGCTGAGGTTGCTCGGATGTCCATCGCCGGTCGGACGTCCACAGCTAACCTAGCTCCGCCGGTTAGCTTAGTGTCAAGAGCTAACCAGCCTCTCCCAGCTAACCTAGCTCCGCCCGTTAGCTTCATGCCAATAGCTAACCAGCCACTCTCAGCTAACCTAGCTCCGCCCGTTAGCTTCGTGCCAATTGCTGACCGGCTGTTCCCCGTTAGCACAGCTCCTCCTGTTAGCTCCGCCACTATAGATGGCCAGACGTCCCCAGTTGGTACAGCTCTACCCGTTAGCTCCGCTCATACAGCTAACCAGACGTCCACAGCTAACATAGCTCCGCCGGTTAGCTTAGTGTCAAGAGCTAACCAGCCACTCCCAGCTAACCTAGCTCCGCCCGTTAGCTTCATGCCATTAGCTAACCAGCCACTTCCAGCTAACCTAGCTCCGCCTGTTAGCTTCGTGCCAATTGCTGACCGGCTGTTCCCCGTTAGCACAGCTCCTCCTGTTAGCTCCGCCACTATAGATGGCCAGACGTCCCCAGTTGGTACAGCTCTACCCGTTAGCTCCGCTCATACAGCTAACCAGACGTCCACAGCTAACATAGCTCCGCCGGTTAGCTTAGTGTCAAGAGCTAACCAGCCACTCCCAGCTAACCTAGCTCCGCCCGTTAGCTCCGTTTCAATAGCTAACCGGCCGTTTCAAGCTAGCACAGTCTCCACTGCCAGACTAGGCTCCAGGTTCAGGGTGAGCCTAGTATCTGAGAGAGACCAGATGTCTCCAGCTAGCACAGTCTCCACTGCCAGACTAGGCTCCAGGTTCAGGGTGAGCCTAGTACCGGAGACGGACCAGATGTCCCAAGCTAGCCAGGCATCCCCAGCTAACATAGCTCCGCCCGTTAGCCCCCTCCCAATAGCTAACCGGCCGTCCCCAGTTAGCACAGCCCCGCCTGTTAGCCCCGCTACAGTAGCTAACCAGATGCCCACTGCCAACCTAGGCTCCAGGTTCAGGGTGAGCCTGGTAGCGGAGACAGACCAGATGTCTCCAGCTAGCACAGTCTCCACTGCCAGACTAGGCTCCAGGTTCAGGGTGAGCCTAGTACCTGAGACGGACCAGATGTCCCAAGCTAGCCAGGCATTTTCAGCTAGCACAGTTCCCACAGTGAGTCCAGGGCCCACAGTTAGCCTAGCCCCCGAGGCTAGAATGGCTAGTAAGGCCTCCACAGCTGGTCCAGCTTCCACGCCCAGTCCAGCCTCAGCTCTGGGTCCTGGCTCCTCATCCCCGGATCCTACACCACGCCTCGCCGCCGGGACCGATCCGGTCTCCACGCCCTGCCCGGCCTCTCCACCTGGTCCGGCTGCCGTGCCGGCTCCCGGCTCTTCGACGGATCCTGGCTCCCCGTCTGGTTCAGCTCTGCGCCGTGATCGGCGTCCTGGTCCTCGCCGTGGTCTCCGCCGGGGTCTTCGCCGTGGTCTTCGCCGGGGCCTGCGTGGGATCCTGCTCCGGGGGTCCTCGCCGCCGCACCTCCATTCCGGCTCTCCGGAACCGGTCCCTAGTCCGGCGGCTGGAGGGCCTCTCGTCCGGGATCCGGCTCCAGGGTCCAGCTCCCCTTCCCGGGCTTCTACACCTGTACCCACCCCCCCTCGTCGGGCCTCGCTTCCCAGGTCCAGCCCTCCTCGTCGGGCCTCGGTTCTCAGGTTCTGCCCCCCTCCCCGGGTCTCGGTGCCCATCCCCCCCCCCCCCTCGTCGGACCTCTGTTTCCAGGTCCAGTCCTCCTCCCCGGGCCTCTGTTCCCATCCCCACCCCCCCTCTCCGGGCATCTGCGCCCGTTTTCTACCCCCCTGGCTGCTATGCCCCTCCTGGGTTTTTTGTTCAGCATCCTGGTCCCTCGTCTTCGGGTCCTCTCCCTGGGTCCTCTCCGGGGTTCCGGCTTCCTCCCTCACCTGCTTATGGACGTTGTTTTCGGGTGTCTGGAAGCCACCCGTTGAGGGGGGGGGTACTGTCAGGATCCTAGGCCCGGTCCTGGCTGGACTGGGCAGGATGGTAACACTGGGCAGTATCCTCCACCTAACTTTGGGCAATGCCCTCTATCTGACATTGGCCCTCGGCCTGACATTGGCGCCCTACCACCCTCTAGTGGTGACAAACAATCGGTGCGCTCCAGTACACTGGACATCCTGACTACTGTGTTAACTATAATTAATAGTTTGATTAATGTGGTGTCATGGTGTGTACTGTCATTGTCTTTCCCTTCCCTGGTGTGATGTCATGCACTGTTTTGGATTGTTAGGAGTTGCTTTTGTGTTTAGTTGTGTTTAGTTGTTCTTTGCTTATTGTCTAGGTGTTGTTGTGATTCTGTGTTGGCCAGGTGTTCTTAATTGTTAATTAGTCGGGGTATTTAGGTGTCTGTCTGTCTCCCCTTCGGTGTGGCGACATTCCTCCAGTTACCCCCTGTTCCTCCACGTCGTGTCGCTTCGTTGTCCCTCTAGTAAGTCTTAGTGTTTGTTGTTTTGTATTGTGAAGTTTGTTATTTAGTTTCTGTATTTTCCCTGTATTGCACTGGATTCTACAGTAAACACCCTTCTCCAAGCTTCACTCCTCGCCTCTGCCTCCTCCATTCTTTCCCTTTCTGTATTATTGCATTCTACCTAACCCCATCGTGACATGTATGTATGTATGTATGTATGTATGTATGTATGTATGTATGTATGTATGTATGTATGTATGTATGTATGTATGTATGTATGTATGTATGTATGTATGTATGTATGTATGTATGTACAGGTGTGTATGTATATTGTATGTCAGGGGCCAGAGCATAGTCACACGAGGGTCTGTATGGGTTCCTGTGCTGCATATCTTTTTAGACAAAAATTGTGACTTCATGTTGATTCACATTCAGATATCTTAACACTTTCACTTCCACTCACGAGTATTCTCGGAATTATTAATATCTCGTTGAAAGCCACTCACGAGATTTCTCTGAATTTTTTTTTTTTAGCGATCTGAAATCATATTGCATCACGCGAGCCTACCCTTGTATGTGCCTACCCTGAGTACCGCCGGCGATCAGATGTGGAAAAAAGCGCCCCCTATCGTCTCCCAGATGACATAAGGGATTTTGGAATGGACTCAATGAAAATGGATGGGGGAAAAAATCCTGTACTCCACATTTTCCAGTCCACCCATGCAGCCGGAGTACCAGGGTTCATTCAGGGGGCTCTCAGCCCCGCGGAATCATGTGTTACACTGTACACACATTGGATCTATACACTTATCGATTTTTTTCGAATGGTGATCAGGAATTGGAATATACCAGTTGGATACCATCTGATGTCAGGTAAGGAATCTATGTTATCAGTGTTAGGATAATCAGACTGATTTTGATGAAGATATAGGCTGTTTTGTGAAATGGGCTCTATCGGTTTTACTGAAAATATCCATGAGGAAATGAACACGGCTATTATCAGCGCGCGCCTCGAATGGGCGTGCGGGTATGTATAATATTGATCATCTAGCGTTTATTTGAAAACGATTCATAAATAGGCCGACAAATATCAACGTTCTGGAATATTCCAGTAAAAGACGATTTTCATAGAATGCCCCAGAATGGACTGTTTTTTACCTCAAAACGGGGTGCTTTTCAAAATGCTCTCAAACGGAAATGAAGCGATAAAAAACCAATCTGCCTTGACAGCACTGACTGGAAAATGATTATTTGATAAGCGATGGGCAGATTATCTATCTATCTAGGCCCTCCATCTGTGCTTCCAGTCATCCCGATCCTCCATGCATCTGGCTAGCTCGCCGGTGCTTTCTGTTCCTGCATCTCTCCTGAGTAGGTCCACGTAGGTTAATGTGGGACGTCCTCGTGATCGATGCCCGTGTGTTGGTTCCCACAGCACAAGTTTGCTGGTTGGCATCTCATGGTGTCTCTGGCAGTGACCTGCCAGCCTCATTCTCCTGACTGCCACTTTATCGCTCACCTTTAGCACCCCCCCATACAAGATTGCATTAGTGACATGCTCATCCCTGTTGATGTTGAGCACCACGTGCATCATTCTGGTGTAGCACCCATCCAAGGACTTCTGCAGGGTGGGCTTCAAGGTCCAGCATTCACTGCCATACAAAAGGACAGACTCAACTGTTGCATGAAAGAAGTTGAGCTTGATTTGACGGGGGAGGTTGGATTTCCACACACTGGTCATGCCGTTCAGAGCCCTCCACGCAAGCGCCTTCCTCACTTTGTATTTTATTTTTTTATTATTTTTTAAACAAACATATAAACAAACATGACAACACACGATAAGATATACAAGCATTAATTGTCAGGGCACATCCAATGAGATCACCTTTTAGTTAGTTGTTTTATATAAGATATACCCATAATACCTGTTATCTAAAAAAGAAAACCTACACACATATGCTCAGCTCGAACCCCCCCCTCCCGGACCCCACCTTGAGAAGTACCTCCACTATCCCTCGCACCTAACCAGACACTACCATTATAAGCTAGCTTTTATTCTCTCCACCACTTCTAACCACATTGACATTTTGGATTCATTGAGACCCAGAATTCTTATTCTTCCTCACTTTAAGGTCTTGCTCGGACGAGTTGACCCACGAGCCCAGGTACTTGAAATCACTGACTTCCTTTAGAGCAGATTAGACACATAGCCATAATTTAAAACATAGATTAGGCGATATTAACGATAACATTAAAGTGGATGGTGGCATTGAAGCGCTAACTCTGGCGCCACCTCGTGGCATAGAAAGTGTTAAAGGTCCCATGCATTGCTATTCCTTGCACTATTTGGGCAACTTTACACAATTCCTGTGAGTCTATGGAACACATCTGTAAAGTTTCTTTCAAAATAATTCATTGTTTTATATTTTTAATCAAGTACTCAAAAGCAACATTTTGGATTTCATGCTGTTTGTGCTGGGCTCCGCCCATAAGCGTTTTGAGTGATAGTCACCCACACAGTCTGCGACTGGCAGACAGAGAGAGAGATAGAGAGATTGATGGGGATTAATTTTGACGCGGGGGGCATAATCCCACGGGACAATGCATTTGTAACTTGTTTCAAATGACAATCTATACCTCTGTGAATATTATTGCACGGATCGGAATACGGGAGTGCGTGTGGGAGCGTGCACAAAGATATTTTGACAGTGATATGGAGTGCTCCCGACTGCGGGGAGAAGACCCATCCCCATGGCGCACATACATTTACACACACTCCTGCGCCACGGTCCCTCTCTCTCTCCCTCTCTCTCCCTCTCTCCCTCACTCTCCCTCTCTATCTCTCTCTCGCTCGCTCGTTCTCTGCTGTCTGTCGCACCCTCTGTTTGAGGAAGTAATTTCACTGCTCTGTTGTTGAGTGAATTGTGGGCGGTGACTACAACCAGTAGTATTCACGTCAGCAAAACAGTCAAATCAGAATGGCTTAGTTGAGTGAGGGAAGATCTTGTGAACTCGAGACTAGACCAGGGGTAAAAAAAAAAAAAAATGCAAGGGCTTTTTTTGCCCCCCTTAATTGATTTTCGGGGGCTTTTTTTGTATTTCGGGGGCACTGACATTTTATGATTGGCCGATGCCTGTTTCTACACTGGTTAAGCTTAGGCACTCGTTCGAAGTTGGTTAAGGTTAGAGTTTGTCTTAGAGCATGGCGATAGAACGCCAGGTAGTTTGCAGGCTGTTTGACGTGGAAATGGGCAAAGACACAGCTCGTCACACGATTGGGCAAACGCGTCAGTGGCCAATCAGAGAGCGTCAGTCAGTGCCAATCAGAGAGCGTCTCCAAGAAATGCGGCTAGGTTTCGCAATCACGCGTCAGTGCGCACAGGGGTGAAATTGTGTGTCACAGCTGGGAGCGTTGCGGTGTTTGCAATGGAAGAGAAGTTTGGTTCACTTGTAAATAAACTATTCACATAAATGAAACAACACGTAATGTTAATGTCTCCATCAGGGTTTCCGTTAGAAAATACTGGGGCCGGTCTCCGTGTCCTGGAAGATTTCAATCTCCCTGACAAATTTGAGAAATTCCGGTCAGTTTATTGAGCTTAAAAACAATTGATAGGCAGGCTATATAAAGAATGACATCCCCAAGGCATGTAGATTTATAATATTTTTACTTAAAACTAGGCTACTTTTGCGTATATAGGCCTACAGTCATTAATATATTCCAAATAAAATAAGTCCCTCGAGACTCCGTGCTGACGAAGCGATAAACTCATCCCAATAGTATGCAACTGCAGAGCCGCAGAGCCAGCGGCTCTATCAGGTCCGGTCTGGGGACTGCTCGGCAGCGCCACCCACCCAATGGCTGAATTGCCAATGGCTGAATTGGAGTATTGCACTGTGCGGGCACAACTGTGAGCTCTGCGGCTCTGCAGTTGCATGCTTCTCATCAGCAAACCACAAGTCGCGAGGGAATTATTTTCACAGGACATTATGACCGGAGATATTTAAATATGTCGGACTTCAACAGAATATATATATATATATAATTAGTAAACTGTCTGGGGCATTTTGTGCCCCCCTTAACTGATTTTCGAGGGCATTTTGTCCATTTTCACGGGCATTTTGCCCCGAGCCCCTGTTAATTTCGAACCCTGGACTAGACTGATGAGTCAATATGATAATTAGAGACATAGACCACATTGATATAATCCCCCATTTCTAGGAAACAATGCTTAACACTGGAAAAGGCCATTTATAATGCATGAGACCTTTAATAACACTTTGAGTGCCAACGACGAGAATTCTCGTTATTTCATGCCAACCATTCAGTGCCAATGACGAGAAATCTCGTTATTAATCGTTATTTTTTTAATTAGCGATTTCCATTCATTTTTCATCAATCTAGCCTCACGTTACCACTGGGACTCTCTCTGAGCTCGAACAGGGAAAATACCGCCCCCTATCGTCTCCCGGATGGTAATGCACCCTTTGGATTGGACTGAATGAAAATGCATGGGGAAAAGAAAATCCGGAATCCACATTTTACTTGTCAGGCATGTAATCCGAGCCGATTGCAGTCTTTGTGGTCCCTCAGAACAGCGTGGAATATGTTTCAAGCACCCAGCGTTGGATCAATAAACGCGATCGATATTTGGAATGGCGATCAGGAATTGGAATAATCTTTTTGGAGAACATCTGATCTGAGGTAAGGAATCTATTTTACTAGTCTTGGGATAATCAGAGCTTTTTTCACAGATATATGACAACGTGGGCCCTATGGGTGTATGTGTGTGTGTGTGTGTGTGTGTGTGTGTGTGTGTGTGTGTGTGTGTGTGTGTGTGTATGTGTGTGTGTGTGTGTGTGTGCGTGTGTGTGTGTGCTCATCAGGAAATAAGATAATCGATTTTTTCAGCCCGCTTCTCTAGCGTGCATAAGTACACATATACTATCGATAATCTATCGTTTATTTGAAAACAATTCATAAATAGGCCGGAAAATTACAACGTTTTTTGTGTATTCCAGTAAAGCACGATTCCTGCAGAATCACTTTTCTTTTCTGGAAATTTCCAAAAATGAGCGTTTTTAAAAATGGTATAAAACGGAAATGTACCGATAAAAAAACAATCCGTTTCGACAATGTTGACTGCAAGCAAGTCATTGATAAGCGACGGGCGTATTAGACACATAGCCATAATTTAAGATATAGTTCATGCGTTCGCAAATGTGCTCGCCCTCTCATTGAATAGAGCGCTGGCACTCAAGCGCTAAATCCTGTGCCCCCTGCTGGCACTCAAGCTGTTAAGGTCAGATGTCAAGCGACCCCATTGTAATTGTGCTTACAGATTCTTTCCTCATCAAAATGTTGTAACTTCATCAGAGAAGTCACTTTCACAGTAACTTAGCATGCAATAGTTCCATATGATGCCTATAACTCCATCTCTGTCGGTCAACTGAACGCCAGATCCATCGCTAACAAATCATTCCTGCTGAATGACTTTTTGATTGAAAACTTTATTAACAGATTGCAGAATGGGTACAGTACAGTACAGCTCAATACATACAATTGTTAAGGGGATGCAGACCAGAGAAAGACTTTTGTC
Source organism: Notolepis coatsorum (assembly GCF_963971535.1). Lineage (NCBI taxonomy): Eukaryota > Metazoa > Chordata > Actinopteri > Aulopiformes > Paralepididae > Notolepis > Notolepis coatsorum. Next base: position 75,170,766 of record NC_140172.1, on the reverse strand, counting down.
TTGTTTACATCAGGGTCCCCCATTTTCAATTCATCATAACATATATGACATACACCAGCGGTTCTCAACAGGGGTGCCGTGGCACCCTAGGGTGCTGCAGAGAGCTGCCAGGGGTGCCTTGATATAAAAAAAAAAAAAAAATCACTAAAGTGCTATCTGTTGCAGCTGCACTGTTTTCCATGAAAATACCATATTTGGATAAGTTTGACCATTTCTCAAAATCTGAAAATCATTATGAAACTTGGTGTTAATAAAACACAGAAAAGGATCACCAAGTTACTCTGGATGAAAAAAACCTTTACAGACAACATTGAGACAAAGCTTCCTGACACATCTCCATCCAAACTCTTGGAAGAACTCATTGAAATCTCATCTGATACCACCTGGAGAGCTAGTTTCAGAGTGTGGTGCTGAGTACCAAGTATCTCATGATGCAGCAGTTAAGGTGTTGATACCATTCAGCACCACATATCTGTGTGAAGCTGGCTTTTCATCCATGACAGCTCTGAAAACAAAATATAGGGCCAAGTTGAGCCTTGAGGATGACATGCGTGTTGCCTTGTCAAAGATCTCCCCGCGTATTGACTGTATTATTAGCCAGCAGCAGCAGACCTCGCATCGAGCTAGAATGTCCACTGAGTGAACGAGTGCTTATTTTCTGTATTTATTTATATTTTTTGAGAAATGGTAACTTGGTGATCCTTTTCTGTATTTAAAAAAAATACCTGATTTTCTGTTTTTGAGAAATGGTCAAACTTATCCAAATATGCTATTTTTATGGAGAACAGTGCAGCTGCAACAGATAGCACTTTAGTGATCCTTTCTGTAATTTTATTTAAAGAAATATGCTATTTGATTTACTACTACAAGCAGTGTAATGTCAACAGTACTAAGCCATTTAGACCTGAAACACCTGTTAATAATGCATTATATAGCCTGCATATACACACAAATGTGTTTCCCGGTTTCTTAAATAAACATTATTTTGAAAGCAAGCACTTTTGTCATCATTGTAGCAAAAAAGACAGGACCGGAAAAGTCTTTATCATATGTAGGGGTGCCCTGGATTATTTTATTGAACACAGGGGTGCCTTGGCAGCAGAAAGGTTGAGAACCCACACGACATACAGATAGACAGTACTGCTACATCTATACATTTATGACATACCAGATTTGCAAATACAGTACTGTTTGTGATACAAAAAGAGTCCAGAAAAGAGAGTACCGTAATTCCTCTAATAGTAACCCCGGCTTGTATTTGTTTCAACTGTAGCGGGTACCCGGCTTGTATTAGGAGGAGGCATGTATAAGAGAGAGGCTTATATTTCAAATTTTCAAACAGATCATAATGAATAAATCAACATTTTGTGTCAGTTTGAACCCAGTAAAATGTACTGGGTCAAAAAAAGTAAAATAAAGTAAAATAGTGCAATCACAATACTGGTATAATAATAATAATAATAATAATAATAATAACTTCGTTTTATACAATTCTGAGGTAGGCTTACTCTCTTGGTAAACATTAACACCATACCATTATATGGTATTTACAGCACAGCCAAAAAAAAATCCTACAGCTTAATGGGTAGTTAACAAAACAGTGCAACAGTTTGTAAAGTGAAATCACCTTAACTTGATGCTTTACTAAAAGAATTACATGTCATCCGACTCAAATCCGAGGAATTCCTCCCCCGAGCTACTAGTACTGTCCTCATCATCCAGTACAACAAGTTCGTTGTTAAGCAGCTCCTCTTCATCTTCCTCTTCCTCGGCTGCGATCCTGTTCTCCTCGTCTTGCTGTCGGAGTTGGGCCAGGGCCTCTCGACCTGCGGCGCAGGGCTGTCCCTCGCTGAAGCAGAGGATGCGGTCGTCTTCAATCCCGTCAGGATTCACAGTCTGACCACAAACTTTAAAAGACTTTATGATCAGATCTTTGTCCAACTTGTCCCAGGCAGTGAGCACCCAGTCCACAAGCAGGCGGCGGGCGGGGGCTCTTGGGTTACCTCCGGTCGTGTACGTCTTGTCTACGTCTCCAGCCATCCACTGATCGTAGGACTTGTGTAGACTCGCCTTGAAGGGCTGATTCCACATAACATCAGGTGCTTGGACATATTTTGTGCAGCCTCCCGGAATCACTGCGGTTGTCATCTTGTAGCCTCTCAGTTCGGCTTTGGTGGCGACACTGATGTGGCAGCGGTACGCATCCCACACCAGGAGGCGTGGGGTGAAACAGAATTTCCCCACCACTGACTTGAGCCAATCTGTGGTAAGATCATCATTCATCCAGCCATTCTGAGATGTGGCGACCACTGCTTTGGAGATCTGTTCATTCATTGCCTTCACTTCACGAATAGCCCCTTTGAAGACTATATACGGCTTGAGTTTAGTGCCGTCAGCCTTGGCAGCTAGGACAACGGTGAGATGGCTTTTCTCGTGTCCTGTTGTTTTCAGCGACACACTCTTTGTGCCTCTGGCGTCAATAGTAGTGGGAGACACCATATCAAACCAAACGGCAGTCTCATCCATTGCATTTATGTCCTTCTCTAAAATCCCTTTAGAGCTGACAGCCTTGCCAACGTAGTCAACAAATGAAACTAGTTTATCCGTGAGTTGATCTGGATCTTTCTGCGCCATAGTGGTGCGTCGTCTCAGCGACAGGCCATTGCGTTGTAGACATTTCTCCAGCCAACCTTTACTGGCCACAAACGCCTTGCCTCCATCACTCACTGTTGGGTAGATTTCCAATGCTTTTCGTTGAATCATTTTGCGCGACACACGGTTGTGTTTGTCGCGCAACGCATAAATCCAATCGGAAAATAGTGTCTCCATCTCCTCGCTCACTTTTTTCCCCCTCCTCCAGTTATGCGGGCTCTTTAACTTCCTCTTTAAACTTAATGTCGAACTTTCGTCTCTGTTTAATGGGTAAAGTTTTCACGCTACCGGTAGCCATGCTTGCTCTGTTGTTGTTGTGTAACTTGTGTAACGTGCTGCGCACGACCCGTGACGAAAGTGAAACTCCGTTGAGGGAAATACCGTAATTCCTCTAATATACGTGAAACCCGGCTTGTATTAGGAGGCCGGCTTATAATTGCTTAGCTCAACAGCGCACCCGGATATTAATAGAGACCCGGATTTTAATAGAATAGAGGTTACTATTAGAGGAATTACGGTATATACATTTGACGTAGAAACTGTACATTGGAGGAGGTTGGGTAGGTGGGGTGGGGTTGGGTGGGTGGGGGGGACTGTACATTGGAGGTGGTTGGGTAGGTGGGGTAGGATGGGTGGGGGGGGGGGACACTGTACAACTGTACAAGCAAAACTGTACATTGGAATATTTACAAAACCATACTTCGTAATTTACTGTACATTGGAGGGGGTTGGGTTGGGACATTTACAGGGGCCAGTTTCGAATTGCAGTCTCCCGTAGGTGTTCTTTGAGAGTGGTTTTGATTCACATTCCTTTACAGCTTTGGGTAGGGCGTTCCACATTGATGTGGCATAATTGCGAAACGTATTTAGTCCCTTGTTTGAGCCGAATCTGGGTTTAACATGATTTGTGGAGCTACCTCTGGTGTTGTGATCGTGGTATTCACTGACCTTTGGGAAGTATTTTGACATGTACATGGGTATCTTGGTCGTGTAGTGTAGACCAGGCCCATTGCAAGTTGCTGTACTCTGTCGTCTACTCTAAGCCATCCTAGGTTGTCAAAGTGAGCAAGGGTGAGGTGGGTTCTAGGAGTAAGGTCAAGCAGTAGTCTGACCAGTTTGTTTTGAGATGTTTGTCATTTTGATTTTAGCGCCTTTGAGGTGCTTTGGTACCATGAGGTGCAAGCATTGTCGTAGTACCCTTGAATGAGTGCTCCTGCCAGAGTCTTCAGGGTATTCTTGTTTACCAGAGAGGAGATCCGGTACAAGAATCGAGTTCGTTGGTTGACTTTTGTTATTACATTGGATGCCATTTTGTCACAGGAAAGATTTGCCTCTAGGATGTAGCCCAGGTAGGTAATTTCATCTTTCCTTGTGACAATATTGTCACCCACTGTAACTTACCTCCACCATCTGTTCTCTCCCCTCCAGGTAGGATTGCATCCAGCTCACTGATAGACTATCAAAACCAATTGCTTTTAGCTTGTCAATCAGAATGGTGTGATTGACGGTGTCGAAGGCCTTTTGTGGGTCCAGCATGACCATGCCGCAGTATTTGCCCACATCCACCTCTTGTTTGATGTGGTCGTTTAAATGGAGAAGGCATGTGTCAGTGGAGTGGGATGTTCTGAAGCCAGATTGGAATTAGTAGATTCGGTTTTTTACTGCAGCCTACAGTAGTTGATTATTGAGTAATATCCAAAGTTCACATGGTTTGTTTTTGTTTTCCAGGTGCCATGGGCATTTAACCCCACACGACTTCTGTACATTACGCCACGTCTGGATCACGTGAGTTATGATCGGTCCATACCTCAGTCGGCATTTCGAAATAGGGACAGTGGAGTACACCACATCCTGCAATCTTAGCGGTGAGACCGCCGCCGCTTCTAAGGAGCGCCAAGATACAGCATCTACAGGGTCTAGCCAGCCCATCAGAGGTCTCAGTGAAAAGGACCAGAAATAAAGCTTAAAATCAGGGATTGCGAGGCCCCCATCTTGTTTCCTACGTTGAGTAGTAGCTCTTTTGATTCTCGGGCGTTTGTTATTCCAGATAAACTTAGATACCATCGATTGTACCTTGCGCCAGTGGTCTATTGGAGGGGGCAGGGGGAGCATTGAGCTAACAAAATTTATCCTAGGCAGGACGTTCATTTTGATTATGGAAGCCCGGGCTTGTAAAGAGTTAGGAAGGGACGACCACCTGTCTAGATCCTGGCGTATTTTATCATAAGTACCCGTGAAGTTGTACTTAGTAGTTTGATTCAGCGTGGGGAATATCTCTATGCCCAAGTATTTAAAATGTTCTACTATGGGGATATCAGCTGGTAGTCGTACCGTCTTGGCCAGCTCATTAAGAGGTAGGCAGGCTGATTTGTTCCAGTTAATCTTAAAGCCTGACATTTTACCAAAGTCGTCGATTATTCCCAATAATTTTGTGGCCGACCGGGAGGGGTCGTCCATGAAAATCAGCAGGTTATCCGCATAGAGAGCAATTTTGTGTGGAGTATTATTGACCATTATGGGGACGATGTCCTCCGATTGCCTAATAAATTGGGCCAATGGTTCGAGGGAAAGCGCAAACAGTCCTGGGCTCAGAGGACAACCCTGTCTAGAAGATCTGGAGACTGGAAAAAGTGTGGAACAGTTTTTGCCTGTCAGTATCATCGCAGACGGCGAGGCATACAGGACTTTAATCATATGAATAAAACTCTTTCCAAGACCCATAATCTCAAGTACCTTCCACAGGTATGACCACTCAAGTCTGTCAAACGCCTTCATGGCATCCAAAGACAGAACTGTGGACGGAGCTGTATTGTCTTTACTGTTATCGATTACATGCAACAGCCTCCTAAGATTATCTGCAGCCAGGCGCCCCGGGATAAAACCAGTTTGATCGCAGTGTACCAATACAGTCATAAATCTCTGCAGGCGACGGGCCAGCACCTTGGCAAACACTTTTAAATCGGCCCCGAGAAGACTCAAGGGTCTATAGCTACCACAATCATTGGGATCTTTGTCCTTCTTGAGAAGTAAAGAAATCAACGCCATATTGACATCTCTTGAGAACTCCCCTTGTTCGATAGCGTAATTGATCGAGCATCAATGGACCCAGTTGGTCCCAGAAAGCTAAATACACCTCGGGTGGAATACCATCCCAGCCTGGTGCCTTACCCCTCTGCATTTCAGCAATCGTCTCCCTCAATTCCACAAGAGTGATCGGTTTCCCCAGTTCCTTGGTCTCTTCCTCAGAAATGTGGGGTATCTCAAGCCCGCCAATGAACGATTCAAATTTAGAGTCATCGAGATTAACCTCTGAGCTATATAACTGTGAGTAAAACTCTTTAAAAGTGTCATTGATATTTTTCGAATCAGTAGTGACTGCACCCTGGCTCGTCTTGATCGAGGGGATATCCGAGAAATGATCATTCGAGCGTATTTTCATTGCCAATAGATGGCTAGGCCTGGAGCCGTGAAAGTAGTAATTTTGTCTTGTCCTATGTATCAAGAACTCAGACTGTTGTTTAAGTATGGAGTTTATTTCTTTCTTGACTATCTTACGTTGTGTGTTTAGTCGTTCACTATAGTTAGTTTGCAAGGATGCGTATAGGTCCGCATATAATGTTTCCAGTCCTTCTAGCTTTTTTGACCGGGATTTTCGCAAATTGGAGGCGAAAAGTGTGACATGACCCCTGATAAATCCATTCAATGCGTTCCACAGGACCCTAGGGTCTTCGACTGTGCCAACGTTGATCTGCAAGAATTCAGCTAGTTTACTCCTGAACTCAGAACAGAAATCATCGTTCTTTAGCAAGGTTGAATTAAAATGCCATCTGGGAGCTCTCGCGGAGAGCCTGCCAAAGGTTGCCGTAAGGAAAATCCCCTTGTGGTCTGAGAGAGCCAAGGGAACCAATGAGACATCGAAACTATCAAACATATTAGGGGACGCGAATGCATAGTCTATTCGAGAGAAGGTTTTGTGTCTGGCTAACAGGTGAGAGTAATCCTTGAGGGTGGGATTGGATAAGCGCCATAGGTCTGCGAGCCCCGTGTCCTGGGCCCACATCCTGAGGGCCTTAGAGGACCGTTTTTGGTCACTCGTTTCAGAGGACCCGGACCTATCCATCTCTGCATCCCAGCACGCATTAAAATCGCCACCCACAATGAGAGCGTATACAGTAAGTTCCAACATATTCTTCGTGATTGTATTATAGAACGCTGAATCAAATGTGTTAGGAGCATACAATGCTATTATTGCCATCTTCCTATGATAGAACTCAACTTTTGCTATAGTAATCCTTCCCTCCGTGTCCGACCACACGTCCAGGACTTTGATATCAAGGTTACGTCTTGTAACTATGACGACTCCTTTCGTCTTATCATCGGCTGAGGATGAGGAGATAACGTGATATTGTCGATTTGCCAGCCTTGACACATCACCTACCAATAAATGCGTCTCACTAAGGAGAGCAATGTCAATATTTCTTCTCTTCAATAACCAAAGGACACTGGCACGCTTGTGAGGGGCGTTAAGACCCCCTGCGTTCCAAATTAAAATATTCAATTTAGCCATGGTCGAATTTGTCTAAATGCGTAGAGAACATACCAGTGTAGCCAGGCTGAGGCTCGAGGCGCTGATCCAGGCGGGCCCAGTCGGTCAATCTCAGGAGTTCAGAGGAGGAACAATCACACACATATAAGACAACAGTACATAAAACACAGAACAATACCACCCCAGTTACAACCCCCCCTCCTTCTACTCTAAACCCTAACCCACCCGTCCTATTATTAACCCTCCTATACCCACTCTCCAATCCCCTCCCTATGCCCCATCCACTAAGGATGGTCATCTTCCTCTCATTACCCACTGGAGTCATGGATCCAATAAGACGTTCTCCACTCCGACCCCCCTCTAGATAAACCCCTAATTAAACCCCCACTAGTCCAATAAACACAAATTAAAATTAAAATTAAATTCAATAAAGATATCGGTCGAAAACCACCGTGAGCCTTGGCCCTAACATGAGGCAACTATAATGGAAGAAATAGCCATTATTATATAATAACTCAACATCAACCCTGTAACCATCCACTTCCGAGTCTGTGTATCAATGTCGCAACGTTATAGCATAAATGGATAAAGGAAAATTCAAAACAAAATCAAAGCATATCAGCAGTTAGTCTAAGGTAGGATCGGATCACAGTTAAATTGCTCATTCAGATGCCATTAACACTTTCAGCGCCACGCCTGGTTTTCCGTTTTACCGCTTGAATGCCACCATCGTCGCCAATGTTAACGTTAATATCGCCTAATCTATGTTTTAAATTATGGCTATGTGTCTAATCTGCCCATCGCATTATCAAAGACTATTTTCCAGTCAGTGCTGTGAAGGCAGATTGTTTTTTTATCGCGTCGTTTCCATTTCAGAGCAGTTAGAAAAGCCCCCGTTTTGATATAAAAAACAGCTCATTCTGGAGCATTCTATGAAAATCGTCTTTTAGTGGAATATTCCACAACGTTGATATTCGTCGGCCTTTTTATGAATCGTTTTCAAATAAACGCTAGATGATCAATATTATACGTGCACGCAAGCACATTACGGCCGCGCACTGATAATCGCTCTGTTGATTTCCTCACGGACTTTTACAATGAAACCCAAAGAAGACATTTCACAAAACAGCTTATAACTTCATCAAACTTACTCTGATTATCCTACCACTGATAACATAGAGTCCTTACCTGACATCAGATGGTATCCAACTGGTATATTCCAATTCCTGATCACCATTCGAAAAAATCTATACGTGTATGGATCCAACGCGATACAGTAGAACTCCATGATCCGCGGGGCTCTGAGGCTCCAGAATGAACTGTGGTAACCCCGGCTGGATCAGTGAACTGGAAAATGTGGAGTACCGGATTTTTTTCCCCATTCATTTTCATTGAGTCCATTCCAAAATCACTTATGTCATCTGGGAGACGACAGGGGGCGCTTTTTTCCACAGTGATCGCCGGCGCCCCTCGGCTATACTCGGGTAGGCTCGGGTGATGCAATAATTTTTCAGATCGCAAAAAAAAAAATCGAGAAATCTCGTGAGTGGCACTCAAAGTGTTAAAACAGCGACAATAAGAAGAAAAGGAAAAAGAGGGTTATGGCTAAAGTGCAAGCAAAGCTAAACCTGACCCAGCCTGTTATCACATATTTTATATGTATATTCGGTCGAGAGCCAACGTGAGCCTTGGCCCTAACATGACAACTATAATGGAAAAAATAGCCATTATTATATAATTACTCAACACCAACCTGTAACCATCTACCTCCGAGTCTGCATATCAATGTCGCAACGTTATAGCATAAATGGATAAAGGAAAATTCAAAACAAAATTAAAGCATATCAGCAGGATCGGATCACAGTTAAATTGCGCATACAGATGCCATTAAAACAGCAACAATAAGAAGAAAAGGAAAAGAGGGTTATGGCCAGAGTGCAAGCAAAGCTATACCCGACCCAACCTGTCATCATATATTGTATATGTATATTCAATCGACCTTCTACTACTGGAGCCCAAAGCTCAAAGCATCCTGGATATAAAAATAAAAGCATACAAGAAGTTAGTTAAGGACCCGATCACCATTAAATTGTGCAAACCTATGTCACTTGAACAGCAACAACAACCAAAATACATAAACATTATCGGGTCTCGAATGTATCGACGTGGGTGATAGACACAGCCCGTTAGCCAGCCCGAGGCCAGCGCGTAAGCTAGTGGTGAATCCGGCTAGCATGCTAGAGTCTGTTATGTACAATGTTCAGATAGCTCGTTAGCCTCCAAAGAGCTCGGATGGGCAGCGGATAGTTAGCCTGTCTGGGCCTGACATCAAGCATTTGTGAATAGTCCGCAAATAAATATATCAATGTATTTAGGTCCACAACGCCAAGCCACTCACCCGACAGCGTTATCAAGCCACCGTCTCGGCCAACCCCCCTAGGTACTCCTCCGCTTTGGCCAACGACCAAAATGAGCGACGGTCATCACCTTTACATAGCACAGACAATCTTGCAGGGGCGAATAGCGTAGGCCTCAAGCCCAGTTTCCATAGCCTGGCCATGACCACTTTGTATTCGCCCCTCTGTGCCTGAACCTCCGGTGTGAAGTCTTCGAAAATGGCCACTTTGTGATTGTCGAGACACAGATCCCCCCTTCTGGCCCGGGCCGACCGCATGATGAGTTATCTCTGTTGTAGCCTGTTTAGCTTGACAATGATGGGCCTCGGCTCCTTGCCCACACCAGGACTGGTCTTGCCCGCTCTGTAGGCCGACTCACACACAGGCGGATCGGGAAGGACCTCCTTCCCCAGTATCCTCTGCAGCAGCTCCGGCATGTTCTCCGAGAGACGTCCTCCCTCACTGCCCTCCGGTACACCAACAATCCTGATGTTGTATCGTCTCTCCCTGGACTGCAATTCCACAATTACCGACTGTAGTTTGGCGACGTCAGCCTGTGCAGCCAGCAGGGAGCTCTCTAAACCCGCCACCCTCTCGCCTTGTTGAGAGGCCTCAGCCGTTAGCGAGGCTACTTCGTTAGCGTTAGCTATGGTGGCAGCGTGCAGTGACTCCATCTTTTCTCTCAACGGGCCCACCGCCAGCCCGATCTCCTCCGACATTGCCCGACGAAAGGTATCAAAAAGTTCACCTGCGCTTTCATTTGTGCATCGGCGAAGCGTGCCTCAAAGTCCGCATGGAGTTTGGTCACGACCGAGAGAATTTCACTTATCTCCGGCGAAAGCGAGGACGGGCCCGGTGCCATTTTGTCGGCTGAAGCGTTGTTGGCTCTGGTTCCCGGCTTCGACATCACGAAAAGTCGAAAAAAGGTTGATGAAAGTAGTAGATGCTCGACCACTCAACAAAAAGACTAGTGGGGTGACAGTGTTTTCCGCACGATAATAGGGAGCTCCCGTGAAACACGTCTCACCCCATGAACGCCTGGCTCCGCCCCCGCAACACTTTGGATCTTGTGTTTACAATTGGTTTGAACATCAGTGTTACAAAGGGTCAGATTAAACCGAATATATATATTTATTGCTTGATATCCATTGTATAATATTTGTATATTCAACACTTTGATGAACATTGTTGCTCAGCTGATAGAGTTGTGCCCTTCCTGATGGCTTGTCGTACAGAACTTGTAAGTCGCTTTGGATAAAAGCGTCAGCTAAATGACTAAATGTAAAAAAATGTAAATGTAAATGTATATCGTTTGATATCCCTTGTATATTATTTGTATATATACACGGAATATCCCTTTACCTGGGTACAAACCAGAGTAATATTCGTTCTCCTATTGGACAGCGACCCCTAGGCGCCAACGACCAAGCCCCCAACGGCAAGTTCAAAGGCAACTCCGGGCATGTCTCAACATGTCCAGAGTCTGTGCAGTAATACGAGACAGAACTGAGGTTGGCACTAGATAATTCACCTTACGTATAAATACGGCGCAGGTGTACACAGCAGCACTTGTCTTACCAAAACCTTGATGCCTTCACCACGAGACAACGTGCAGTGAAGTGAGCCACTTTGCCTCTAAATAGAGCATTGAGAACCGCATGCGAATAGATTGCTAAAGTGTCAGAGTTTAACGCAGTAACGTCGAGTTCGACTTATTCTAATGTGAAGTAATAGTCTATCATTTATAGTGTATCGTGCGGCTACAGTTCTTCAGTGACCAGCATTACCACCGGTTCGTTGTGTATATAGCTAGTGCACTTATCCAGGCTGGGCGGCCTAAACTCGTGCCCCCACCCGAGGAGTCCTAGACGAGAACCGTTGGATATGTACACCGGAGAACCTACACCGGCGACTGCAGAACCATTTCTGGTTGGATTATATTGCTTTAGGACCGTGACCGCTGGAGCAGAGAACCGTCGATCCCACTGTCGTTTGGGATCTACCCCCCGTGAGGATCATCACTCGGGCCCGCCTCTAGGAAGAGGCTGGCTAGCTGTCGTCCATGCTGGCGAGCATACTTGGATTACAACTGCTGCTTTGTCTGCTGATCAAGGGAGTACATGCACTGGCTCCTGTATCTGGAGCCTCGTTATTCCTCGTTGACCCAGACTTTGTACCCGAACATTCCTCTACCCCTGCCGGCCTTACACCCGGAGGGAACCCCCCAGTGTCTCCAGCTGGTACTAGTGTGCCCTATGTAATTGCTATACCACAGGTGGCGTCAGTTTAGACCCATCCTAGTATTCATACTATTCTCATTGACTTACGCTCTTGACTGACTTTACGTGTGTTCTTCGCCATACAAGCGCGAGCCTAATTCTCAATCTGTAACCTAACGTTGCTTAATAATAATAAATACCCTCCAAATAGAACTTTATGTGTCAATGCCGTATTCTTGTGTGGGTGTTCACCATATATATTCATGTACTGTATGGCCAGTAATTAAAGTACATAACTAGTAGTGGTTTAATATATCATACTCTTTAATACAGTCAGGGAATTGTACCCCTCAGTTACAATCAGCAATGTTAGTACTGAGGATTTATTTGTTTCTGATCATAAATGTGTACTGTTTAACGTGTCCTTAGACAACGCTTATGTTCCGGGGAAGCGAGTAAAAACCTTGCACATTTGAAATGGCTCAGCGGTGGGACATTTCGTAGCTGTCTTTGACAGCAATGTTTTGGTGTCCCATAATGACGACGACGCAGGGTTAGAAATTAACGGGGGCTTGGGGCAAAATGCTTAAGGGGGGCAAGAAAAGCCCCTGACAGTTTACTAATTATATATATATGCTCTACAGTGCACAAGGCACATTAATGTCCAATCACAGTAGAGTTTCCTGCGGTGACACGGCTGGTTTCATGAGAGAAATGAAACGATAAACACAGTACGTGCTGGAACAGAAAGTCACCAAGTTATACATTCAGAATCAGACAACGCTAAAGATTCAGCCAGCCATGAAGCCCATTCATTTTTATTTTGAGCAAAAGAGAGACAAGGAAAAAGAGGAATCCGGCGAGGCAGCTAATGTTACTGAGGCGGATAACGTTAGCGAAGTTAGCACACGCACATACACGCACACTGTCTGTGGGCCAGCCAGTGACTTTGGTGGTGTGACGGGTGTGTGCTATTGCACAGATGTGTGTCCCGTTCCCGTTTGCACACGTACATACACACATATAGTAAGCCATCACTGGGAACGCTCAGAGGAAAGGGCCTGGGGGGGGCTGAGAATATCTGTGTCTATCTGTGTGTGTGTCTCGCTCTCTCTCCCTCTCCCTCTCTACATCTCTCTCTCCTGAACCTATTTCATTCAAAAGGAAGACATTGATGGACAGTAGCTATACGTATAAATTATAGCTCAGTTGTAGCTGTAACCGAATAATTGTATTATCTATTATTCAATAGCGTCTCAATTATAATGAATTAAATAATTGTATAAAGAATTTTCCATGTTCTGTCATCTAATAATATATTCCATTGCCTTTCCTATCTGTATCAAAGTCAAAATGTTGGTATCGTGACAAGACTACAACATACAAAAGCAGCTTGACAACCGATATCCTTTGCGTCTAGGCATGGGCAAATTTGTGATTTTGGTGGTATGTGCTATTTGCACAGATGTTTATCCGTTAGTATGCACAGGCACAGTATAATATGCATGTAATAAATAGTTTGTTAATAAACTCTTGTGTTACTTGAACAATTTTCACTGTGCTCCTAAATTTCTTTCTGTGCTCCTAAATTTTTATTTAGATTTTATTTATAAAAAAATTATTTAGGAGCACATGTGCTCCTTGGGAAAAAGGTTAGCGTAGAGCCCTATATATGGAGACATTAACATTACGTTATCAAACATGGGGACGAAGACTAAAAAAAAGTTTATGTTAATTTTCATCATACAAATTCTGTGCCCCAGAAATACAAAAAAAGCCCCCGAAAATCAATTATGGGGGACAAAAAAAGCCCTGGAATTTTTTTTTTTATTTCAAACCCTGCGACGACATATATAGTTTAGTCAACGCTTTCAGCACATACTGCACCGCCATTTTAGATGACGTCGCTCCCCTGGTGACGCGCAGTGTTTCATCTGTAAATACCTACCTCTGGTTAACAGAAGACATCCATCCGTAAGCTGGGACGGCAATGTCACAAGATAGAGTGGCTGTGGAAAGATAAAGTGGCTGTGGAAAGATAGAGTGGCTGTGGAAAGATAGAGTGGCTGTGGAAAGATAGAGTGGCTGTGGAAATATAGAGTGGCTGTGGAAAGATACCAATCTCCAGGTCCACGTCTCTATTTGAAAGAACTCTTATCTAAGCTGCAACGTCCCTCATATGGGACGTTTTTAGGATTTTTTGCAACCGGCACTTTGGCGACCCCTAGTGGCTCGGGTGTGCATATTTTGTAATATAATATATATATCGAATTGAAGGCTTATTTGGTGCCTGTCAATAGCGACAAAATCCGACAAAATCCGTTAAGCGGTTCTCGAGTTACATGCCAGTATTTGAGGCTTGTGCAAAGTACACGGTATTGCGCAAAATACCACTCCCGACTCAGGCTGCAGTATTTCCGTCAATCTATATCCGATCTCGAAAATGATTGTGGATTGTTGTAACCAATGAGTGTGGCTTTCCAATGATACCCCACATGGTGATCTAAATCAGTGGTTCCCAAAGTCGGGGTCGCGACCCAAAGGTGTCAGGTCACTGAACTTAGAAGCAGGCCAGGACAGTGTTTCTAGCTGTATTCTAAAATTCTATTCTATTGTATTCTAAAATGTGACTATATGGTTTTATATTAACTTAATAAATAAACAAAAAAGAAAAATCTACTTATTTCAACGAACATTTCAAACTAAATAACAGATTATGCACATAAAACGCTGAAAACAACCGAAGCAACAATAGTATTTTAATGAGGCTATTATTATAATTATCATTATTATTTTTGTAACAAGTTAGCCCTCTCATAAATAGCACATATAAATGAATAACTAACTTGAACTAACTTAATAGGATTGAAGTGATATTTGGCTTAAAAAATCGGTCGCCTGGCAAAAAAAATAAAGAAAAAAAGCCTGACGATGTGCATTGGGCCCTCTGACGCCTTATTTTCTGGGTCCTGGCCTGAAAAGTTTGGGAACCCCTGATCTAAATAAAAAAAACCTAAAAACACGAAGAAACACAAAAACAGGAAGAGCAAAACAGAATTGAAGTCTATGAGAAAACTGAGTTTATGAAATTTGGATATGTACTACATAAGGCTTCAGGCTATGGCTCCGTCTGGATTTGTAAGCCATACCACCTTCAGGGGAAATACTACCTCTGGACTACGAACTACTACAGAAAAACTTGAGTAACAATTTTTTTTACAACTCAAGTTCAGACCTATGTTCTCTATTATGTTAGCACTAAACGTGAACATTTTCTCTGGAATCAAAAACTTCAGAATGTCATCTTTCAAAAGAGACCAGGCTCATGCATGTGCTATAAGTATAAAGTATGTTGTTTTGGTTTGCAAAAAAGTATGTAGTCCTCAAGTTCAAGTCCAAAGGGATTGTAGTGGAGAACAACAACATTGAAGCCTGTCATCCTCTACCACGGAGAAGAGGCCAAACCGGCCATCATAATCAGGTTTGCTAACAGAAAGTATAAAATGGAACTATTAAGACAAGGAAGAAAACTGAGCGGCTCGGATGTATATTTGAACGAACACTTGACAAAAAGAAATGCGGACATTGCAAGATTGGCCCGTCTACTGAGGAAGCAAGGGAAAATCCAAAACACCTGGGCACAAAATTACAAAATATTTATCAAACTTCAAGGAACACCAGAAGAGGCCAAGGTATTGGTCATCCGTGACATCAAGGAACTGAACAAATACTCATGAAGAAAACAACGCAAGGTAATGAGCAAAACTCGCGGTCTGAACACACCACATACAGGTTTGACTGGCAAATGTTCTGTTGGCCTATGGTCAAAATGAGAGAAATGTATCCTACACCATGTCTTCTAGTATCCTGCCTCCCATAAACCTCGGGGTACCTCTGCCTTTGCAAATGGATTTCCAGCGTTTTACCCATTTGAGTTGAATACGGACAGTGATGGCATATATGACGAACTATTTAACCCGATCAGGAATCATACAAACTCTAAAAATGCAAAGCTGTCATGTGATTACTACTCTGATGATTAGTTTAATAATTTTACTCATACTCTGTCTTGTGGGAATCATCCCTTCTCCACCATGCATTTGAATATCCGCAGTTTGCCTAAAAACTATGATAATCTATTAACTTATTTATCAACCATAACACACTCTTTTTCAGTCATTGCATTATCTGAAACGTGGTTACATGATGATATTACATGCCTCTACCCTCTGTCTGAATATAATGCGGTTCACTCATGCAGAAAAAACAAAGTAGGAGGAGGTGTTTCAATATACATGAAAACAAACTTTAATTCCATCCTCAGAGAGGACTTGAGCATTAATTTAGAAATTACTCTTGTGGAATCCGTTTTCATTGAAATTCCAGCATGCCTTCCCTTCAATGGGAAAAGCATTATAATCGGATGTATGTATAGACCACCTGACTCTGATATATGCACATTCAATGATGCTCTCTATTCCACATTGGAAACTATAACCAAGGAAAACAAGATGTGTGTCCTCCTGGGCGATTTTAACATCAATCTCCTTAACACATTGGCGGCCATTTGGATGCGTCTAAAATCACTGTAGACGGCCAGCATATGTAAACAGACTTGCACAGTCCGTGGGGCTGTTTGTAGAGCTAAATCTATACTTTATAGTATTGCTATCTGTCCATTCTCATTGTCAATTGAGTCCATAAACCGTCCCTTCAAAATGGCTTAAAGAAAGAATTTTTTCATCAATACGTTCTAATTTTATAGCGCTGTGAATATAAGCGTTATACGGGATTTGGTCTAGTATATTTCCTGGAAGGCTGGATAAAGGGCTAATAGCTACTAACGTTATATCTAATGGAATTTCGGTTATACAGAAGCTACAGTTAAAACTCAAACTGCATATGATCGGTACGATCCTCAAGCATGAATGCTTGGAAGGGGGGGGGGGGGGGGGGCGGGGGACGTCATTTCTGATTATTGATTACCAATAACCGTGTTCGTCTCAGTAGCTACATACGCTGATCGGCTGGTTGAGTATCATAACAAGCTCTGATCAGCATGTAATTTACGTGAAAAAGATCTTACCATGAGCCGGTTGGATCCCCCAGTTATCGATCGCCATCTGGTAGATCCAGGGTTCGAAATTAACGGGGGCTTGGGGCATAATGCCCTTGAAAATGGACAAAATGCCCTCGAAAATCAGTTAAGGGGGGCACAAAATGCCCCTGACCGTTTACTAATTATATATTTATCCGGTAATGGCGCGTCTGTGTATCGTACGGTTCAGATGACGCGCAAATAAAAAAAAATCATTTGGCGGATGTGAGCACTGGCTTCTGCAGCAGCAGCAGCACTACAGCTGAGCCAGGTGCTAGTCAGTTTGTGTACAAATGGCAAGCACAATCTAAATCAATCTTCATTACGACTTTAAAAACATAGCCATTAACATTACATAGGCATACACACATCTTGCCATAGCGTTAGCAGTTTGTACAACACAACGCACGTTTTAACTATAGAATCAGCCCGCGAGGTAATACAGTCAACGAAATGTTACCGTAGCTACTAGCTAGCAGAGGAGGAAATGGGAGTCTGAGAGGCGGGGTGTTTAAAGACAATGATAGGCGTTTATTCAACATCCAAGAAGGCTAACCTACAACTGTGTTTTACTAACTCCAACCGGGACTATTGCCGCTTTCCCACTGCATGCCATCACCTCCTAACGTTACCGGAGCTACCGGAGCTGATAATAACATTGCCTGAGCTGAATGTGCGTGACACTAAAATGTCCGTGGGGACCCGGCGCCAACCCATAGATAGTTCCAACTCACCGAATTACGTAATCCACCACAGTTGCACTCAATATTTAAATAATGTTAGTCTAAATAAATGTAGACAGATACATAATAATTTCAAGCAGAACACGAATATTTCCATTAAGAACTGACAATCAGGGAATTTAAACATGGTTGACATTGTTTTTTTGTGTTTATATTAAAGAAAGGAAAGTCTAGTGCTGGCTGAGCATATTGTTTGTTTGCACTAAGTTAATACTACAAATGTAGCCTATATTTTTCAGTCAGTTTCGGTCTTTGTGTGCCAAACATTATTTAAGGCTGTAAACACTGTAACACTGTAAACTTTTTAATTTATTTTTTAATAAATGAGAAGCATGTTTAGATTTGAGTGTTAAATTTTTTTTATAAAAATTTACGTATATCGAACCGAACTGAAAACCGTGACCCCAAAACCGTGATACGAACCGAACCGTCCATTTTGTGAACCGTCCCACCCCTACAGTTTATCATAAAAATTCAGTGCCCCCGAAATACAAAAAAAAGCCCCCGAAAATCAATTAAGGGGGGCAAAAAAAGCCCTTGAAAAAAAATGTTAATTTCTAACCCTGGGTAGATCGATATGTCCATTGGCTGATGATACATTCCTTTACTGCATTGTGAAATCCGCGATCCAAAACGTATTCCGTGCAACAGGCAATAGCGATTGCTTCAGGTGAGTAGAAAACTACATTGGAAATCCAGAAAAAAAATACAACTTCTGCCACAGGGAACACTGCATTAACGATACAGCGCCCCTAAGAAGATCTGGCCGGTAATGCACTTGTTCAAATTCAAAGAGTAGGGTACATCTGCAGTACAGCTCGGCGACCTTGAATAGGTTATTAAAATGGAATAAAAGCCAAAACAACCTTGCCACGGAGATATCCGTGGTTGGTCCCTTAAGCATGGATTCGAAACACGGATATATACGTGGCCCGTCCCGAATGTGTTAAGAGTGAATTGCCATCTACAGCTGACTTTCTCAACACACTTTATTCCACCTGTTTTTATCCATTTATTCTTAAGCCGTCTAGAATCACTAGATCATCAGCCTCGCTTAGGCCATGGTTAGACTAGGTGTTTTTGTTTTTGTTTTGTTGCTGAATGAATATGTTTGCTGTCCCAGTTAAATAGAAATGCCGTTTTGGCAGGAAACCGCGTTGCCCTACTGACAACGCTGAAAAGGTGTTTTCGTTTTGGATACTCGCCAAAACTCGCCGACAACGTGTCATGTAATCTGCGCGGAGCCGTTGTTGCTCAACGCCCATGCGTAGTAGATACCGACATCTGCGTGCCCTCACCAACGTCCGGTTACGACAGAGCTGTCCCAAATAGCTGCAGCTACCATGTGTTGTCAAGTTATTGTTATAAGGACCCCAGTCCAAGCTACAACAGTCTGCATTCCCTTAAAGGTCAACCTTCACGTTGTATTTTTGTTCAATAAACAATGTGGACTAGGCCAACAGTGACTTTCATGAAGAATGGAAAAAAAAATTGAAATTGACCCAGTTTTAGCGTTTTTATCAAACATTTTGTCTGCCCAACACAATCACCACGCACGTGCATATTTTAATCAATGGTTCATAACGTGCGTGTGTAATCGAAATGATCGTCACAACAGGTGCAGGGCACCAGGGGGCTCACCAGGGGGCGCTGAGAGTCACACACAGCTAGTGGCAGGCACTGATATATGCTTGCTACTACTAGCCGAATGAAAATGTATCTGTTTCACCTAACACTATTGCTCCGTGATTATAGCCACCCATCTCTAAAGCCACAACCACGTTACCATATTTGTAATAATGTAAATCATTTTGTCGTTGTACACATATTGTGTTTATAACGTTAGTAGCTAAGATAGCTTAGCTTGGTAGCTATTGTGCTAACAAAATATCCCGACATCCGGCTCGCTGGCCGGCATGAAAATGGTTCTCTCCTCTCTGTACACCCCGTCCCCACGGGTACCCTGCCGGGGGGCCATGGACGCGACAACGGCGACAATGGTGGCAGCCTGTAGGGTGCTCGAGCCCGTAAAGGCTAGTGGTACAACACGATAGCTATGAGCTAACAACGGCCGCCGCTTTTGTCGCGTCCACAAGCTCCTCCGCAGGACACCCGCGAGGACGGGGGCACACAAAGAGGAGAGAACCATAGGCTAACGTCAGTGTAGTGGTCCCGACTGTAGGCAGCAGGGACGGCGGAGCTATATAGGCTAACTGTGATGCACCGAGTGGGCCACCATTGAACTAGTACTATGACCCGGACGGGCAAGGCATTTCCTGAAGTGACGTCACGGCCGTGCTAGCTTTTAGATTCGGCTCATTAATATGCACCTGTAGTGACGTCGGCGTTTGATAAGCTTTTTTGATTCGCGCGTGCATGTTATTCGTGCGTGGACCTTTTTAACTCTTTCAGAGTGGCATTTCCGGTGTCAAATGGAAATAAATAAATAATGAAATTATATACCAATGATGTAAACTACCCATAATTGATCAGTAGGGTTTAACCTGGAGGTTGGGCTTTAACAATTGTTTGTATTGAGCCATATTGTTACCCATTCTGCAATCTGTTAAATAAAGTTTACATCCATTCATTCTGCTAGCATTAACGATTGCATGAGCAGCTGGCTAACGTGAGCTAACGTTAGCTACCAGACCCTGTTAGCTCAGAGCTCCTCTTTCAATCTTAACAAGCATTAAACAAAATGGCCCAGTCATCTATTCACCTTTGTTTAATACATGAGGCGTTGTCTAATGTTATCTAGCTACTGATAGCTGCTGATATTACCAGTCTGGTGCTGGCTGGCTTCCGTGAGCTAATGTTAGCTGCTAGCCACAATGCTATACTGTTATAATGGCATATTCCTATCGCGTTAGCATGTAAGTTAACAAAATCGGCGCAGATGAGACTAAACTCCGCTCTTGGTGGTCAATTGTGTTGATGTTAGTTTTGTTTCATCAACAAATGAGAGGCAGAACACACAGTGAATGTATCCGTTTAGTTCATTGCACTTTTATTGCACTTTCTTTGCTGAAAAATAAATGCTACATTGGCTAAAATGGCTCACGGAGGCATTTAAAGATGGCGGCTTGTTGATATTTTTTGCAGGAAGTGTATTGGCACATTCAAGTTCTGATTGGTTGAAAATTGCCTTCATGTTCGCCACCTACTTCCACCTACTGCTTTGGCATTGTACTACATCACTGTGCTCAGGAGGCAAAACGAAAGTGTCAGGTTGCAAAACAAATGTCTAACTCGGCTGCCACTACGTTGCGACCTGGAAAGCGAAACTCATCTTGAAAACGAAACGAAAACACCCTGTGTGTAACCGACGCCTTATTGACAACATCTTGTTTAATTGTCTGGAGTTCGAAATTACCTCAGGTTTACTGATGACTGACATCTCTGATCACCTTCCTGTCTTCCAGATTATTCATACCAATGGAAATTCAAATAGGCCTACTAAATGTAATAACTCTGTCAACAACCAGGCTACATATCGCAAATGTACCAGCAAGAATATGGAGTCTTTCAAACATGCAATCAGTGCTGTATCATGGGATGAGGTTTTAAAGTTACAAGATGCTAATGAAGCCTACCAGTAATTTTTTGTTATTTTCAACTCTGCTTTAGATAGTTGCTTTCCCTTGACTGCCACAAAAAACAAGAAACCCCCTAAAGGGCAACCTTGGATTACTGAAGAGCTAAAAAAACTAAATGTATAGGAAAGCTACAATTAACCCCACCAATATAAATGTGGTAACATATAAGAACTACAAAAACAAATTCATTCACTCTGTAAGGAAAGCTAAAAATAAATTACTACGCAGACAAATTTACTCAAGCGTCTAATGACATTAAGTCTACTTGGAAACTCATCAACCATTTGCTGAATCGGAATAAATCCCCACCAATTGCACCTGCTGAGATGATAAGGAAGGATGGAACTCTTCTCTGCAGCCCGAAAGAAATTGCTGACGGTTTCAATGATTTCTTTGTAAATGTTGGCTCTTCATTGGCATCTTGTATAGCAGACTCTAACTTGAGCCCTTGCAGTCAGATCAATGGTCAATTCTCCTCACTCCCAAGTTTTGATCCTCCTAGTACTAAGGAAGTGTACGAGATAATCGTGATCTTAAAAAACTCCGCTAAAGGTCATGATGGGATCAAAAGCAGTCTCTTCAAAGAAACTATTGATTATATCATCCATCCTCTAACTCATATTCTATCATTATCCCTTCAATCCGGTATCATCCCTCACAACCTCAAAATCGCCAAAGTCATACCAATTTATAGATCTGGAGACCCAAAGGACTTTGGCAATTACCGTCCTATATCTATTTTGCCTTTTGCTTTTCAAAAGTCTTAGAGAAACTGGTATACTCAAGAATCTCTAACCATCTAACTACGAACAACATCCTGTATAACGTTAGGTTATGACTATAACCAAGTTCTGTTAACACTAGTGGACGCTCTGCGTCTCATTGCATATATCTCGCTTCAGCATATATACACTGAATACATTTCAAAATGTACCTTTAAATGCCAGCATTCATCTGGCCACACCCCCATCCGCTTACATATATAAGCAGGGGTGGTGCCACACACTCATCTCCTTCCCAACAAATTTCACCACAATGAAAAATCAAGGGCCGCAGCGGCGTCTAGACGCAGAGCGTCCACTAGTGTTAACAGAACTTGGTTATAGTCATAACCTAACGTTCTGTATCACACTAGCTCCCGCTCTGCGTCTCATTGCATAATAGGAGCTGAGCGGGAGCTAGATGCTCGACAAATACACCCCGCTGAGGCCCCCCACAGCCATCAGATCAGGGAGGGCCAAGCCCCCCCGACCCACCCTAATGGAGGGCACCCCCCCTATTGGTGGCTTCACGGGAGGGCGACGGACCCGACCGTGCGAAGAGGCACTCAAGCAACTCAACGCACAGGGTGAGCAGAGCGTGGCTTGACCCCACGACTACACACATGCACAACCTGCATGCCACCCGGGAACGAACGGAGGAAACCAACCTCGTTACTGCCCCCAGAATCACGGGGTCAAGGGCAAACCCAACCCCCGTGGCAAGGCCGTAGCAGCGGAGCGCGAAGGAAGACCCAGACCCACCAAAGGGACTGGACCCCCTGGAACGGGGGCCCGGAGAAGTCCATGATGCCAGCATCAAGACCCCACCAGGTGGGAACTTAGTGACCCCGCCCCCCACATCGCCAGCGTATTCGGACAAAGGCCCCTCAGCCGAGCGGGCCCTGTCCCCCCAATAGTACACCGCCTGGCACACTGACCCTGCAGAACAGGCAGTCAGCATGGCCGTAAGCACACAAAAAAGGTTAACCAACGGAAGCAGGCAGCGCACCGGGGAAAAACCAGGCAACAGGCTGTTAACCCTAGCCTGGAGACTGCAGACGACACAGGCGCCAGAGGGGACAGCTGAACACAGCCGCCCCGGCGGAAGGGGCGTATGCTGGCATTGTTGCATGACCAAGCCTCCATTTAAAAACCCCCACCCAGAGGGGTTGAGGCAGAGAAGGCTGACACGATTGGCAGACGTCATGAACGTGCAGGGGCACCCTCAACCGGTGAACCCGGGAGTTGACACTGCTCCAACACACCAGGGAATCAACCACCTTGGTGTTACCCAATGCGGTGGTTGTTCCTTTAACTCAAGAAAAAACTCCAAAACACACCTGCGGGTATACACCGGCTATACCGCAGTACAAGTGTTTCAGTTTTCAAAAAAGGGTTAACCCAGGCCTACGGGTCGACGAAACATTACTTCGGACCGGGCCTGCCGATACGGGAAGCACAGGGTCACCAGAGGAGGTCAAAGACCACCCCAACAGGCCCCTCTTCGCCATGCGTGAGAGAGGAGCGAAAAAGAATGGAGAACCCGCCCCTAAGCACACCGTACTTGGTATTCCCAGGCGGTCTCCCAACCAAGTACTAACCAGGACCAACCTGTGTAGCGGCCGAGATCTGACGAGATCGAGCGTGTACAGGTTGGCATGGCCGTAAGCCATTACGACAGTGCTGAGTAAAAAACGTACCCAACCAGGGTCTCCATAGTACTTAACCCTGTGACACCCGGACCAACCTGGCATTTTTCCCCCTGAAAAAAGCCCAAGTCCCTCAGGGTACCAGAACAGCAGATCTGCATCCCCGGCGGACAACGGGTTCAACTGATCCGGACCAGCGTGACCAGAACCAGTCCCGTGCACTAACCACGCCGACATGCCTACTCCAGGAGAAAGGGCAGATATGCGTGTTGATCTTAACATGAAAAGAAGGCGCCACCCAGACGTTCAGGCGAACCGCGCCCGGTGGCCCACCCCAATGGCGTGAGACCCCTCTACATATGTTCAGATCCATTCCGTCATCATCCTCCAGACATGAACGAGAATCCGTCGATAACCAACCCAGGTCGTGGGATGTGGTCGTCGGAAGAGGAAAAACCTCCATCCCAGTTGCTTTATAAAAACGCCGTTTTAACCTCAAGCAACCAAGGCGTGCCAGTCAGTCGCCTGTTTACAGCGAGCTAGCACTATACGTGCGTCGGGACACACCCACATCAATGAAGAGGCTATTTAGACCTGTCATTGAATCCCCAAGGCGCCCAGGGGAACGACAAGAGGGGTGTGACACTTCCTAACTCCAACTCTTTTTTAATAGAAAAGAAGGAAGCACCAACAGTATGTATCCCAGTCTACACAGCCGGGGGTAAAAATTGTTCACATTTTTACATCCCACCACCCTCCCATAGGAAGGAGACGGGAATCCCCAGAGAGACTTCCCACGCGAGCTGTACAGATTGAAAAGAATATATTGCACCTTGAGCCATGTAAAAAATTGGTTTTAGGGCTCTCCGGGGAAGACACACTCAATAATCGAATACATACACAATAGAATAGGACACCTTCTAGAGGGTCCACTCACCTTGACAATCTGAGGAGGAGGCTCTGTACTCTGAAGGAGGCTCCCTCACATGGAAGGAGGAGTCCGAACTCACAGAAGGCCCGAATAGGCGCTTGGTGAGGAGGAGCCCTGACCACCCCCCGAAAACAGATCCATCACATGGACCTGAACAGCACACGGAAGCCCTACCAACAGAGACGCGCACAGTGACGCACTCTATGGCGGGGGAATTTCTGCGGTGCACACGCCCAATATTTCAGGCCGTGGGACCAGGAAACTCCCCCCCCCCCCCCCCCCTCACCTCGTAACGTGCCGAACCGCAACGTGACAGGAACCTTGAAGGACAGGGGGTGTACCCCTGACCAACAGAAAAAAGGGGGAGAGGAAAGGTTACCAGTTCACCCCTTTACGACCCCACACCCATGATACGATGTAATGACAAAAAGAGAGTATGACACAGTCATAGTCAGCTCTATGAAGCGTTTGACAGCTTCACACAGCGCATGAGCTAACCTGCTATCTGATTTTTACTAAGGAAAAAACACAGAATAGAGAGGGCTCTCTAAGAGCCCCGGTCCAAACTTACACATGTGCTTCTGTGGCCAGTCCAACCCAGTTGTAGGTCACATGACACACACAACCCATCATCACCTACAAAAAATGGCAAAAACACTCTACAGAGGAACGCCGTTTTTCATAATGAGAGAATACCTAATTCTAGATTAGTATCGGCCACAGGCCTTGCTAAGCACACACGAAAGCGACCAAACAATCTTTTCTTTTAGGAAAATAAAGTTTCTCCAGCAGTCTTAGCACAACCTCAGCAATCAAGCTAAGGGTTACATCGCATCCCTACCACACAAAGACACAATGTAGTGCAACAACATGTCTGATAGGAGGATGAAGAAGTCCCCAGGGAACCGGGGGGAAACACAATCCTCCTACTTTACCCTTAATACGGCCAGTTAAAACAGGAAAACCTGTTAATATGTGAACACACTGTTCATTGTCATCACAGGCTGAGAAAAGAATATTCTTTACTCATTTGTCACTAAGCATAGCTTCATAGGTTAGTTAACCCCCTTAGTTGTGAGTACACGGTACATATAAACACACATGATGTTTCTCACACAACAACCAGATCATTTTCACATCTGTAACAACAACCCGATTTGCACGGAGAAGCTAATTACCAGTGACAAGAAAATTCACACATAACTCGCGTCGTATCCTAAATGTATTGCAGCAACACACGTTTTTGGAAAACATCGTTATTTACAAAACATTTAGAAGGTAAAGCCAGAAGACGTGTATAAGGTCTGGCCAAACCTTGTCCTACCCGGAGCGTAGATCAACGAAGTGCAGTCTCAAGGCCCCGTAGAAAACACAGCCGTCCTGTGTTGTTCGATCTGGGCAGCGTCTCCGCTCCAACCCGTCGTTACGGTCCCCTTTGTTGACGCAGGCTTTGCCGTCCTGGCCCAGGGCAGGTTCGACGAACATCCTCTGTCAAAGATGACGTCGTAGTCAAGAGTGTTTAAAACATGTTATAATCAAAGCACGTTCAACAGAGTAGCATTAAGCTAACGGCCGCTCCAACCGTCGGTCGCTACTGCCCCTGCCCGCGAGACGCCGAGCGAACGGCGCACGCGACCAGAGGGGAGCCTTGGCCGATAGCAGCAAGCTAACGTTTCCTAGTGATCACAGCAGGCTAGCGCCGCAGCTAACAGCTGACTGGCTAACAGTAGGCCCAACCTATGTAGGCCACGCAGTGATCACAGCAGGCTAACGCCGCAGCTAACAGCTGACTGGCTAACCGTAAGCTAAGCAGCTATCACCTGAACTTGTACACAATGATATAACACTCACCCAGACAGGCCGCCGTTCTGAAACCCTCCTCACTTTTTAAGAGAAAAGAGAAACAAGATGTCAACACAGCTTTACAACGGTGATTTTACCAACACCCGACGGAGCCAGCACAATACCCAAACTGGCCTGTGTAGCTGACTTGAACATAGATCTTCCGCTATCGAACATCTATGCCCATATCTCCTCGTGAAGGAATACTCTCATTTGGATATGAAAGAAGGTGCTACACGGTGACAGAGAGATATCCACTCGTCCAGAAAACACAGGGATCACCAGTGTTAATGGTCGCGGCCCACTAGTTAAAACTATAATGGGCTTCAGACCAAGGTCTTCTGTCGCCTAAGAGGCTGAACAAAGGACCCTAGCCTGGGGCCGATTTTCATAAACATTGTCAATTAGCCCCCATAGCACTAACAGACAAGTGGAGCCTGCCAGCAAACAGTACTCACCCAACCTGAAACCCACCGCTTCTCACAACAGCGGCGCGTCCTACAGTTCAGCTGTGCCCTGAAAGGTTTCACCCCAACCAACACAGCAAGGAACTGCAGTTGAGAGGCATGCAGCGGCGTGCTCCCAATACGAAAACCAGTGGAGGATTTTAGAATGATCATCATCTTCCAGACACTCCAGTACGAAGACAATATCGCCGTATTTTCTCGAAAATAGTGAGAGAGAAAATAAAGATATGATGTCAACGTATCTCCTTGTTCTTCCTTTCCTCAGAGTAATATTTTTCTCCACGTCAAGTGGGCATATAGCAACACGTTGCTTGTGATGAAATTTGAGAAGGAGATGAGTGTGTGGCACCACCCCTGCTTATATAGGTAAGCGGATGGGGGTGTGGCCAGATGAATGCTGGCATTTAAAGGTACATTTTGAAATGTATTCAGTGTATATATGCTGAAGCGAGATATATGCAATGAGACGCAGAGCGGGAGCTAGTGTGATACAGAACCATCAGTATGGTTTCCGTAAAAAATACTCCACAGATCATGCATTGCTACAGCTCGTCAACAACATCTCCTCAGCACTTGATGACAAAAAAATTGCTATTGGTCTTTCTAGATCTGAGCAAAGCTTTTGATACTGTCAACCACAACATTCCCATCTCTAAACTCAATAGAAATGGTGTTCAGGATATTGCCCTCAAGTGGTTTACTGGTTTCAATGCAACAAGCTTACTCTAAATGTCAAACATTTTTACTTCATGGTCTTCTGCAACAAAAATAAGTACTACCCTAAAGAAGAATCTAAAATATGTATTAATGGAAATGAAATTCTCCAAGTGCCTTTCACAAAAGAATTTGGAGTTACTATAGACAAAGGATTAAATTGGCATAATCACATTGACAATGTTTGCAAAAAGTCAATGATGATGCTTGGAATTTTGAGAAAGGTCTGCCCCATGATACATCCCTCTGCCCATCTAACCTTGTATTATAGCTTTTTATTTCCTTACATTAACTACTGTAATATAGTCTGGGCTGCAACATATCCATCATATCTCAACAAATTAGTCATAATCCAGAAGAGGTTCCTCAGGATGATTTCCCACTCTACCAGATATGAACCATCTGCACCTCTGTTCCGCAAATATTCACTACTATCAATTGACAAACTTAATACCCTTCAAACATGCTCATTCATATTCAAGTTCATTAACAATAGGCAAGATCTTCCTGATACCTTCCATAGTTTCTTCATATTTTCATCAGAATTTCACTCATATCCAACAAACCATAGCAATAAACTCCACTTACCTTTCTGTCGGACAACTAGCCATCAATTCAACATTAGCTTTAGAGGCCCTAAACTCTGGAACACTCTAAATTCATCGTTGAGGTCAACAACCTCCTTATCCATA
Source organism: Notolepis coatsorum (assembly GCF_963971535.1). Taxonomy (NCBI): domain Eukaryota; kingdom Metazoa; phylum Chordata; class Actinopteri; order Aulopiformes; family Paralepididae; genus Notolepis; species Notolepis coatsorum. The sequence continues at coordinate 75,142,457 of NC_140172.1, read as the reverse complement.
TTCAAAAAACAATTAAAATCTCATTTAATTTCATCATAAATCACTGTCACATTAAGTTACTCCTGTGTCATCAGTGTTACATCTTCTGTTAGTATGACTGCTTGTTTCCTTTTCCTCATTATATACCGTTAATATGCTATTCTCCTCTGTCTTTGCCCTCTTGTAAAACATTTTTAATAATAATGGTTCTTGTTACTGACTCGTGTAAATGTTCCATGTTTTCGCATTAGTGTCTGTCTTATGTCTCTGATCCTGTTTGGTAGTTTATTTTGTAGTCCATGTTTACATGTAATTCGTCCATATTGTTTATGGACAACGATGGGAGTGGAACTTTGTACAAGCCCTTTGTACAAACTGTTTTTTTTTTTTTTTTTAATAATGTGCTAAATAAATAAACTAAACTAAACTAAATTTTCACTTTTCTGCCCGCTTGTTAATGAAAGGATTAAGAACGCCAGGGCTGCTTATTTTTCAAACCTCATCTCCTCTAGCCAGCATAACCCCAGAGTGCTAAAACCATTAATCACATTGTCAGCCCTGCTCTCCTCAGGGTCTCTAATGACATTATGATGACATCTGACTCAGGCAAATATGCAGTTCTGGTTCTGTTAGACATTAGTGCAGCCTAGATCACCACATCATGTTGGATAGGCTCAGGGAGTGGGTGGGCATCTCAGGGACTGCCGTACAGTGGTTTGCCTCGTACCTCAGTGAGAGACGTTTCTCTGTGGCCGTGGGCCCTTTTAGGTCCAATAGTGCTCCCCTACACTGTGGTTTGCCTCAGGGGTCCATTTTGGCTCCAATTTTATTTGCCCTTTATATGCTCCCCTTAGGACTCATAATAAGCAAATTTAAGGGTGTTTCGTATCATTGTTATGCAGACAATATCCAGCTGTATTTCTCTTTTAACCCCAACAACATTGAGAAAATGTGCATCCTGCAGGAGTGTCTGTCTGCCATTGAGGAATGGATGTCGAGTAGCTTCCTCCAGCTTAATGCAGCAAAGACTGAAGTCTTAATTATAGCTGCAGAAAATATTGCCTCTAGGGTAATAAATATTATGGGGCCGCTCAAGGGAAATGTTCGCTCAAATATAAAAAATCTGCTTCATACCGCCTTCTGTCTGACCTACGTCAAACCATACCTGCTCTACCACAACCTATTCTTAGTCCTCCTGCCCCCCAGGGCAAATGGCCCTGAGCCATCATCTTGTATCTCATCATGTATACTAGCGCTTGTAGTAGTTCTTGGTTCTATTTACTACTTTAATTTCATAATTTTCGTATATATTTTGATTCTATTGCTACTATGTATGCATATATATATGCTCACTACATGTATCTATTGCTCCTATGTCTGCCCACTGCAAACACGGGAACTCTCTCTAACCCCTCTCCCTGTCTTCCTGTCTCCTTGTCTCTCAGAGTCATTGACTCGGGTGTTTGTATGTCATTATACAGACTGCAGTGACTGTTTTACCCCATATTGGTTATGAGCACCACTGAGGTCATGGATCAGCTTCATACCGTCTTCTGTCCGACCTACAACGTCTAAACCATGGCTGCTCTACTTCATTGCTGGACTAAGTACTTCTATTCTATTCTATTCTATTCATACAGTTGTAGCCCTTAGGACCCAAGTGTGTACCGGGTGTGTGCCGTATTAACGTTATCAACCAGTAGGGGCGCTTGGGTTACACCTGGTTACTTTCGTCTCTAGGTAAAGGTGAGGGGAGAAAAAAAAACAGTGTTCTCAGCTTGAATACACAGCGAATGCTGTGTAAAGAACAATCGAGACCGTTTTCAAATGTCCAATCTAACGAATTTATTTGCTCATAAAATGCTTAATATGTTAAATGTGATTATAACAGACAGCTGTCAATGTCGGGCTGACTGCCCGCAGATGGGCCGTTGGAACCTTCCTTTGGGAGATATAAATAATACGTTTAAAAATAAGTACAATAATAAGTAAGACGAAGGATAAGTTTAACGAATTCCATATAAATCGATAGTTTATTAACAGAGAAGCGGCCCTCTGGGCAGACACACACACACACACACACACACACACAATATGGCATATCCATTGCATTTTTTGTCATTCATTTGTCTGTTACTCAAGAGGCAGTGTTCTGAAATAACTTCATTCATCAGTAGTGCAGAATTTCTCAGTTCTCTGCTTGATATAATTAATAAAAATGCCCAAGCTTTTTTTTATAAGCTTTTTTTTCTATTTATTTTTGGGCTTTCTGTATTTTTCACCCATCCCAATTTGGTCGTTATGCAAATTCCCTTCCTGGTCGTTGCGCGCATTGCCCCACTGTCGGCCTGGGGAGGGTGTAGAGCAGGGGTCTCAAACTCGCGGCCCGCGGGCCAATTGCGGCCTGCTGGATGATATTTTGCGGCCCCCTACTGTGAGGTTCGCCTTTCCCTGGACCTTTAATTCCCTGTTCTCCTCACTTCTCCAGCCCCCACCCTCGCGCTCGTTTAGCCTCGTCTGCTCTTCAGCAGCCCACACCCTTGGACTATCTGTCAGTATCTGTTTGATTGGTTCGTGCCGAACACACTCTTCTAGTTCAAGTATCAATTACCTTCACGCACCTGATGTGTATTCTAATTAGCGCCCCTGTGGGCTTTAAATACCTCGCTCTTCCCCTCAGTCCTGGTCGGGTCGTTCCGTATCATATCTCTATCAGCAAACTCCTACGGGAGGTTCTCAATCTGTAGGCTCCTACGGGAGTTTCTGTTTCTGTCTGTTATGCTGTTTCATCTCCGGCGTGATATGCGCTCAAGCCTTCGCCACCTGTCGCCGTTTGCCTGGAGGGAGACACTGTACAGCGCTCTCTAATCCTCTACGGGAGGTATTCCAGTGTTCCACTCCAGACCTCCGAGCCAGACGCGCTCTTCACTCCAGACGCGCATCCAGACGCGCATCCAGACGCACTCCAGACGCGCATCCAGACTCCGCGCCAGACGCGCTCTTCACTCCAGACGCGCATCCAGACGCGCATCCAGACTCCGCGCCAGATGCGCTCTCCGTACCGGCGCGTACTCCAAGCAGATGCGCACCACTCAGACCTCCGCGCCAGATGCGCTCTCTGTACCGGCGCGTACTCCAAGCAGACGCGCACCACTCAGACCTCCGCGCCAGATGCGCTCTCCGTACCGGCGCGTACTCCAAGCAGACGCGCACCACTCAGACCTCCGCGCCAGATGCGCTCTCCGTACCGGCGCGTACTCCAAGCAGACGCGCACCACTCAGACCTCCGCGCCAGATGCGCTCTCCGAGCCGGCGCGCTCTCCTCCAGACGTCTAGCCCTCCTACTCCTCCCTGTAAGCAGCTCCAGCCCTCGCCCTGTCCAAGGCCTTAACCCTGTTTCTCTCTGTCCCTGTCCAGTCCTCCTAGTCCTCCTAGTCATCCCTGTCCTGTCCTCCTAGTCCTCCCTGTCCCCAGCCCGCCTCCGCGGGCCTGTGTCCCTGTTTCCCCTCTCTAGTCCTCCTAGTCCTCCCTGTCCAGTCATTCTAGTCCTCCTAGTCCTCCCTGTCCAGTCCTTCTAGTCCTCCCGGTCCAGTCCTCCTAGTCCTCCCTGTCCCCAGCCCGCCTCCGCGGGCCTCTGTCCCTGTTTCCCCTCTCTAGTCCTCCTAGTCCTCCCTGTCCAGTCCTTCTAGTCCTCCTAGTCCTCCTTGTCCAGTCCTCCTAGTCTTCCCTGTCCAGTCCTCCTAGTCCTCCCTGTTCCTGCCCTGTTCCCTTGCCCTGGCCCTGTCCGTTAGCCTTTCCCTTAGCCTTCCCCTTAGCCAGCTCGCCTCTTAAAGGCACTGTGCCTATTTTTCCCATTTCTTGTTTTCCTGTATTTTGTGTTCTCCCTTAAAGGGACAGTGCCGTTTCTGTTGTTTTCAATAAATGCCCAGTTCTTGGCTTACTCTCATACCTGTCTTGTGTTGTGCGATTGGGGTTGGTTACAAACCATAACAGTACGACCCGACCAGTCGACGACCCCAGCCAGCACAGACGGTGTATGTTGAGTTTGCCTTTTTTTTTTTTGTTCCCTCTAGTTCCCCTGTTAGTTCCCCTGTTGACTCCCCTGTTAGCTCCCTTGTTAGCCCTGTTAGCTCCCCTGTTAGCTTGCTAGTCTCCCCTGTTAGCTCCCCTGTTAGCCTGTTAGTCTCCCCTGTAGCTTCCTTGTTAGCCTCGTTAGCTCCCAGGCAGCTAACCCAGTCCCTCTGCATGGCCCCAGTCTGCTAGCTTAGCCCCGGCTGTTAGCACAGCCTCTATGTTTATGCAGCCCTTGCAGCTAGCATAGGCCCTGTAGCTAGCCATGCCCAGGCAGCTAACCCGGTCGCGTGAATATTAAAGGCAACCAACTTGTGTTCGGCTTTTCTCTGATTGGCCGCGCCCCCCCGCCCCCACGCGCAGGCAAGCGCAGCCGTCCACGTCCCAAATGAAATCCAAAGAGCAAGTGCGGCAGCGCGGGCAACCAACTTGTGTAGTGTTGGGCTGCTGTTCCAACGCACTTGTGTTGGGCTGCGGTAGCAGTGGAGCGCTGCTGACTGATTATTATGTTTCGCGTTTTTAACAACCAAAGTTAGATTCACTCGTCACTGTACATGTATAAACAAAGCCCATACAGTTATGAAATAATAAACACTGACTATCTGACTCTTACTAATAAACACTGTGTTAGGACTATAAACACTGTTAGGACTATCTGACTCTTAATAATAAACACTGTTACAGACTAGTGTTAGGACTATCTCGATTCACGCGTCACTACTGTAACTAGAAACTCTGGGTGTCACTGTACATCAGTAACGTTATTTCGCATTTTTAACGTCAGCGGGGCGATGCGGTGGTTAGTCCCCGGCTTCCGTGCACCGCCGCCGGCTCTACTCGGTCCAGCTCCAGCAGCAGCGACCGTGCTCCGTTGTAGAACGAAGCCCTTCAATGACAGAGCTCTCATATTTTGCGAATGCATAAACTATATCTTAAATTGTGGCTATGTGTCTAATATGGCTGTCGCTTATCAATGACTTCGCGACAGATATTAGACACATCGCCATAATTTAAGATATAGTTTATGCATTCGCAAATATGAGAGCTCTGTCATTGAAGTGGGTGGTGGCAGCTTACTAACAGTAGCGATTTTTATTGTTTTGTCATGACCAAACATAATCCCAACATAGATAGGAGGTGTACTGTATGTCAAATGTCGGTCATGTGGTGGAAGTGTTTAGTACAGTCACACAACAGAACACCGCTGTAGAGTACAGTCACACAACAGAACACCGCTGGTTCGACCAGCGCTTTTGCCGCGTCTCTCTTTGCGCGAGGGCGTGTGCTAGTGGATTGATTGATTGGCCGTGTGGCCAATCAGAGAAACGCTGAACGAAAAGCTGAACACAAGTTGGTTGCCTTTAATATTCACGCAACCCGGTCCCTCTGCATGGCCTCCACTTTTTGTGTAGCCTTCCCACTGCTAGGACTGCCCCTTCAGCTAGCAAGGTCAGTTTTCCCCACTGCTAGGACTGCCCTTTCAGCTAGCAAGGTCAGTTTTCCCCACTGCTAGGACTGCCCCTTCAGCTAGCAAGGTCAGTTTCCCCACTGCTAGGACTGCCCCTTCAGCTAGCAAGGTCAGTTTTCCCCACTGCTAGGACTGCCCCTACAGCTAGCAAGGTCAGTTTTCCCCACTGCTAGGACTGCCCTTTCAGCTAGCAAGGTCAGTTTTTCCCCACTGCTAGGACTGCCCCTTCCGCTAGCAAGGTCAGTTTTCTCCCACTGCTAGGACTGCCCCTTCAGCTAGCAAGGTCAGTTTCCCCACTGCTAGGACTGCCCCTTCAGCTAGCAAGGTCAGTTTTCCCCACTGCTAGGACTGCCCTTTCAGCTAGCAAGGTCAGTTTTTCTCCCACTGCTAGGACTGCCCCTTCAGCTAGCAGGGTCAGTTTCCCCACTGCTAGGACTGCCCCTTCAGCTAGCAAGGTCAGTTTTCCCCACTGCTAGGACTGCCCTTTCAGCTAGCAAGGTCAGTTTTCCCCACTGCTAGGACTGCCCCTTCAGCTAGCAAGGTCAGTTCCCCACAGCTAGGACTGTCCTTCCAGTTAGCTTTTTTCTCTCATGCTGGTCCAGCCCTGTCTGCTAGCCTAGCTCCGACAGCTAGCGCAGCCTCTATGTTAATGTAGCAGTACAGCTAGCATAGGCCCTGTAGCTATCAGTGCCCTGGCAGCTACCCTTTCCTTCTGCTAGCCCCTTCCCTGTTCCCCTCTCCAGTGCCCCTGTTCCAGCCCTGTCTGCTAGCCTAGCTCCGGCAGCTAGCGCAGCCTCTATGTTAATGTAGCAGTACAGCTAGCATAGGCCCTGTAGCTATCAGTGCCCTGGCAGCTACCCTTTCCCTCTGCTAGCCCCTTCCCGGTGCTCCTCTAGTTACCCCTCGGCTTCCCTAGTTACCCCTCGGCTACCCTGCCCCTTTGCTAGCCCCGCTTTTGGTGTAGCTTCCCCGCTAGCATGGCCCAATTTTTTGTTTTGTTGCCTTGTCATTTCCCCTGCCCCTCTGTCTGTATTTTTGGGTCGCCCGGTGGCTCCCGTGGAGGGGGGAGTACTGTGAGGTTCGCCTTTCCCTGGACCTTTAATTCCCTGTTCTCCTCACTTCTCCAGCCCCCACCCTCGCGCTCGTTTAGCCTCGTCTGCTCTTCAGCAGCCCACACCCTTGGACTATCTGTCAGTATCTGTTTGATTGGTTCGTGCCGAACACACTCTTCTAGTTCAAGTATCAATTACCTTCACGCACCTGATGTGTATTCTAATTAGCGCCCCTGTGGGCTTTAAATACCTCGCTCTTCCCCTCAGTCCTGGTCGGGTCGTTCCGTATCATATCTCTATCAGCAAACTCCTACGGGAGGTTCTCAATCTGTAGGCTCCTACGGGAGTTTCTGTTTCTGTCTGTTATGCTGTTTCATCTCCGGCGTGAGATGCGCTCAAGCCTTCGCCACCTGTCGCCGTTTGCCTGGAGGGAGACACTGTACAGCGCTCTCTAATCCTCTACGGGAGGTATTCCAGTGTTCCACTCCAGACCTCCGAGCCAGACGCGCTCTTCACTCCAGACGCGCATCCAGACGCGCATCCAGACGCACTCCAGACGCGCATCCAGACTCCGCGCCAGGCGCGCTCTTCACTCCAGACGTGCATCCAGACGCGCATCCAGACTCCGCGCCAGATGCGCTCTCCGTACCGGCGCGTACTCCAAGCAGACGCGCACCACTCAGACCTCCGCGCCAGATGCGCTCTCCGTACCGGCGCGTACTCCAAGCAGACGCGCACCACTCAGACCTCCGCGCCAGATGCGCTCTCCGAGCCGGCGCGCTCTCCTCCAGACGTCTAGCCCTCCTACTCCTCCCTGTAAGCAGCTCCAGCCCTCGCCCTGTCCAAGGCCTTAACCCTGTTTCTCTCTGTCCCTGTCCAGTCCTCCTAGTCCTCCTAGTCATCCCTGTCCTGTCCTCCTAGTCCTCCCTGTCCCCAGCCCGCCTCCGCGGGCCTCTGTCCCTGTTTCCCCTCTCTAGTCCTCCTAGTCCTCCCTGTCCAGTCCTTCTAGTCCTCCTAGTCCTCCCTGTCCAGTCCTTCTAGTCCTCCTAGTCCTCCCGGTCCAGTCCTCCTAGTCCTCCCTGTCCCCAGCCCGCCTCCGCGGGCCTCTGTCCCTGTTTCCCCTCTCTAGTCCTCCTAGTCCTCCCTGTCCAGTCCTTCTAGTCCTCCTAGTCCTCCTTGTCCAGTCCTCCTAGTCTTCCCTGTCCAGTCCTCCTAGTCCTCCCTGTTCCTGCCCTGTTCCCTTGCCCTGGCCCTGTCCGTTAGCCTTTCCCTTAGCCTTCCCCTTAGCCAGCTCGCCTCTTAAAGGCACTGTGCCTATTTTTCCCATTTCTTGTTTTCCTGTATTTTGTGTTCTCCCTTAAAGGGACAGTGCCGTTTCTGTTGTTTTCAATAAATGCCCAGTTCTTGGCTTACTCTCATACCTGTCTGTGTTGTGCGATTGGGGTCGGTTACAAACCATAACACCTACTTGACATCAAAGTTTAGTGTTAGTGCGGCCCGCGCGCAACTTGTTGCCGAGTTGTTGTGCAAGTTGGATGTTTTATTTATTTTATCACTTGTAGGCTACCATAGCGCAGGCTCATGACAGCAATGTTACGTTAGTGACTTGGTTGAAACGTGATTCCGGAGTGATACCAAGTGGAAGGAAAATATATCCAGTGCGTATGGCAGGCATTCTCGAAATTCTCCGCTGTCTCCTCTCAGAGCAGAGTAGGGCGGGTCTTCACGGAATGCGTGTCGTCTCTTTCAACGGTTCGAGGCAGAGCGAGAGTTGACAGCGCATCTACAGGTAGTATGTAGCTACTGCAGGTACTGTAGCTAGTAACCTCGTTCCCAGTTTTATCTCTGTGAGATAAATGTAGCGCTAGTAGCCTAGTTTCGCCAGCAGGCAGCTAGTAGAAAAATATGGCATGTTCAAGATGGCCAGTAAAAGAAAAGTCGACAGTGACAATCGCTGCAATTCAAAGGTGAATGGACTGAAAAATATGCATGCATCCTCCCAGCACCAAATCAATGTGCCTAATTATGCCAAGAAACGGTAGCTCTTGTGAAGAGTGGCAATTTGAAACGCCACTACGAAACAAAACACAGTTATTTTGATGCAGCCTTTACTCAAAATTCAGTGCTAAGAACCACAAAAATAAATGGAATTAAATCATCATATCAAGCTGCAAGCAGAATTATTGTTAAAGCTATGTCACAACGAGCATAATAAAGAAGCCATTCTCTGATGCATAAATAATAAAATAATGTATGACTGAAGTGATGGAGAATAATGAAAGACCCACACCACCCCAACAACAGCCTGTTCATGCTGCTGAGGTCAGGCAGATGCCTGCGAACACCAGCTACTAGGACAGAGAGACTTCGGCTCAGCTTCTTCCCCCAGGCCATCAGAGCCCTGAACACTGAACTCTCCACACACAAGCACACATGAGCACACACACAACACACACACTGTACACGCTCACACACTAGCAGCCACTTTAACATGAGCAAGCACACACTCATGCTGCACACGCCCACACTTATGGCCACTAAGGAAAGGTCACTTTAAAAATAGTATAGTATAACCGGAGATTGTATAAATTAGCATGTACAGAAAGACACTACCAAAGGACCTAGCATGTCCTCCATGCTCTGTAAATAACTTATGTACATATACCGATATGCCCTAACATGTTACTTGTTTACTGCACAATGTTACTTGTTTATTGCACAATGTTGATTCTATTATATGTTATTTGCACATCGTTGCGGGCAAGACCACCCGCATTTCATTGTATACTTGTATGCCGTGACAAATAAATCTCTTGACTTGACTTGACTTGATGGAGACCATGTTTGAAGGCAAACAAAGGCAAATCCTCCTCAGATAGCACAGCAACCAGAATAACTGAAATACTGGCTGATGATTTGATTAAACAGCTTTGTGATCGAATAAAAAAAAATGCACAGTGCATTTCCATAGCTGTGGATGAGTCCACTGACACCACTGAGAATGCTCAGTTGCTGGTGTTTGTGAAGTTTTAGTGAGTTTGTGAGAAGATTGGATCAGTTCTACTTTTTTTGGAATACTTGAAACCCTTTTTTTGTGGAATATTTGATGCGGCCCAGCCTCACCCAGACTCTACCTCCAGCGGCCCCCAGGTAAATTGAGTTTGAGACCCCTGGTGTAGAGCTACCACATGCCTCCTTCAATAGATGTGGAGTCGCCAGGCGCTTCTTTTCACCTGACAGGGAGGAGTTTCACTGGGGGAACGTAACACGTGCGGAGGTTCATACTATTTACCCCTGATCCCCTCCCTGCTGAACAGACCGACGCAGTAGGAGTCGCAGTTTACAATGACTAGGACACATCACCGGCTTCCCACCCGCTAACACTGCCAATTGGGGTACGGGTGAATGGGGAATTGTCTGGTGTACTAACATCATCCACTGGCTCACCCCAAGGTTGTGTTCTTTCCCCACTCTTGTACATCCTGTATACTAATGACTGTAAAAGTCAACATACAAATAGTCACATCGTCAAATTTGCAGATGATTCTGTAATTGTTAGTCTCCTGAGTGACAATGAGGCCAGCCATGGCCCAGTTGTAGATGACTTTGTTTCCTGGTGCGAAGAGGCATTTCTACAACTAAATGTCACAAAGACTAAAGACATGTGCATTGATTTTAGACGATCTTCACTAGCTCCTCAGAGTAGTGTCATTAATTGACAATCGTCTGAAATTTTATTTTAACATTGAAATGGTCTTTAAGAAAGGTCAGCAGCGCCTCTTCTGTCTAAGGAAGCTAGCCACATTTCAGGTGGATAAGTCCTTGATGATTTTGTTCTATAGGGCCTTCATAGAGTCTGTTGTTTCCTTTGTTGCCATTTGTTGACATGGTAACCTTGGCATTAAACAAAAGAATACGCTTAACTCATTGACTGCCACACTGTTTTCCCAACTTTACTCCCTGGCGCCAGCGTTATTGACCATTTTCACGATGTTTGCGGACCCATCGTATATTCTATATTATAGCTATGGAGACAATAGTATGGCTCATTTGACAGGCACTATTTATAGTCCAACAGGGACAAACCAGTTAATTTCTACACTTTCGTTTGTGCGCTATTCCACGCTAAACGCCCCGTTTAAAATAATCCAGTCTCGTTTTCTAGATTGTGAGATATGACATGTTATGCATATTAGGGCTGCACGATTTTTGCTAAAATGTTAATCACAATTTTTCTCTCTAAGAATTGAGATCACGATTCTCTCACACGATTCTTGTTTTTCGTCATCATTTAAAAAGGTTAAGTAAAAAGTAAAAAAATCTAAAATAAAAAAAATATTAAAAAGAAAATGTATGTAAAAAAATATATAAAAAAAATCGTCATCATTTTTAAATGAGATTGCATAGGTGTATGAATCGAGATTGTGATATTTTTTCGATTAATTGTGCGGCCCTAATGCATATGCGCAAATCGTTCGCCTGAAACGTATATTATTTCCAAATCAAAGGTATATACCAGGGAGGGGCAACTGGCGGCCCGCGGGCCGCATGCGGCCCTCACCGACGTTCCATGCGGCCCCAGGCCAATATTAAAAAAAAAAAAAAAAATTATAATATTTTTTTATTTTTTATATTTTTTTATTTTTTTATATTGTATTCGACTAAGAAGAGTTGGCAGTCGACTATGGCTCCTTTCGATCGATTAGTCGACTATTTGACTAATAGGGGTCAGCCCTAGTGTGGACATATGAAACGCTGTTGAAAGTGCCGTGCAGCAATATGGGGGTTTTGATAAACTGTCGGCTGTTGTTACCGATGGAGCACCGGCAATGAAAGGAAAACGCACAGGATTCGCCGGGCTTTTAAGGCAGAGTGGCGTTGAGTGTCCAATGCTGCACTGCATTATACATCAGGTAAGTTCGCTAACATAATTTCCATCTATTGTGGGTCACTAATAATGACCAATGCGAGTCGAGTGTAGTAAAATTATATGCGAGAGTCGTTAAATCGTTTTTCTTTTTTTTTATCTGATATAGGAGGCTCTCTGTGCCAAGAAGCTTGACTACAGCCATGTTATGGATTTGGTTACCAAGGTTACCAATCTAATTCGTGGAGGCAACAGGTCACTAAACCATAGAAAGTTTGTCTCCTTTTTGGAAGAGATGGACACTGATTATGGCGACTTGCAGCTACACACAGAAATCCGATGGCTGAGCCGTCGGAAAGTACAGGAACGACATTGAAACACTGCAAATGCAATTCAATGATCGGTTTGAAGATTTCAACGGCATGCAGTCACGGATAGCGCTGTTTGCCGGCCCCCTCACCGCTACGGTGTCAGAGCAGCCCCCACCGTTGCAGCTTGAACTGTGCGAGCTACAGTCGGATCCTTTTTTTCAAGCAAAGAGAAATGAGAGGGGAATTTCGTTTTGGAAACTGCTACCTGAGCCCCGCTTCCCACTCCTCAGGGACTTTGCCCTCTCTATGGCCAGTATGTTTGGGAGCACATACATATGTGAGAGCAATTTCTCAAACATGAAGCACATCAAGTCAAAGGAGAGAAACAGGCTGTCGGATGAAACATTATTTCATCTGATGCAGATTGCATGCACAAACATTGAAGTTGACATTCCTGCTATTGTGCGCCAACAAGAGAGACCACAAGTGTCTCATTAAAGACAGGGGGGGAGGAGATGATGAAGAGGTGTAGAGGGGGGGGGGAAGGAGATGATGAAGAGGTGTAGAGAGGGGGGAAGAGATGAGGAAGAGGTGTAGAGAGGGGGGGAGATGATGGAGAGGTGTAGAGAGGGGACCATTATTATTATTATTATTATTATTATTATTATTATTATTATTATTATTATTATTATTATTATTATTATTATTATTATTATTATTATTATTATTATTATTATTATTATTATAACCATTATTGACCCACTGTGGGGCGAGGGTGAATGTCATGCCAGTTTGATAAAGGGTCAATGGGAGGCATGTAGTATTGCACTTTACTTTACTTGCACTTTACTTGTTTACTATAGTGTTCAGATAACACTAATAACACAAACACAAAGCAGCATTCCTGCTGCATTTCACTACAACAGTAAATCAAAAGTGCAATAATAAATGATTTTGTTAAATGTATACACTTTTATCCTGCTACTAAACAAAACATTCCTGAGTGCTTCATATCCATAACATGCATTTCAGTGTTATAATGTTTTGTTTAGTAGCAGGATAAAAGTTTATACATTTAACAAAATCATTTATTATTGCACTTTTGATTTACTGTTGTAGTGAAATGCAGCAGGAATGCTGCTTTGTGTTTGTTGAGCAGTGGGCTTTAAGTTCATACATTTATTTTATTAGAAGCCTTAATTATAATTGATCATTTTTGTATATATTTGGGGTTACACAGCAATACTTTTAAATTCAGCTGTTTATAAATTCATAAAGTTGAAATTGCATTACTAAATGCATTTGAAATGGAATAAAAACAAAGTTACAACAAATTATAATTGTTTATATACCTTGTGACTATTAGGGCTATTTGAGTGATGGGGTACTACTGGCGGGACTGCCGATAAACAATGCGGCCCCCCAGATTGATTGTGGACATTTTGTGGCCCTCACCATATACAAAGTTGCCCACCCCTGGTATATACCATATAGATGTTTCCACACAAAGTCATCAAGGGGGGGGGGGGGTTGTTTTACGAAGCTGCGATCGTTACCAAAAGCATGTTTTAGGTTCGGTAAAATACGACGCTGTGATCAATACAAAAGCATGTTTTAGGTTCAGTAAAATAGACCTAAAATAGACCTTACCTTTGTCAGAAGGTACTCCAAAATGAATAATCCCAGTAGTTGTCTGGGTCATATATATGATGAGCAAGTGCTCAGGAAGGCATATAGTAATATAGTATATAGCAGCATAACATAGAATAATAATATATTAAAATATTGTATAATACTGTATACCAATATAGTGCAGTATAAATAGTATGATTTAGTTATATTATAATACAATTAAAATAATACAATTATATAGAAATATAATATAGAATAATACATTAAATATATAGATAAATGTGTGTGTATATATAAATGAATGAACCTAAATATGTAATTTAACTGATAGATACACAACATTTATTTAGTTATGTTAATTTAATTTAATTGTGTTTTTTGTGTGCAAAATAAGTATGTACATTCTGTTTGGTTTGGTAAACATTGCAATTAGTCAGTGTACTGTATGTGTGTAGGGGCAGGTACAAATAAGAATTGTCTTCTTCCTGTTCCTTTCGGCGATGGAATTCAGTGGAGCATATTAATATGTACTGTTGGACTGTAATAATTCCATGTACGAATAAATAAAAATGAAATTAAACGTGGAGTATCAATTATTGCCTTCCGGCCCCTGCAGCTAAAAACAATAGATACGAATTCTCATTTATACCTACCTCCATTCGTGCCATCAATGGAGGAGGCAGGAGAGGGTGGCTTTGAGGTGGGTGTGTGGAGGGATGGTTGTGGTTGCTTGTTTGACTGTTGTCATGATCTGATCCTGCGACCATGTACAGTACATGTCTGTCTGTGTTCTTCTTGTTATGTTTGCTGTGTTTTTTTGGAGCTCCTATTTATCTGCTGTAACATGAATTGCCCAGTTTGGGACATACTAATAAACTTGACCTTGACCTTGAATTGTGTTATTAGGGACGACTGACCAAGCCGGAGGTACCGGTCACAGCTAGATTAGATCCCAGAGTCTCTGCGGTGGTAGGCGAGTGCTTAGTCCACTCAATAACCGTACATTGAAAAACAATTATGTTCCATGATTTTATTAAAACTCACAACACCATAACTGCCTATAAATGTTTATCGAGCTGCGAGACCCTCTAGTACGCAGCGTGAAGCAGTCAGTTTTCTCATGTTGTATATTACAATAAAGCAGGTTGAATTTTCTTAATTTCTTTTGTAGCCCTGGCCTCCAGATCGATTCATGTTTGCATCACGCAATTGCTTGCATTTGCATTTAAATGATGAATGAATTAAATTAAATTAAAACATTCCAGAGGCGGAGGTAGGCTTTCGACTGTGCTACGTGGATGGCAACCCGCTGATGATTACGCAGCGTGAATACTCATGATGCTTATTGACTGAGGCTTGTAGTTGGAGCTCGAATTTATGACTCTGACAGACTGGTACACGTGTGTTCTTAGGCTGCGGTTAGACTTTCGTTTCATTTTCATTTCATTTTCATTTTGAGTTTCGCCGCAACGTAGCGAGGCGAGTCACACTTTCGTTTTGTCACCTGGAGCACAGTGATGTAGTACACTGCCAAAGCAGTAGGTGGCAGTAGGTGGCGAACATGAAGGCAATTTTCAACCAATCAGAACTTGAATGTGCCAATACACTTCCTGCAATGAAAATGTAAACAAGGCGGGCGCCACCATCTTTTTACCCAATGCAGCACTTCTTTTTCAGCAAAGTGTAATAAAAGTGCAATAAACAAAACGGATACATTCACTGTGTGTTCTGCTCTCTCATTTGTTGATGAAACAAAACTAACATCAACACAAGTGACCACCAAGAGCGGATAGTTTAGTCTCAAAAAAGATCGGTGACTTTGTTTGCTACATTGTTAGCTGCATGCTAACGTGAATGTTAGATGCCATTATAACAGTATAGCATTGTGGCTAGAAGCTAACGTTAGCTCACGCTAGTTAGCCAGCACCAAACTGATGATATCGGGAGCTATCAGTAGCTAGATAACATTAGAGACAACACCGTGTGTATTAAACAAAGGTGAATAGATGACTGGGCCATTTGTTTAATGCTTGTTAAGATTGAAAGAGGAGCTTTGAGCTAACAGGGTCTGATAGCTAACGCTAGCTCATGTTAGCCAGTGGCAGTGTTCATGCAATCGGTAATGCTAGCAGAATGAATGGATGTAAACTTTATTTAACATATTGCATAATGGGTACAATACAATACGGCTCAATACAAACAATTGTTAAGGGAATGCAGACTGTTGTAGCTTGGACTGGGGTCCTTATAACAATAACTTGACAACCAGTGATGCCACTAACGCGTTACTAAGTAACGCGTTATTGTAATCTGATTACTTTTCCCCGAAAATAGTAATCTAACGCGTTAATCTTTACAAGCCAGTAATCTGATTGCAGTTACTTGTCCAAGTGGCTGCAGCGTTACTATTTCGTTACTATCTCATCATAATGCAGGCGGAATGCAGTATTTTCTTTCGTTTTCGACAGTCAAATATATGTTTGGAAAGCTTTTCCTTGTATTGGGGAGTGACGTCACAGCACGCAACCTGGCGTGTTGAGCCATGCTGGTGGGCGCGGCTGTTATTGTTATTTTCAGGCTGACCTAAACTGCGCGCTAGCAGGGAGAAGCTCGCGCTCGTATTCGTAACGCTTTCTTGCACTGGAAGTTCACTAGTCTACTTAACGTTTGTTAAGCCGGGTGAAAAAAACATTCACTTTGCGGAGGAAACAAAATACTGTCTACCGCATATGGAATATACAGCACAGCACGACCGTCGACTTCTACAGGACTCGGAGCTGCACCACCAGCCAAACAGTATGTTCCACCTTTGAGTTAAACATCTTTTGCATTGCACTATAATTCATGAACATGGAACATTACACCATACTGCAGTATGTAGGTTGTCAGTAGCACACTGACAACACTGCAGTATATATATTCCCTCCCCGCCGTATATATTTCCCTCCCACCCACCCACCCCCTCCTAATGTACAGTCCCCTCCCCATCATATGTATATACTCTGTCATGATCTAGGGGTAACAGTGCTGTATATTTGAATACCGCTTATGTCACAAATGTATCAGTACTAAATACCTATATGTCCCTATGCCATAAATGTCATGTATGTTGTGTATGTCATAAATGTCTATATGAATTGAAAATGGGGGACCCTGATGGAAACAAGACAAACGTCTTTCTCTGGTCTGCATCCCCTTAACAATTGTGTGTATTGAGCCGTACTGTATTGTACCCATTCTGCAATCTGTTAAATAAAGTTTTCATTCATTCATTCATTCATTCATTCACACAATAATAAATAATAATAACGTAGAACCATATCTGAATGGGGCAGGCCTCAAAGGTAGGCTACATATCAGCCTACATGTGGTGTTATTGACCATTTATCTTTTGTGAAATCTATAGATCTATAGATAGCAAGATAGGCCTACCTGCCCTATTAGTACATTTTACTCAAACTGAGTACATTTTACTAATTTTTTTTTGTCATTCTTATGTTGTGGCAGCAGCAGGGACGACGACTTCGTAACCTAGTTACTTTCAAAGTAACTAAGTTACTCTGATAATCAAGTAATCAGTAAAGTAACTAAGATTACTTTTTAAAGGAGTAATCAGTAATCAGTAATCGGATTACTTTTACAAGTAATCTGTGGCATCACTGTTGACAACACATGGTAGCTGCAGCTATTTGGGACAGCTCTGCTGTCACCGGAAGGGCACGCAGATGGTATCTATTGCGCATGGGCGTTTTCGCAACAACGGCTCCGTGCAAATTACACGACTGTTGTCGGCGAGTTTTGGCGCTACTCCAAAACGGAAAACACAATTTAGCGTTTTCAGTAGGGCCACAACGTATCCGCCAAAAAACGCATTTCTGTGTAAAAGGGACAGCAAACTTATTCAAAAACGTATAAAAACGAGCACAAAAACAGTGTGTGTAACAAGGGCCTTAACCTCTTAAGCCCGAGCGTGTTACAACCACAGCCAGGGCCTCTCTCTCACCTGCCTGGCTGCAGGCCTCCACGCCCTTATATGGGCAGCTTCCTGTCCCTTCTTCCACACACTGTCTCCATAGATCAACCTACACACCTGAGGCTCATCAGATCATCATCAGACCTGGATATGAGACCTGTGTTCCTGCCACTCCTCGTCCGAGTGTTGCTTCACCTACCGTGGATGGCATACCCCCGGTCTACCCCCCACTCATGGACGTAGCTTGGGATCATATGGAGTGACCCTGCTCTCACCTGTCGCACATTCTGTCATTCAAACCCTGTCTGCATGGTATCTAGTGATTAAACATCCTAAATCGCCTCATTCTCCTCTCTTGTGTTCTGCTCTTGGGTTCAAGATCTGACACTACCATAACAGAGCGCTCCGGTATGAGATTGATATCACGTCATAAATCCACCAATACAGAACGTATTAGGGCTGACCCATATTAGTCAATTAGTCTACTAATCGGTCGAAAGGAGCCATAGTCGACTGGCCAACCTCTTAGTCGAATATAATTTTAAAAAAAATACATATTTTTTTTTATCATTCTTTCCCAAAGAAAAGAGGCCTAGAAGCGTGGCTAACGCTAATGGGACGCATACCAGAGGCTAACTGCCTACGAAAACAGGCACAGAGGCACTGAAAGAGGATTTCACCCATCTAATGAACACACTAGACTAGACAAATATCAAGATGTATCCATCAGTGGGCCAATTGCATGCTTTTGCAGAGGACAAGAAGCCTTCAGTCGACTCCTTCAGACATTAAGCACCCCCACAGCCCAAATGCAATGATAAAAAAATTTAAAATGAAAAATATTATACTTTTTTTAACTTTTTTGTCGACCAATAGTCGACTAACGGCAAATTTTGGCCAATCATAGTCGACCATCCAAATCCTTAGTCGGGGACAGCCCTACAACATATTAATTAATGTTCTGTTTCTTTTTTAAATGTAGCCAATAGTAAAGACCCTAACCCTGTCAAAACAGCAGTCAAAGTGTATATTTTCAGCACTGTTTGTTTACCAATGATTTTAAGTGTTATTAGTGAAATATGAGTTAATAGTGTCGCGTTCTTTAGATTGACCTTGAAGGATGAGAAGAGGGTTTAGCAATCAAAGATTTGATTACAGAGTGAATATTCAATATTACAGAGTATTTACACAAACAGCTGAGAGTGGACACAGGTTCTACTTAGCTCTGGGCTCAGCAGGAGTGTGTCCAGCTCCTTCCATCACATTGACAATTATACTTTTCTGGTTGGTGTTCTGAGCGAATGAGGTGGCTCTCCTCCAAATTAGCAGCATGGTTCCTGCTTCTGCAAAGCAAGCTGCTTTTTACTGTCGCTCCGTATTTTTCTGCCTATCGCTACTATAATGATTTATTATAGCCCTTTCAACTCTAAATACTCTGTACGTTAACTCCCAGTTCCTATGGTACTTCTCCAGAACTGTGAATTTTCTTATCTATTCAGATTTATGACCACAGTGCTCCGTCGAAAGGACGAGTAGCAAGATCTCTCCGTGGGAGGAATAGCGAGCCGTCTTATCAGCTACACACAAAGGACTATGTTGGCCACTGAAGGCGAGGATATTTATGAAAGATGAGGAATACAGAGGTTTTCCTTGTTATTTTGAGTTTTAACGAGACGGAAGACGACAGTGGTTTGGTCGTGTGAGTAATAGAGCAACGGACCGCTCCAGAGCAACGGACTGCTCCGTGTTTTAGAATAGAGCAACGCACAGCTCCAGGGCGACGGAACTGCCCCGTGTAGGGGAGAGAAACGGACATCTCCAGGGCGACGGAAACTGCCCCGTTTAGGAGAGAGCGACGGACAGCTCTGTTGTATGATATTTCATAAAGAACCCGGTTGTGAAGTGACCCACCATCACCAGCTAAGTACCTAGCTTAGCTTCAGTTTAGCCTAACCTGAAAAGACAGGAAATAAGGGAAGATGCCGGGACTCGGCTCTCCCACAGAATGTACTAACTGCTTGAAGCTGAGTATGAGGATTGTAGAGCTGGAGGCTCGGGTTTCTATCCTGCACCAAATCCAACAGGATGAGCGACTCATTGACTCTATTTTTGAAGCTACTACAAATATAGCCAACGATACCATGATTGGGACCTAGCCTATGCTAGTAGCTACAGAACAGCACCACCCAAAAGACGGTCCTTGGCACAACCAAGGAGCTAAACCAAAGCAGTGGACCACCGTCAAAGATAAAAGGAGAAATAAACGAACCAGGACCTCACCCCCGGTACCGCCAGGAAAGAGTTTCAACCTACTCTCGGAAACACGCATAATCGCATATCGACACCCAAAGCAAAGAGACTTAGAAGCGTGGCTAACGACGCTAACGAAGCAAACAGCGAGCGTAACGGAACTCACGCTAACGACGCTAATAGCAGGAATACCGGAGCTCACGCTAACACTAGCGAAGCAAACAGCTGGCATGCCGGAGCTCACGCTAATGCTGGCGAAGCTAACAGCCGGCACATCGGAGCACACGCTAACGATGAGACGACGAGGAAAACAGAGCCACGAGAGCGTCGCAGTAGCCGACGCCAAAGGTACGAGACTAACATTAACATGACGGCTATTGAGAAGGCTAGTGGTACAGCTAGTGAGGCTATTTCACCAAGGCCACAAGACTGTGGTGAGAACCGGCAGACTCGGCCGAATCCAAAAACAAACAGCCCCAGAACTGTTGGAAAGAAAAATACTAACTTCACACAGAAAACAGACTGCATATTGATTGGAGATTCCACAACAAGGTACGTGGAAATGGCAAACACAGAAAATCTATGTCTAGAAAACACATCTGTGAAGGTGCTGACCGAAACACTCATCGGGCCAGACATAACAAAAATTGTCATTCACTCTGGATCGTTTGACATCCTGCGAAGGAAAACGGGCACAGAGACATTGAAAGAGGATTTCACTTGTTTAATGAACACACTAGACAAATATCAGGATGTATCCATCAGTGGACCAATTGCATGCTATCGCAGAGGACAAGAAGCCTTTAGTCGACTCCTAAATTTTTATTCATGGTTAGAATCTGCCTGTCTTACACACGGACTGAATTTCATTGACAATTTTAATGTGTTCTGGAATAATCCTGAACGCTTTCAGAGGAATGGATTCTTCCCAAACCGCCTTGGTTCGAGGCTTCTAGCAGCAAACCTACGTCATACCTTAGTGACTTCCAAGGGCATCAAACTCATGATACAAGCATGAGCACAAGGCGTCCTGTCCCCAGACAAGGCCATCATGGCCACCAGCAACCCGCTTGATCAAATGTCCCCGAGAGAGCTAATCAAATCAGCTCATCATGCACTAGAGGAGATGGACAGTCTGCTAGCACCAAAAAGGGTATTAAATGAATAGTACAAACACCATGCCATCTTTCAAAACATACCGGTAATCTTAACCAGCCAATGGCATGGTAAAAGCTATAACAGATATACACCATCAATGCGTTCACCTGCTATTAACCTCAAAGCCATCAAGGTCAAGCCAAAGCAGACCTCCTCTAAAGAAGTCCAACAAATAAAATTAGCCCTCCTAAATGTCAGATCACTGAATAATAAAACATTTTTAGTAAATGATCTGATTAAAGAAAATAACTTAGATTGCATTTGCCTAGTAGAGACATGGCTAAATAATGACACAGCTACATCAATAATGATAGAGGCTTCTCCACCAGACTATAATTTTAATCAAATACCCAGAAAAAATAGAAGGGGTGGCGGAGTTGCAGCAATTTTCTCCTCAAAACTCTTGTTTAGAATCACGGAACTAGGCGAGTTCATGTCGATGGAATATCTTGGCATTGAGCTCAAAACAGAATCAACCATTATTGTCACAATATACCGACCGCCCAGACACTCACCAATATTTATACAGGAGCTCTCTGAACTGATCTCATTATGTGTTACTGGATATGATAAGGTGATCCTAAATGGAGACTTGAACATCCATTTTAATAAGAAAACAGACTCCGAAACTATAGAGCTAGAAAATCTACTGGATAGCTTTGACCTAACATAACATATAACAAATGCAACTCACAAGCTTGGAAATACATTAGACTTAGTTATAACAACAACTGGGCTAAGCATAACAAATGTCTCAATAACTGAATTACCTGTCTCCGACCATCACTGTATATTTTTTGATACTCAAATAACCCTTACTAAAACAAAGAAAGAAATCATAGTTAAAAAGAGGCTCCTAAACGACAAGGCTGAATCAAAGTTCATTAATCTTGTCATATTACATGAACCACACAATCATGACAGCTCTCTAAATGAAATGGTAGAAAATCTCAATGATGCACTGTCATCTGTATTAGATTCTGTCGCCCCACTAAAAATGAAAAAGAAAAAAACCAGAGCCTCGCCCTGGCTGAACTATAATGCTGTCAACAAAGAAAAAAGGAAATGTCGTGCAGCAGAGCGAAAATGGAGAAAAACAAAAACAACCATATGCTGTGATATATACAAAGATGCTTTAACTGCTTATAATAAAACCATCCGCTTAGCAAGGAAAGACTACTTCTCTAAAATCATTACAGAAAATGCTGGAAACTCCAGAATCCTTTTTTCCACTATTAATCTACTACTCAACACTGCCCCTACACCTCCTCAGTCATCAACGGCTGTGTGAAGAACTTGCACTATTCTTTAACAACAAAATAACCTTGATCAGGGCCAGCATTACTCATGATGGAAATAAAGCTGATTGCAGCAAACCGTGCAATGTAACCATGAGAAGTTTCACATGCATCACATTAGATGTACTCTGTAAAACTGTCTCAGAATGTAACTCCTCCACCTCAGACATTGACCCTATACCTACAGCTTTCTTCAAACGGGTGTTTAATAGTGTTTCAAGCCCTGTGCTAGATATCATAAACACTTCCCTTAGAACTGGTATTTTCCCAGATGCCTTTAAAACAGCAGTTGTAAAGCCATTACTAAAAAAACCTAACTTGGATAGTAATGAAATGGCAAATTATCGTCCAATATCCAACCTACCATTCATTAGCAAAGTACTTGAAAAGATAGTTTCAGTTCAAATAAATTCCTTTCTTGAAGAAAACAACATCTTAGAAGAATTTCAGTCGGGATTCAGAAAATATCATAGCACTGAAACTTCCCTCACCAAAATAATCAGTGACCTCAGGCTAAACTCTGACGAGAATAAGATCTCCATCCTTATCCTGCTAGATATCAGTGCAGCATTTGATACAATCGATCACGATATTCTAATCGATCGTCTTGAAAACCTTGTCGGTTTCTCAGAACATGTGCTAAGCTGGTTCAAAACATACATCAGAGGGAGGAAATTCTATGTTAGACTAGGAGAGCACATGTCTGATATATACGACAACAACTATGGAGTTGCACAAGGGAGTTGCTTAGGTCCTTTACTCTTCTCCCTTTACATGTTACCGCTGGGTGATATCATCAGAGAACATAATGTATATTTCCATAGCTATGCGGATGATACCCCAGATAGCAAAAGATGTTAATTCAATGTTGAGTTATGGTCAAAATGCTTGAAGGTCGACGATTGATGGTGGATCAACCATTAACCGATGAACCAAGTGACCAATGTTGAAAACATGTCATTGAATCAATATTGTTTTGTGGTTGAATTTTAATGATTGAAATGCCAAGATCTAATAAATGTTGAATCAACGTAGGCTGTTCAACGTATGCTGTTTGACGTCACTTTGTCTCATCACCCAGACTGCACTGCACTTGTGCCCCGCCTCCCAGAATGCACCTGTGCGGCAGCTTCCTGGCAGCTACCTCATGTCTCTCTGCATCGTTAAGACTGGTGAGTACTGCATGGCAATAATGTCGATTATGATGTATGTTGTATGTTGTATGTATGCTTTCGATTGAAAACGCCAGCGGAGTAGTGCCGTGTTCGTTTTTACATGGTAGAGAATATTATATTAACCGTTATGCATGCCTGCTAGCTGAAGCTAATTTAGCTAGTAGCGTTAGCAGTTAGCTATAATGAATGTTTCTTGATTTTGGTGTTTAGTGATATCCACCTGTTGCATATACTGTTATACATTTTATGTAGGCTAACGTCAGTAACGTTTCAAAATGTGGCTTATGCTGTATTCTTTAACAGGATACACTGGCACAATCAGTTAGCTTAGCATTGCTGCTACCATTATGCTTGCTTGCTAAAAAGTCATGGTAAACCAACAACATGGCAGGGTGCAGGCATACAGGCCGGGCCTGTCTCTCTCCCTCCCTCCCTTATGTGTTTGTGCTTAAAACAGTGAATGATGACCGCATGTTCTCAGAGCATTTTCAGAGCACTGTTAAACTGTTAAATGGTCATTTTAAAACTAATATAAGAAATTAATGTATATAGTGGTATATTTATGAGGGGAAAAAAATATTTGCAACAACTTTTAACCTTTATACAGGTAGGTTATTGATAACTAATTGTGAGGTTTTGCCCGCTGCTCACTACCTTTTCTCTGTCTTCTTTAAGCCTACTGTTAGGAATTCCCTATTCTCTGTCTTCTTTAAGCCTACTGTTAGGAATTCCCTATTCTCTGTCTTCTTTAAGCCTACTGTTAGGAATTCCCTACTCACTCTCTCTAGCCCCCACCCTCTCGTTCCTTACCCTTAGTGGCCACACCTGTTTGATATTCTATTATCTCTCGCACCTGTGGTGGCAGGCTAATTAGTCCCCCTGTGGGCTTTAAATACCAGGGCGCTTCCCCTCGTTTTGGCGTGGGGTCGTGTTGTATTCATGCCGAGTCATATTCCTAACATCTAGACTCTTTTCGGGAGATCCCCTGGTCTACCAATGCTGTAAGATGGACCTCTCCAGCCTTGAGATGTTTGCTCCAGCCTTCGTCTGCTGTCGCCGTAGCCTGTGGAGGAGACTGTTCTGCGCTCCCTGTAACTTCCACGGGAGGCACCTCAGCGTTCCACTGCAGACCCCAGCGCAGCTGTTCGTCCTGACGCACATCTAGACCAACGCGCATCTCCCGGACCCTCGAGCTTGGCACGCTCCTCCGTTCCAGCGCACTGACGCGCATCTCCCGGACCCTCGAGCTTGGCACGCTCCTCCGTTCCAGCGCACTGACGCGCATCTCCCGGACCCTCGAGCTTGGCACGCTCCTCCGTTCCAGCGCACTGACGCGCATCTCCCGGACCCTCGAGCTTGGCACGCTCCTCCGTTCCAGCGCACTGACGCGCATCTCCCGGACCCTCGAGCTTGGCACGCTCCTCCGTACCAGCGCACTGACGCGCATCTTCCAGACCTTCGAGCTTGGCACGCTCCTCCGTACCAGCGCACAGAGGCGCATCTTCCAGACCTTCGTGCTTGGCACACTCCTCCTCGCAGACGCACCCCGAGGCGTCTCTCGGTTCCGACGCGCACACCAAGGTGTGGCGCGCACTCTGTTCCTCGGCTCCGACAGCGGCTACCCGGTGGACGCCGCTCTCGCCACCGCCACTGTTCCGACGCGCACACCAAGGTGTGGCGCGCACTCTGTTCCTCGGCTCCTACAGCGGCTACCCGGTGGACGACACTCTCGCCACCGCCACTGTTCCGACGCGCACACCAAGGTGTGGCGCGCACTCTGTTCCTCGGCTCCGACAGTGGCTACCCGGTGGACGACATCCTCGCCACCGCCACTGTTCCAGCTCCCTGTTCCGACGCGCACACCAAGGTGTGGCGCGCACTCTGTTCCTCGGCTCCGACAGCGGCTACCCGGTGGACGATGCCCTCGTCACCGCCACTGTTCCAGCACTCTGTTCCTCGGCTCCGACAGCGGCTACCCGGTGGACGATGCCCTCGTCACCGCCACTGTTCCAGCACTCTGCCCCTCGGCTCGGACAGCCAGCCACCCGGTGGCGATGCCCTCGCCCCGTTGCTGTCCCCGTACCATTACGCACACGCCTGGGTGAGTTTTGATTGTGATGTCACTCACCCAGCGTAGTGTCCTTGCCCCCGTTCCCGTTGCTGTCCCCGTACCATTACGCACACGCCTGGGTGAGTTTTGATTGTGATGTCACTCACCCAGCGTAGTGTCCTTGCCCCCGTTCCCGTTGCTGTCCCCGTACCATTACGCACACGCCTGGGTGAGTTTTGATTGTGATGTCACTCACCCAGCGTAGTGTCCTTGCCCCCGTTCCCGCCGCTGTTCCTGTACCTTTACGCATACGCCTGGGTGAGTTTTGATTGTGATGTCACTCTCCCAGCGTATTGCCTCTGTTAGTTAGTTTGGACATTTCATCTCCCAGCGTATTGCCTCTGTTAGTTAGTTTGGACATTTCATCTCCCAGCGTAATGCCTCTGTTTTTGGTTCTCACTTAGAATAGTATTTTTGGACTTTACATCTCCCCCTGTGTGTTTGTCACACGAAGATATTATTACTTTGTTCACTTTGTTATTTGGACTGTTCTGCACCTGCTCTGTTTTTTCCCTTTGGTGCATTAACTCTCTCCTCTGTCCTGCAGAGCGGCCCAGATGATTTCCACCAGTCCTCCCAGTTCCTCCCTGTTTCCCAGCCCGCCTCCGCGGGCCTCAGTCCCCTCTGTTCCCAGTTCTCCCCTTTCTAGTTCCACCTAGTTCCTGGTCCCAAGTTCTCCCCTTCTAGTTCCACCTAGTTCCTTGTCCCTAGTTCCCCTTGTCCCCGTTTCTCCTGTTCCCTAGCTCTCCTAGTCCCTAGTCCTCTCTCCCTAGTTCTCCTTGTCCCTGGTTTACCTAGTCTCTAGTTCCTCTGTCCCAAGGCGTTCCCTTAACCTTCCCTTAGGCGTTCCCTAACTTTCCCTTAGTGTTCCCTTTTCCTGACCGCCTCTTAAAGGCACCTTTCCTTCCCCTCATATTATATTCCTGTGTTTGTGATTCTCCCTTAAAGGGACAGTGCCCTTTTCCCTGTATTTCCCTGTTGTTCAATAAATATCTGTTTCTTGGCAAACCATCATACCTGTCTTGTGTTGTGCGATTGGGGTCGGTTACAAACCATAACAGTACGACCCCACCAAGTCTACGACCCCAGCCAGCACAGACTGTGTATGTTGAGTTTGCCTTTTTTTTTCTTGTCCCCTCTAGCTCCCCTGTTAGCCCTGTTAGCTTCCCTGTTAGCCCAGTTTAGCTTCCTTGTTAGTCCTGTTTAGCTCCCTTGTTAGCCTGTTACTCCCCTGTTTAGCCCAGTTTAGCTTCCCTGTTTAGCTTGTTAGTCTCCCCGGTTAGCTCCCCTGTCTGCTAGTCTTGCCCCGGCTGCTAGCACAGCCTCTATGTTTATGCAGCCCTTGCTGCTGGCATGGGCCCTGTAGCTAGCCATGCCCTGGCAGCTAACCCAGTTTCCCTCTGCATGGCCCCGGTCTGCTAGCTTGGCCCCGGCTGTTAGCACAGCCTCTATGTTAATGCAGCCTTGCTGCTGGCATAGGCCCTGTAGCTAGCCAGGCCCAAGCAGCTAACCCGGTCCCTCTGCATGGCCTCCACTTTTTTTGTGTAGTTTCTCCCACTGCTAGGACTGCCCTTCAGCTAGCAAGGTCAGTATTCCCACAGCTAGGACTGTCCTTCCAGCTAGCTTGTTCTCTCATGCTGGTCCAGCCCTGTCTGCCAGCCTAGCTCCGGCAGCTAGCGCAGCCTCTATGTAGATGTAGCAGTACAGCTAGCATAGGCCCTGTAGCTATCAGTGCCTTGGCAGCTACCCTTTCCCTCTGCTAGCCTAGCTCGGCAGCTAGCGCAGCCTCTATGTTGATGTAGCAGTACAGCTAGCATAGGCCCTGTAGCTATCAGTGCCCTGGCAGCTACCCTTTCCCTCTGCTAGCCTGGCTCCGGCAGCTTGCGCAGCCTCTATGTTGATGTAGCAGTACAGCTAGCATAGGCCCTGTAGCTATCAGTGCCCTGGCAGCAACCTTCCCTCTGCTAGCCCTTTCCCGGTGCTACCATGGTTACCCCTTTGCTACCCTGCTTGCCCCTCAGTTCCTCTAGACCAGTTCTCTAGCCCAGTTCTCTAGACCAGTTCTCTAGGCCAGTTCTCTAGACCAGTTCCTCTAGACTTGTTCTCTAGACCCAGTTCCTCTAGACCAGTTCCTCTAGACCAGTTCCCCCAGTTACCCCTCGGCGACCCTGTTTCTTTTGCTAGCCCCACTCTTGTGGTGGCTTCCCCTGCTGGCTTGGCCAGTACCTCTTGTTTTGCCCCCTGCCACTCTGTCTGTATTTGTTTTGGGTCGCCGGGTGGCTCCCGTTGGAGGGGGGGATACTGTGAGGTTTTGCCCGCTGCTCACTACCTTTTCTCTGTCTTCTTTAAGCCTACTGTTAGGAATTCCCTATTCTCTGTCTTCTTTAAGCCTACTGTTAGGAATTCCCTATTCTCTGTCTTCTTTAAGCCTACTGTTAGGAATTCCCTACTCACTCTCTCTAGCCCCCACCCTCTCGTTCCTTACCCTTAGTGGCCACACCTGTTTGATATTCTATTATCTCTCGCACCTGTGGTGGCAGGCTAATTAGTCCCCCTGTGGGCTTTAAATACCAGGGCGCTTCCCCTCGTTTTGGCGTGGGGTCGTGTTGTATTCATGCCGAGTCATATTCCTAACATCTAGACTCTTTTCGGGAGATCCCCTGGTCTACCAATGCTGTAAGATGGACCTCTCCAGCCTTGAGATGTTTGCTCCAGCCTTCGTCTGCTGTCGCCGTAGCCTGTGGAGGAGACTGTTCTGCGCTCCCTGTAACTTCCACGGGAGGCACCTCAGCGTTCCACTGCAGACCCCAGCGCAGCTGTTCGTCCTGACGCACATCTAGACCAACGCGCATCTCCCGGACCCTCGAGCTTGGCACGCTCCTCCGTTCCAGCGCACTGACGCGCATCTCCCGGACCCTCGAGCTTGGCACGCTCCTCCGTTCCAGCGCACTGACGCGCATCTCCCGGACCCTCGAGCTTGGCACGCTCCTCCGTTCCAGCGCACTGACGCGCATCTCCCGGACCCTCGAGCTTGGCACGCTCCTCCGTTCCAGCGCACTGACGCGCATCTCCCGGACCCTCGAGCTTGGCACGCTCCTCCGTACCAGCGCACTGACGCGCATCTTCCAGACCTTCGAGCTTGGCACGCTCCTCCGTACCAGCGCACAGAGGCGCATCTTCCAGACCTTCGTGCTTGGCACACTCCTCCTCGCAGACGCACCCCGAGGCGTCTCTCGGTTCCGACGCGCACACCAAGGTGTGGCGCGCACTCTGTTCCTCGGCTCCGACAGCGGCTACCCGGTGGACGACGCTCTCGCCACCGCCACTGTTCCGACGCGCACACCAAGGTGTGGCGCGCACTCTGTTCCTCGGCTCCTACAGCGGCTACCCGGTGGACGACGCTCTCGCCACCGCCACTGTTCCGACGCGCACACCAAGGTGTGGCGCGCACTCTGTTCCTCGGCTCCGACAGTGGCTACCCGGTGGACGACATCCTCGCCACCGCCACTGTTCCAGCTCCCTGTTCCGACGCGCACACCAAGGTGTGGCGCGCACTCTGTTCCTCGGCTCCGACAGCGGCTACCCGGTGGACGATGCCCTCGTCACCGCCACTGTTCCAGCACTCTGTTCCTCGGCTCCGACAGCGGCTACCCGGTGGACGATGCCCTCGTCACCGCCACTGTTCCAGCACTCTGCCCCTCGGCTCGGACAGCCAGCCACCCGGTGGCGATGCCCTCGCCCCGTTGCTGTCCCCGTACCATTACGCACACGCCTGGGTGAGTTTTGATTGTGATGTCACTCACCCAGCGTAGTGTCCTTGCCCCCGTTCCCGTTGCTGTCCCCGTACCATTACGCACACGCCTGGGTGAGTTTTGATTGTGATGTCACTCACCCAGCGTAGTGTCCTTGCCCCCGTTCCCGTTGCTGTCCCCGTACCATTACGCACACGCCTGGGTGAGTTTTGATTGTGATGTCACTCACCCAGCGTAGTGTCCTTGCCCCCGTTCCCGCCGCTGTTCCTGTACCTTTACGCATACGCCTGGGTGAGTTTTGATTGTGATGTCACTCTCCCAGCGTATTGCCTCTGTTAGTTAGTTTGGACATTTCATCTCCCAGCGTATTGCCTCTGTTAGTTAGTTTGGACATTTCATCTCCCAGCGTAATGCCTCTGTTTTTGGTTCTCACTTAGAATAGTATTTTTGGACTTTACATCTCCCCCTGTGTGTTTGTCACACGAAGATATTATTACTTTGTTCACTTTGTTATTTGGACTGTTCTGCACCTGCTCTGTTTTTTCCCTTTGGTGCATTAACTCTCTCCTCTGTCCTGCAGAGCGGCCCAGATGATTTCCACCAGTCCTCCCAGTTCCTCCCTGTTTCCCAGCCCGCCTCCGCGGGCCTCAGTCCCCTCTGTTCCCAGTTCTCCCCTTTCTAGTTCCACCTAGTTCCTGGTCCCAAGTTCTCCCCTTCTAGTTCCACCTAGTTCCTTGTCCCTAGTTCCCCTTGTCCCCGTTTCTCCTGTTCCCTAGCTCTCCTAGTCCCTAGTCCTCTCTCCCTAGTTCTCCTTGTCCCTGGTTTACCTAGTCTCTAGTTCCTCTGTCCCAAGGCGTTCCCTTAACCTTCCCTTAGGCGTTCCCTAACTTTCCCTTAGTGTTCCCTTTTCCTGACCGCCTCTTAAAGGCACCTTTCCTTCCCCTCATATTATATTCCTGTGTTTGTGATTCTCCCTTAAAGGGACAGTGCCCTTTTCCCTGTATTTCCCTGTTGTTCAATAAATATCTGTTTCTTGGCAAACCATCATACCTGTCTTGTGTTGTGCGATTGGGGTCGGTTACAAACCATAACACTAATTCTGTTATGAGTGTCATATTACAGTGACATTCATACAGTATCCTTTGATTTCACATAATTTAATTATTATTTCACAATAAAATACTGTAATCAAAATCCTCTGTAATATCACATCAGATTTTGTAATCTCACAATAACATAGCAATATTTCACATTTAATTATTATTTCACAATAATAGTAATCAAAATCGAAAGGTCCATTTGCATATTATTGGTATCTAGGGACATCTATGGACCTCAGGGAATGTATTCACAGTGTCAGAAATATTGTGTCTATTACTAGGCTTGCTTAAATTGTGATGAAACAAAGGAGAATATGAATTATGATTTTTCTTTGCATCTTTGACAGTGAATAACACCATGCTAATAATGACCAAACATTATTCGTTCAGTCCCCTCTTGAGATCATGTGTAAAAAAAATCGAAGGAAATTAATAAAGGGAAGATGATTAAACCGAAGGTTCTGTAGATACAGTACTGAATTCTCCCATCCGGACCAATGCAATTTGAAATATTATTATAGAATATGATGCTTATAAATGACCTTATTATAGCCAATTCGCACATTTTCCCAACAGTGCAACCGTTTTGAAACTAATTTCAGATCTAATTGTTCCTACATGTTAACAATAGGGAAGAGAAATTAACTGCGTTTAAAAATTTGTCAAACGTTACCTTTTGTAGTTTATTATCCCGAATAATAACAGTTATTGAAATAATTCATACAGAACTCTGAACCTTGAATCCCATTATAATCTTCCAGGAAGTGTAGTTCAGAAAAATTCCCACAGTTAAAAATTTCCAAAATGGTCGCCCTCTCGGAATATACTTCAGCAAATCGAAAAGTTAAATCTATCTAATGGCACTTTTAACCTATTGCTAAACTAACGTATTGATGATAATATACATTCTACATGCTTTTGTGACATGTTAGTGATGTTAATACTTGAATACGTTTGATATTAAAAATGCAAATTTTATGCAACACTCGGGTGGAACAGGTTAACCTGCTGGTTGTGTGTCCCATTCACAGCTCAGTAAAAGAGAAGTGCTCCATCCATCTCGACTCCTGTGTCTGTTATTCACACAGGACAGAAACACAGTGGTCACATTTGCTTCACTGATTCTAAAAAAAATATTATTTTCTTTAATAGGTTGAAGGTTCATCATCCTTACACAGCTTGCACAGGGAGAGATCTTATGTCCCATATGTGATGAACATAAGTAAGCTCAACACTGCAGTGATGAGTGAAATTATTGGTTCTGTGTTTCAGGTTCATGGTAGAGGGGTCTACAGTCAAATTGTGATGTTTAACAGCATCATTTTTTTTTTGCTGTTTAGTGTTAGTCTCCTTGTATTTAAAGAAGGCTAGACGCCGCAGAGAGGCAAGACGACACACTGGAGTGGCAGGAGAGTCCAGGCTGATGAGAGGTCCCTATGTGTACGGGTGGCAAAACAGTGCCAGTGTCCTCTCCATTCACACTCCATTGGGAGCAATTAGGGGTTACAGGGGCACTGCCATGCTAGACTAACTTAGGTTATTTGGATTGAATGTCTAAATCATGTATAGATTTTGTCAAATATAATTTCCCCCAATAGCATTGAGTTAACCTATGATTCCTTCCTATCCCTAGGTGTGTGAGGTGGGGCCCAGCAGACATACCGGACGGGGAGACAGAGGAAGCCTTGGGGGCTTTGAAAAGGGATCTGCGGAACATCTACTCAGGCATGCAATCTACTTTACTTTTGGTGAATTGACACATGAATAAACATCCCACATTAAGCAAAAAGGCCACCTTAATATTCAGAATGAGTAATGATGAGATAGCATGAAATTAAAGGTTTGCCACTCAATTTCCCAGAGGTGGCAACATCAAATTTAATTGTTGTTACTTGGGTACTCATTACATGTATTTGTATGTCTGTACACAGAGGAAGGGATGGGTGGGGCAGAGAGCAGAACTTCTGATGGAGAGGACCTACGTCATCCTGCAGCGGTACTTGAACAAAATTCCTGCACCAATGATGGTGGAGCTCAAAGAGGAATGGCCTTTTCTCTTCGCTCAGACGGGGCTTTTCTCCCACTTTGGCCTCCTGACAGACACCGATGCCCTTCAAAAGATCCAAGATGCCCTGGGTCAGAGAGGACGGACCATCCTGCAGTTCTGCCAGAAACTGGACAACCCGGAGATCAGGGAAGTTCTGGCCAGATATGATCCAGAGGCTTCAGAGAAGACTCCTTATGGTGTACTTCAAGGAGCCTACAGAGAAACTGCTGCTCGGAGTTGATGTAAGTTTTATTTATTTAAATATTAAAATATTTGAAATGCTAAACGAGTGATTACAAACCCTACAAACACTGTGATAGACCCTCTAAACACTGATAGACCCTCTAAACACTGTGATAGACCCGACAAACACTGTAAACACTGTGATAGATCTATCACAGTGTTTAGAGGGTCTATCACAGTGTTTGTCGGGTCTATCACAGTGTTTAGAGGGTCTATCACAGTGTTTAGAGGGTCAATCACAGTGTTTAGAGGGTCTATCACACCCTCTAAACACTGATAGACCCTCTAAACACTGTGACAGACCCGACCCTCTAAACACTGTGACAGACCCTCTAAACACTGTGATAGACACTCTAAACACTGATAGACCCTCTAAACACTGTGACAGACACTGTGAAACACTGTGAAACACTGTGACAGACCCTCTAAACACTGTGATAGACCCGACAAACACTGTGATAGACCCTCTAAACACTGTGATCACAGTGTTTAGAGGGTCTATCACAGTGTTTAGAGGGTCTATCACAGTGTTTGTCGGGTCTATCACAGTGTTTAGAGGGTATGTCACAGTGTTTAGAGGGTCTATCAGTGTTTAGAGGGTCTATCACAGTGTTTAGAGGGTCTATCACAGTGTTTAGAAGGTCTATCACAGTGTTTAGAGGGTCTATCAGTGTTTAGAGGGTCTATCACAGTGTTTGTAGGGTCTATCACAGTGTTTGTAGGGTCTATTACAGTGTTTAGAGGGTCTATCACACCCTCTAAACACTGATGGACCATCTAAACACTGTGACAGACCCTCTAAACACTGTGACAGATCTGTGTGTCGTCTTGCCGCAGAGAGGCAAGATGACACACTGGAGTGGCAGGAGAGTCCAGGCTGATGAGAGGTCCCTATGTGTACGGGTGGCAAAACAGTGCCAGTGTCCTCTCCATTCACACTCCATTTGGAGCAAAATCGGGGTTACAGTGGCACTGCCATGCTAGACTAACTTAGGTTATTTGGATTGAATGTTTAAATTATGTATAGATTTTGTCAAATATAATTTCCCCCAATAGTATTGAGTTAACCTATGATTCCTTCCTATCCCTAGGTGTGTGAGGTGGGGCCCAGCAGACATACCGGACGGGGAGACAGAGGAAGCCTTGGGGGCTTTGAAAAGGGATCTGCGGAACATCTACTCAGGCATGCAATCTACTTTACTTTTGGTGAATTGACACATGAATAAACATCCCACATTAAGCAAAAAGGCCACCTTAATATTCAGAATGAGTAATGATGAGATAGCATGAAATTAAAGGTTTGCCACTCAATTTCCCAGAGGTGGCAACATCAAATTTAATTGTTGTTACTTGGGTACTCATTACATGTATTTGTATGTCTGTACACAGAGGAAGGGATGGGTGGGGCAGAGAGCAGAACTTCTGATGGAGAGGACCTACGTCATCCTGCAGCGGTACTTGAACAAAATTCCTGCACCAATGATGGTGGAGCTCAAAGAGGAATGGCCTTTTCTCTTCGCTCAGACGGGGCTTTTCTCCCACTTTGGCCTCCTGACAGACACCGATGCCCTTCAAAAGATCCAAGATGCCCTGGGTCAGAGAGGACGGACCATCCTGCAGTTCTGCCAGAAACTGGACAACCCGGAGATCAGGGAAGTTCTGGCCAGATATGATCCAGAGGCTTCGGAGAAGACTCCTTATGGTGTACTTCAAGGAGCCTACAGAGAAACTGCTGCTCGGAGTTGATGTAAGTTTTATTTATTTAAATATTAAAATATTTGAAATGCTAAACGAGTGATTACAAACCCTACAAACACTGTGATAGACCCTCTAAACACTGATAGACCCTCTAAACACTGTGATAGACCCGACAAACACTGTAAACACTGTGATAGATCTATCACAGTGTTTAGAGGGTCTATCACAGTGTTTGTCGGGTCTATCACAGTGTTTAGAGGGTATATCACAGTGTTTAGAGGGTCTATCACAGTGTTTAGAGGGTCTATCACACCCTCTAAACACTGATAGACCCTCTAAACACTGTGACAGACCCGACCCTCTAAACACTGTGACAGACCCTCTAAACACTGTGATAGACACTCTAAACACTGATAGACCCTCTAAACACTGTGACAGACCCTCTAAACACTGTGACAGACCCTCTAAACACTGTGATAGACCTGACAAACACTGTGATAGACCTGACAAACACTGTGATCACAGTGTTTAGAGGGTCTATCACAGTGTTTGTCGGGTCTATCACAGTGTTTGTCGGGTCTATCACAGTGTTTAGAGGGTCTGTCACAGTGTTTAGAGGGTCTATCAGTGTTTAGAGGGTCTATCACAGTGTTTAGAGGGTCTATCACAGTGTTTAGAGGGTCTATCACACCCTCTAAACACTGATAGACCCTCTAAACACTGTGACAGACCCTCTAAACACTATGACAGACCCTCTAAACACTGTGACAGACCCGACAAACACTGTGATAGACCCTCTAAACACTGATAGACCCTCTAAAGACTGTGATAGACCCTCTAAACACTGATAGACGTTCTAAACACTGTGACAGACCCTCTAAACACTGTGATAGACCCTCTAAACACTGATAGACCCTCTAAACACTGTGATAGACCCGACAAACACTGTGACAGACCCTCTAAACACTGTGATAGACCCGACAAACACTGTGATAGTCCCGACACACACTGTGATAGACCCTCTAAACACTGTGATAGATCTATCACAGTGTTTGTCGGGTCTATCACAGTGTTTAGAGGGTCTATCAGTGTTTAGAGGGTCTATCACAGTGTTTAGAGGGTCTATCACAGTGTTTAGAGGGTCTATCACAGTGTTTAGAGGATCTAGCACACCCTCTAAACACTGATAGACCCTCTAAACACTGTGACAGACCCTCTAAACACTGTGACAGACCCTCTAAACACTGTGATAGATCTATCACAGTGTTTGTCGGGTCTATCACAGTGTTTAGAGGGTCTATCAGTGTTTAGAGGGTCTGTCACAGTGTTTAGAGGGTCTGTCACAGTGTTTAGAGGGTCTATCACAGTGTTTAGAGGGTATATCACAGTGTTTAGAGGGTCTATCAGTGTTTAGAGGGTCTATCACAGTGTTTGTAGTCTCTATCACAGTGTTTGTAGGGTCTATTACAGTGTTTAGAGGGTCTATCACACCCTCTAAACACTGATAGACCCTCTAAACACTGTGACAGACCCTCTAAACACTATGACAGACCCTCTAAACACTGTGACAGACCCGACAAACACTGTGATAGACCCTCTAAACACTGATAGACCCTCTAAAGACTGTGATAGACCCTCTAAACACTGATAGACGTTCTAAACACTGTGACAGACCCTCTAAACACTGTGATAGACCCTCTAAACACTGATAGACCCTCTAAACACTGTGATAGATCCTCTAAACACTGATAGACCCTCTAAACACTGTGATAGACCCTCTAAACACTGTGACAGACCCTCTAAACCCTGATAGACCCTCTAAACACTGTGATAGACCCTCTAAACACTGTGATAGACCCTCTAAACACTGTGATAGACCCGACAAACACTGTGATAGACCCTCTAAACACTGTGACAGACCCGACAAACACTGTGATAGACCCTCTAAACACTGATAGACCCTCTAAAGACTGTGATAGACCCTCTAAACACTGATAGACGTTCTAAACACTGTGACAGACCCTCTAAACACTGATAGACCCTCTAAACACTGATAGATCCTCTAAACACTGTGATAGACCCTCTAAACACTGTGATAGACCCGACAAACACTGTGATAGACCCTCTAAACACTGTGACAGACCCTCTAAACACTGTGACAGACCCGACAAACACTGTGATAGACCCAACAAACACTGTGATAGACCCTCTAAACACTGTGATAGATCTATCACAGTGTTTGTCGGGTTTATCACAGTGTTTAGAGGGTCTATCACAGTGTTTAGAGGGTCTATCACAGTGTTTAGAGGATCTATCACACCCTCTAAACACTGATAGACCCTCTAAACACTGTGACAGACCCTCTAAACACTGTTAAACACTGTGACAGACCCTCTAAACACTGTGACAGACCCTCTAAACACTGTGATAGATCTATCACAGTGTTTGTCGGGTCTATCACAGTGTTTAGAGGGTCTATCAGTGTTTAGAGGGTCTGTCACAGTGTTTAGAGGGTCTGTCACAGTGTTTAGAGGGTCTATCACAGTGTTTAGAGGGTCTATCACAGTGTTTAGAGGGTCTATCAGTGTTTAGAGGGTCTATCACAGTGTTTGTAGGGTCTATCACAGTGTTTGTAGGGTATATTACAGTGTTTAGAGGGTCTATCACACCCTCTAAACACTGATAGACCCTCTAAACACTGTGACAGACCCTCTAAACACTATGACAGACCCTCTAAACACTGTGACAGACCCGACAAACACTGTGATAGACCCTCTAAACACTGATAGACCCTCTAAAGACTGTGATAGACCCTCTAAACACTGATAGACGTTCTAAACACTGTGACAGACCCTCTAAACACTGTGATAGACCCTCTAAACACTGATAGACCCTCTGAACACTGTGATAGATCCTCTAAACACTGATAGACCATCTAAACACTGTGATAGACCCTCTAAACACTGTGATAGACCCTCTAAACACTGTGATAGACCCTCTAAACACTGTGATAGACCCGACAAACACTGTGATAGACCCTCTAAACACTGTGACAGACCCTCTAAACACTGTGACAGACCCGACAAACACTGTGATAGACCCGACAAACACTGTGATAGACCCTCTAAACACTGTGATAGATCTATCACAGTGTTTGTCGGGTCTATCACAGTGTTTAGAGGGTCTATCACAGTGTTTAGAGGGTCTATCACAGTGTTTAGAGGATCTATCACACCCTCTAAACACTGATAGACCCTCTAAACACTGTGACAGACCCTCTAAACACTGGTAAACACTGTGACAGACCCTCTAAACACTGTGACAGACCCTCTAAACACTGTGATAGATCTATCACAGTGTTTGTCGGGTCTATCACAGTGTTTAGAGGGTCTATCAGTGTTTAGAGTGTCTGTCACAGTGTTTAGAGGGTCTGTCACAGTGTTTAGAGGGTCTATCACAGTGTTTAGAGGGTCTATCAGTGTTTAGAGGGTCTATCACAGTGTTTGTAGGGTCTATCACAGTGTTTGTAGGGTCTATTACAGTGTTTAGAGGGTCTATCACACCCTCTAAACACTGATAGACCCTCTAAACACTGTGACAGACCCTCTAAACACTATGACAGACCCTCTAAACACTGTGACAGACCCGACAAACACTGTGATAGACCCTCTAAACACTGATAGACCCTCTAAAGACTGTGATAGACCCTCTAAACACTGATAGACGTTCTAAACACTGTGACAGACCCTCTAAACACTGTGATAGACCCTCTAAACACTGATAGACCCTCTAAACACTGTGATAGATCCTCTAAACACTGATAGACCATCTAAACACTGTGATAGACCCTCTAAACACTGTGACAGACCCCCTAAACACTGATAGACCCTCTAAACACTGTGATAGACCCTCTAAACACTGTGATAGACCCGACAAACACTGTGATAGACCCTCTAAACACTGTGACAGACCCTCTAAACACTGTGACAGACCCAACAAACACTGTGATAGACCCGACAAACACTGTGATAGACCCTCTAAACACTGTGTTTGTCGGGTCTATCACAGTGTTTAGAGGGTCTATCAGTGTTTAGAAGGTTTATCACAGTGTTTAGAGGGTCTATCAGTGTTTAGAGGGTCTATCACAGTGTTTGTCGGGTCTATCACAGTGTTTAAAGGGTCTGTGAGTGTTTAGAGGGTCTGTCACAGTGTTTAGAGGGTCTATCACAGTGTTTAGAGGGTCTATCAGTGTTTAGGGGGTCTGTCACAGTGTTTAGAGGGTCTATCACAGTGTTTAGAGGGTCTATCAGTGTTTAGAGGGTCTGTCACAGTGTTTAGAGGGTCTATCACAGTGTTTAGAGGGTCTATCAGTGTTTAGAGGGTCTATCAGAGTGTTTAGAGGGTCTATCACAGTGTTTAGAGGGTCTATCACAGTGTTTAGAGGGTCTATCACACCCTCTAAACACTGATAGACCCTCTAAACACTGTGACAGACCCTCTAAACACTGTGACAGACCCTCTAAACACTGTGACAGACCCGACAAACACTGTGATAGACCCTCTATACACTGATAGACCCTCTAAAGACTGTGATAGACCCTCTAAACACTGATAGACCCTCTAAACACTGTGACAGACCCTCTAAACACTGATAGACCCTCTAAACACTGATAGATCCTCTAAACACTGATAGACCCTATATAAACACTGTGACAGACCCTCTAAACACTGTGACAGACCCTCTAAACACTGTGACAGACCCGACAAACACTGTGATAGACCCGACAAACACTGTGATAGATCACACCCTCTAAACACTGATAGACCCTCTAAACACTGTGACAGACCCTCTAAACACTGTGACAGACCCGACAAACACTGTGACACCTCTAAACACTGATAGATCTATCAGTGTTTAGAGGGTGTGATAGACCCTCTAAACACTGTAATAGACCCTCTAAACACTGTG
Organism: Notolepis coatsorum; assembly: GCF_963971535.1. Taxonomy (NCBI): domain Eukaryota; kingdom Metazoa; phylum Chordata; class Actinopteri; order Aulopiformes; family Paralepididae; genus Notolepis; species Notolepis coatsorum. The sequence goes on along the minus strand of NC_140172.1, from coordinate 75,103,304 downwards.
ATAGACCCTACAAACACTGTGATAGACCCTACAAACACTGTGATAGACCCTCTAAACACTGTGATAGACCCTCTAAACACTGATAGACCCTCTAAACACTGTGATAGACCCTCTAAACACTGTGATAGACCCTCTAAACACTGTGATAGACCGTCTAAACACGGTGATAGATCTATCACCGTGTTTAGAGGGCCCTCTAAACACGGTGATAGATCTATCACAGTGTTTAGAGGGCCTATCACACCCTCTAAACACTGATAGACCCTCTAAACACTGTGACAGACCCTCTAAACACTGTGACAGTACCCTCTAAACACTGTGACAGACCCGACAAACACTGTGATTGATTGATTGATTGATTGATTGATTGATTGATTGATTGAAAACTTTATTAACAGATTGCAGAATGGGTACAATACAGTACAGCTCAATACACACAATTGTTAAGGGGATGCAGACCAGAGAAAGACTTTCGTCTTGTTTACATCAGGGTCCCCCATTTTCAATTCATCAGGACATATATGACATACATGACATACAGATATTCAGTACTGCTACATCTATACATTTATGACATACCAGATTTGCAAATACAGTACTGTTTGTGATACAGAAGGAGTCAAGAAAAGGGAGTATATACATTTGACGTAGAAACTGTACATTGGAGGAGGTTGGGTGGGGTTGTGTGGGGGGGGTTGGGTACATTGGGATATTTTCAACCATACTGGGTAATTTACATTGGAGGTGGTTGGGGGGGGGGGGGGAGAAACACTATATAAACAAGCAAAACTGTACATTGAGGGGGGGGGAGACACTGTACAAACAAAGCAAAATTGTACATTGGACTATTGACAAAACCATACTAGGTAAATGACTGTACATTGGAGGGGGTTGGGTTAGGACATTCACAGGGGCCAGTTTTGAATTGCAGTCTCCCGTAGGTGTCCCTTGAGAGTGGTTTTGAAAGTGGGTAGTGATCCACATTCCTTTACAGCTTTGGGTAGGGCGTTCCACATTGATGTGGCATAATTGCGAAACGTGTTTAGTCCCTTATTTGAGCCGAATCTGGGTTTAACATGATTTGTGGCGCTCCCTCTGGTGTTGTGATCGTGGTATTCACTGACCTTTGGGAAGTATTTTGACATGTACATGGGTACCTTGGTCGTGTAGTGTATCTTGTAGACCAGGCCCATTGCAAGTTGCTGTACACTGTCGTCTACTCTAAGCCATCCTAGGTTGTCAAAGTGGGCAGGGGTGAGGTGGGTTCTAGGAGTAAGGTCAAGCAGTAGTCTGACCAGTTTGTTTTGAGATGTTTGTAATTTTGTTTTTAGCGCCTTTGAGGTGCTTTGGTACCATGAGGTGCAAGCATAGTCGTAGTACCCTTGAATGAGTGCTCCTGCCAGAGTCTTCAGGGTATTCTTGTTTACCAGAGAGGAGATCCGGTACAAGAATCGAGTTTGTTGGTTGACTTTTTTTATTACATTGGATGCCATTTTGTCACAGGAGAGATTAGCCTCTAGGATGGAACCCAGGTAGGTAATTTCATCTTTCCTTGTGACAATATTGTCACCCACTGTAACTGAGAAGTCGTCGGTCTTGCTGAGTTTGTTATTTGAACCGAAGAGAATGGACTCTGTTTTGCCCATGTGTAATGATAGTTTGTTATCAGCGAGCCATATGCAGATTTTGCCTAGTTCCGAGCTGAGGGTTTTTTCAACCTGTAACTTGTTCTTGTCAGAGACCAGCAGGGCTGAGTCGTCCGCAAACAGGAACAAGTTGCAGTCACAAGCTGACGACATGTCATTTGCATAAATTAGGAACAGTAGCGGTCCTAGTATGCTTCCTTGTGGAACACCACAGCTCACTGTGAGGGGGGGGATAGGGTACCGTTTACCTCCACCATCTGTTCCCTCCCCTCAAGGTAGGATTGCATCCAGCTCACTGATAGACTATCAAAACCAATTGCTTTTAGCTTGTCAATCAGAATGGAGTGATTGACAGTGTCGAAGGCCTTTTGTAGGTCCAGCATGACCATGCCGCAGTATAGACCCCCTGATAGACCCTCTAAACACTGATAGACCCTCTAAAGACTGTGATAGACCCTCTAAACACTGTGACAGACCCTCTAAACACTGATAGACCCTCTAAACACTGATAGATCCTCTAAACACTGATAGACCCTATAAACACTGTGACAGAACCTCTAAACACTGTGACAGACCCGACAAACACTGTGATAGACCCGACAAACACTGTGATAGACCCTCTAAACAGTGTGATAGATCTATCACACTGTTTAGACGGTCTATCACAGTGTTTAGAGGGTCTATCACAGTGTTTAGAGGGTCTATCAGTGTTTAGAGGGTCTATCACAGTGTTTAGAGGGTCTATCACAGTGTTTGTAGGGTCTATCACAGTGTTTGTAGGGTCTATCACAGTGTTTAGAGGGTCTATTACAGTGTTTAGAGGATCTATCACACCCTCTAAACACTGATAGATCTATCAGTGTTTAGAGGTGTCACAGTGTTTGTCGGGTCTGTCACAGTGTTTGTCGGGTCTGTCACAGTGTTTAGAGGGTCTGTCACAGTGTTTAGAGGGTCTGTCACAGTGTTTATAGGGTCTATCAGTGTTTAGAGGATCTATCAGTGTTTAGAGGTGTCACAGTGTTTGTCGGGTCTGTCACAGTGTTTAGAGGGTCTGTCACAGTGTTTAGAGGGTCTGTCACAGCGTTTAGAGGGTCTATCAGTGTTTAGAGGGTGTGATAGACCCTGGTACATCATCTCACCTCTCTTCCTCACTTTTTTATTTTTGTGTCTATCAGCTGCTGCTCGACAGTTTGACCCCAAGCTGACCGACCAGGACTACAGCGAAACTGTCAAGAAGTGGCTTCGTTATGCGCCAGACCGGGAGGGAGGCATCTCAAGGAACCGAAGTGACCCAAACTTAAGTCAAGCGAACCAGAGTCAAACTTAGGGTACCCCAGCACACACTGTTTCCCTGGTTCATACAGTACAAGGAATTACCCTCATGGACACTGTTCTTCCATGGACAGCATCTACTTGATTGACTTGCTGCTTCAGCCTGTTGTTGGAACCGAAGTGAACCAAACTTAAGTCAAGCGAACCAGAGTCAAACTTAGGGTACCCCAGCACACACTGTTTCCCTGGTTCATACAGTACAAGGAATTACCCTCATGGACACTGTTCTTCCATGGACGGCATCTACTTGAATGACTTGCTGCTTCAGCCTGTTCTTGCAGTGTTTTTATTTTTTAATTTTTAATTTTAACCTTTATTTACCCAGGGTAGGTTCGCTGAGCACGGATGCTCTTTTTCAGCTACGCCCTGCTTCACATTCACAGAGTTCCATTCACACCTGGGAGCTGCCCAGTACAACCAGTCTGATACAAAAAAATTTGCTTTTCATTATCTATTTATTTAACTGTATTAAACAATATAAAACGAATTGGCCATAATTGACTGAGCAAACTAATGCTTACTGCTGTAACTTACTAATAACACTTAAGTAAATCTGAAGATTATTATATAGCAGATGCCTTGGAGGATAAGTCGTGGACAACTGTAGATCATCTGAGCTCCACTGTGTTTAAATTCAAATCCTCTGCCATTGTTATTTAACCCTTGTGTCTGAAAACTAAAGTATTATACTCTTATTAGGGGACTAAATTGAAAAACTCCATAAAAAGATTATGTTGAAATAATTTCCCACTTTCTTTTCCATAAATATGTTATTCAACTTCAGCCCTGATCATAACCATTTTTTATATATTTTTTGTAATGAAATACTCCCACTTTTCTGAAAAGAGTTGTTAAATATGACAAAAAAACAATATGTGGTGGTTTTGATCGGGCTGAAGTTGAATAAACAATTTATGAAAGAGAGTAAAAAAAAATACAAGATAATTAAAAGATTATGCCACACATTATATTGGCTACAAACATAATCACTGCAAATTTATCAAACAAATAAGAATCTGATCAGACACAGGGGTTAAGTTGTTGTTCCCTTTCTAATTTCCTCAAAAACATCTAGTCGTAGTTAATGTGATCAATATTATTTGACAATTGATGCTTTTTGTTGGACATTTCAGTCAGTGAGCTCATACTTTGAGCTCATACATTTATAGTTAAAATGATTGAGACAACGCAATCTTGTCTTCGTTGTGCATGAATGTGTGTGCTCACCACACACAATACGTGTGTCACTATTCTGGCAGTGGCTATATATAGTATTGTTAATGAAAGGTCTGTTATAAGGTCTGTTATTTAATGTTTGTGTAAAAGGTTAACTGGTCACTGTGGACGTATGATGAGACCCTCTTGAAAGAAAAAAATAAATTTTTACATTAAAGCCTGTTGTCATTTTTGTTCACACATTTTTGGAAATATGGTCATATAAGAATTTTGAACAACAATAGTGTGTTTAACAGCAGGAAAAAAACATGTAATGTTATGATGTATACATATCAGCAGCAATATTTTAATGTAAAATGTACATTAATCAGTATTGATTCCTTAACTTTACAAGTTACAAGTAGATGTACAAGTTACAAATGTACAAGTAGATTACCATTTAGATTATGGTTGAATAAACATTGATGCCTAACATTGATTCAATATAAAATCAACTGAAATGTGCATGTAGATTACCATTTAGATCAGTGGTCACCAACCCGTCGATCTTGATCGACTGGTCGATCTTTGAGACTGTCCCTGTAGATCTTTCCATGAAAATTAAAAATTTATTAATAAAAAAAAAAAAAAAAAAAAAAAAAAAAAATCTTTTTTTTTAGATCTTACCCTGAGTCCACATTACAGTTCTACTTTTGTTTTGATGTGAAAAGTGATGCTGCACTTAGCACTGACTGCACTTAGCACTGACTGAGAAAGTACACATTACAGTTCTACTTTATAAAATGCTAATTGTAAATATGTTTGTCAATGTTAATAATATGAGAAAGTCCACATTACAGTTCTACTTTTGTTTTGATGTGAAAAGTGATGCTACATAAGATGACTGCACTTAGCACTGACTGAGAAAGTACACATTACAGTTCTACTTTTGTTTTGATGTGAAAAGTGATGCTGCACTTAGCACTGACTGCACTTAGCACTGACTGAGAAAGTACATAATAGTTCTACTTTGACGTTTTAATGTTGGACCAAAGCATTGCATGTAATTAGAATACAGGCAAATAAAAGTCATTTAGTTTAAAGTACAATCTTGGCTGTCTTTTTCTCTCAACGCTTCAATAGGTAGATCTTGCCTTCACCAAAAAAAAAAGTGATCTTGGGCTTAAAAAGGTTGGTGACCACTGATTTAGATGATGGTTGAATCAACATTGATATAGTATCAGTTATGGTTGACACCTAACGTTGATTCAACATGTAAGTCATAGACAACGATTTGTATAATTTCGATGTCAGGCTTCAACATAGATTCAATATTTCTGCCTAACCCTATTTCAACGTTGATTCACTAATTTTTTGCTATCTGGGACACAACTGTACATATCTGCTGAACCAAATGATACAGTGATTAGCTCCATTACAGACTGCTTACTGGCAATAAATAAATGGATGAGTAAGAACTTCCTGAAACTAAATGAGAACAAAACTGAAATTCTAATTATCGGCCCCAAAACTAAAAAAGAAACGTTAATAAAGAACCTAGGAGGACTAACCCCTTGGATCAAATCTGAGGTCACTAGTCTCAGGGTTATCATAGATTCAGAACTGAACTTCAATTCTCATATTAGCAAAGTAACGAAAACATCGTTCTTCCATCTCAGAAATATAGCAAAAGTACGACCATTTATTAATCAGAACGATGCTGAGAAGCTAATTCATGCATTCATATCTAGCCGGTTAGACTACTGTAATGCACTTTTCACAGGTCTCCCTAAGAAAACCACAGAGAGGCTTCAGCTAATCCAAAACTCCGCAGCCCGACTGCTAACTAGAACCAAAAGGAGAGAGCACATTAGTCCAGTCTTAGCTGCTTTACACTGGCTTCCTGTAACATTTAGAATTGACTTTAAGGTCCTTCTCCTTACATACAAAGCTCTAAATGGACAGGGACCTAGCTACATCACCAACACTCTAATAAATTACACGCCAGCAAGAACACTGCGATCATCAGCTGCTAGAGGCTCCCAGAAACAGTCAAAAGAGGATCAGTAATGCAGCCTTTATCAACTATGCCCCAAAACTGTGGAACAAACTACCCCAAAACATCAGGGAAGCCAACTCGCTAGACATCTTCAAAAGACAGCTTAAAACCTATCTCTTTGCTCAGGCATTTCAATGACTTACCTGCACTATTCTTACCCTACTTTTCTATGCAAATTTTATCTTATTTTACACTGCCTATCAAATTCATGTGGCGGTTATCACACTTTTTACTTCTTACTGATGACTATTTTTAAACTGAATCATTTTAAACTATTTTTCACACTTTTTACTGTAACCTTGCTATTTAAATTTTTTACTGTTGTTCTATGTCCGTTCTATTTTTATAATTTTTAGACTATTTTTAAACTTAATCATTTTAAACTACTTTATTATTTGTATTACTGAATAGAGAGCCTATTAGGATGCTAGATCCTAATGTGAAACACTGTGATTTACCATACCCTGCTATGCTCACCCATGCCTGTATTTTTACTGTTGTGAAGCACTTTGAACTGCAACCTCTGTATGAAAAGTGCTATACAAATAAAGTTATTGTTATTATTAACAAACTATTTATATTATATATATTAACAAGGTAACAGTAAAAATACCATGGACCTAGAATTACAGTTGGTCTCCTGACTTTCACTACACATAGGCATTCGCTTGTGTTTTAATACAGTATAATAGCACACTTTAATGGTACACACATTTGTAGATATTTGTCTATACATTCTTATAATAGATAAATGGATAAATGGATTGATTCATAGATATTATACATATTGCAGATCCTGACATTAGTTCCTCTGGTCAGCCAAAACCGTCATCTCATAAGTCCTTGGTCTGTGAGCCTGTGACTCTTATTAACAGATGCACTGGCCTTCGGGTCACAAATAGATCTTGACCACTTCAGTAGCTACAGACAGGCTGAGATGTACACAGGCTGAGATTTACATGAAGACATGATAATGAAATACATGGATAAATGTATCTAGGGACATGAATAAATGGATCTTAACCCACAATAGAAATCTCAGCGCATGAAGTCGGAAAAAGACGCTTATTGATACAAAAAAAAACAAAAAAAACTACACTTCCCAGCTCATGCCAGCCCCTGTCAATCATCTGACTTCTAGCGTGAAGCTTTTTTGTCTCTTAACCTCTTCCACCCGGAGCCTATTTTCTGAAAATCCGCCTAAAATAAATGGAAAAGTAAATGGAATATTGCTCCACTTCTACAAGGGCCATTTGCATATTCTTGGTATCTAGGGACATCTATGGACCTCAGTGAATGTATTCACAGTGTCAGATATATTGTGTCTATTACTAGGCTTGCTTAAATTGTGATGAAACAAAGGAGAATATGAATTATGATTTGTATTTGCATTTTTGACAGTGAATAACACCATGCTAATAATGACCAAACATTAAAAAACTGCCAGTGGTCTCGTTCAGTACCTTCTTGAGATCATGTGTACAAAGAATCTAAGGAAATGAATAAAGGGAAGATGATTAAACAGAAGGTTCTGTAGATACAGTACTGAATTCTCCCATCCGGACCAATGCAATTTGAAATATTATTATTAGTGCTGTCAAAATTAACGCTTTAACTTTGGAGATTAATTAAAATTATATAACGCGTTACAAAAAATGTAACGCCGTTAACGCAGTTTTGTTTACTTCCTGTCGCGGCGGACCCATAACATGTGCAGCCAAACTAGATAAAGCGAGCCGCCTGGTTAGAGGACAGTCACGCTTGAAGATGGACAAAAGCGGACTTTTAGGCGGAACGTTTCACTTTAAAAAGTTGCCAGGCGGCTCGTTGGAGAAATGTAAAGTAATTTGCGCACTTTGCAAAGCCGTATTCAACTACAAAAACACGATGCCGGTGCAGATAATGCTCTGCGTTTGCCGGTCGGGACATTTGCGCGAGGTGCACTTGATTTCCATCACAGGCCAGTTGAATTGCTCCTCGGTGAGGTAGCGGGCCGGATGAAAATGCCAGGCGGGCCAGTATAAGGATACTAGTAAAACTATTTTTAAATATTAAATAGCAAATAGAAGTAGTACGTCTTTGGCGTATCATCTCAAAGCAAAACACCTCCACGGGGCCTCGCCAATCTACGCTGCCGGAGTGTGGTGCTTGTGGTCGGATAACTAAACCTGTAAGTGGACTCTGCAGTCATTTGGTGTGTGTGTGTGTGTGTGTGTGTGTGTGTGTGTGTGTGTGTGTGTGTGTGTGTGTGTGTGTGTGTTCTTATTCCCTCTCCCCCTGTTCTGTGTGTGTTTTCTGACATGAAGATGGAACACATTTTTGTTGTTAATATGATTTATATTACTGGTAGTTCATACAAGACATTATCGTCCTCTAAACCAATCTGCACGTTAACGTAAGGCTATGTATATAACCTAGTTATATGAGTACTGGCTAAGCGTCCCGGTCTTAAGCCTATCGAGATATACCTCATCTCATGTACCTATTGTACTCCATCAACGAAACAAGTACACCCACACCTGCCGGGTCCCGCCCCTATGGAGGCGTAGCCTATAAGACAGTAGGCATGGTCACCAAACACTCTTCCTCGCCAAAAATCCCGTTTTCAGTAAAAGATCCCTCAAAAGGGAACTCAGGGCCGCTTAAGAGCGGGACGCTTAGCCAGTACTCATATAACTAGGTTATATACATAACCTTACGTTATATTATCGAACTTGGCCATCGCGTCCCGCTCTTAAGCCTATCGAGATATGGGGTAGAGCGGACGCGAGGCCCGACAAATGTACCCCCTGAGGACCCGTAAGCCCACATCAAGGGGTTGGGGAGCCCCGTCACCCCATCCTTCCTAATGAAGTTATATGGGAGAGAGTTATAGAAACATTAGGGGTGTAACGGTACACAAAATCCACGGTTCGGTACGTACCTCGGTTTTGAAGTCACGGTTCGGTATTATTTTCGGTACAGTGGGGGGGGGGGATACAAAAAAATTTGCTTTTCATTTATCTATTTATTTAACTGTATTAAACAATATAAAACGAATTGGCCATAATTGACTGAGCAAACTAATGCTTACTGCTGTAACTTACTAATAACACTTAACGAGTCCCACCCTGCCTGTTGATATACGCCGCTGCCGTCATACTGTCTGTCCTGACCAAAACGTGCTCGCCTACCACCAGGTGGTCGAACCGTTTGAGGACCAGGAGGACCGCCTTCAATTCCAACACATTGATGTGCGGGGTAGACGGGCCAGCATGAACCTTCGTCCAGCTGCCCCCCACTGCGTGGGTCCAACACGTCCCTCCCCAACCCGTGAGAGAGGCGTCGGTGAAGACCGTGACGTGTGAGCGCCTGCCGCCCATGGGGACCCCAATGGTGAGGATACCCAGCCTCCTCCAATGGGCGAGATCTCCCCATATCGACAAAGGAACCGTCAACCGTTTCCATTTGTCCCTCACCGGATCTATTCCCATAGAGGAAAACCACCTCTGTATCCTCCTCATAAAGAGGAGGCCAAGAGGAACCACCGTGTGAGCAGATGCCATCATACCGAGCAGACGCATCACTTGCAGCGCCGTGACCGTCCCTCCCAGACGGAAACCCCCGAGCGCGTGAAGGATAGACACCCTCCGCTGCTCCGAGAGGGTCGCAATCATGGGCCTTGACCTCAGCGTCAAGCCCAAGTACTCCACCTGTTGACTGGGAAGAGGTGTACTCTTTTTCCAGTTCACAGCAAAACCCAGCCTGGTGAGGAATTCCACCACCAGCCTGGTATGAGACCTGGCAACCTCCTCCGAACGACTGAGGAGTAGAATGTCGTCGAGATAGAATAGAACCCGTATCCCCCGACGACGTAGAGGCTCCAGCGCAGTCGCTACACACTTGGTGAATGTGCGGGGAGCCAGAGAATAGCCGAACGGCAACCTCTGGTACTCGTACGCTACGCCCTGAAACAGGAACCGCAGGAACTTCCTGTGAGGAGGGAAAATCGGGATGTGAAAATACGCATCCTTAAGGTCTATGGAGGTGAACCAGTCTCCCCTTCTGACAGCAAGCAGAAGGAGTTTGACGGTCAACATCCTGAATGGTCTCGCTACAATCAACCGATTGAACGCGGACAGATCCAGTATAGGTCTGACCCCCCCTGTTTTCTTGGGTACCAGAAAATAACGGGAGTAGACGCCTGACATCGCGTCCTCTCTCGGGACCACGACGACGGCCTGCTTCGCCAACAGAGATTGGATCTCGTCGGCCAGGGCTGTCACTGCTTCTGACCCTGACAATAGGGTCGGCACCAAACCTGAGAACGGAGGGTGGGGTTGTGCGAACTGTAACACAAGCCTCTCCCTCAACGTTCTCTCTATCCACCCCCCCAAACGGCATTCTTGTCGCCATATGTGAAAATAATCCCACAGTGCACCCGCCGTCAACTGACGCTGGGCCGCAAGGAACAGTAGATAGCTGGCCCGGTCCCTCCCGCTGTGCGACGGACCCAAGGGGGGACCCCGACAGAAAAGGCCGGTTTGATATGGGAGAAGCTGTCATCAAACACACACCCCCCCCCTGAACACCCCTCTAGCGCATGCTGAGGAGTTGTTCTGCAGCTAGACACGCAAGGCATGAGGACCCCATGGGCTCCTACACGCGAAGCCCTGCAGTGATATTGCTATCACCCAAATCACGCTCGCCTCTTCTTTGCAGACCACTGTCGCTCTCACGGGAGTGGGAGGCATCAGCGTGATACCCCGCCTGGCGAAGGCGAGGCCGGGGTAACCCTTGCTGTGCATTCAACAGAAGAGGCCTCGAGTCCCCCTGCTGACCACTGTAGCTAGTGGCAGCTGTAACACCAGGCTCATCCATCACACAACGTGTGGTGCAGGAGCCACGCGACAGCACAACATTCTCACGGACAGACCCAGGCTCAGCCATCAACTGGGTGTCAGCCCCTGTCCCCATGAGAAGTGAAGAATGGGGCCGCATGCGCTTCAAAGAAGGTTTGCGGCCCGCAGCCAAAGGAAAACGATCAGAGCCCCGCTTCTGTGGGTAACAGAGAGAGGATTGAACGGGGAGCGGGCTGCTCGCGGCAGAATGACGACGGCTTGTTTTATCCAAGCCGAATTCACCCAAAATGGCCGATCCCTCGGCCGCCAAGGCTGTCGGCCTTGTGGAACCCTGTTGACTCTCCGCCCAGGGCACCACTGGCGGGGGAAACATGGCCGCCTGTCAAGGGCCTCGCCACAGTCGCTGACGAGACCGTGCTCCCACCTCTGGCTGCACAGCGTGAGGCGGTGTGGGACCCAGATCAACGACCGCCTGCGCCTCCACAGAACGACCAAACAGTCTTTCCGCGGAAAAAGGAGTCGTGAGGAGAGAAAACCTATACTCTTCCCCAAGAGGAGAGTGCTCCAACCAAACATGCCTAACAACAACGTTGATAGCATCCTAATCCTCCCCGCAGTTATAGCTTGCGACTGAGTCAAGATCTCTATAACACCACAAACATGCAACATGTTTACAATGTCGGCTGGACCCATAGCCCCACTACCCGACGCCAATGTGGATAGGAAACTAGCCAGCTGAGCCATAACACTGGCCGCCGCTACAAACCATCCTGCAGCAGTATACCACTCATCCGTCCATACTGCCACCCTCCGAGCCGATTCGCTCTCAAGCATCGGCCGGGTGGGACATCGTTCATCCCCGCCGGGGCACAGGAACAAAGCTACCTGGCTACGTAGCCACGGTACACCCGGCCTGCACCCTGTTGTTAGCCCTTTTACCTGTAAAAAATGTAAATAAGACTCCCCAGGTAAAGGTAAAGCGAAACCCCCCACATTAGCAACCGACTGACCTTCATCAATGAACCGGGCAAGAGGAGGGAAAAGCGGCAACCCTCTGCGGGGAATATTAGAACAACGACCCATTTCAGCATCAACATTAGCATTAGCAGTAGCATCAGTAGCATTAGCGTTAGCAGCGTGCTCCAGGATCGCCAGGAAATCGTCCACTGCAGTGGAACGTTCACCAAGCCACCCCGGCCCTGGCGCCGAAACATACTTCACAGCATTACTAATACCGACATTAATGCCTGATGACACAGGGCCTACCTTTGTACAAGCCGGCTCGATAGCCAAACCTTGTACGCTGCTCCTTGGCCTGCTGCCGTCAAAAGAGGAAACATCAACATAGGCCCAACGTGTCGCTGAAACATGCCCCGAAGATTCCAGGGGTAAGCAAACCTCCGGTAGGCCTTCAACATTACGCATTTTCTCTAATCATTTCATAACAACTAGTTACATAAGGTGCACTGCGACCGTTATGATGGAAACGAAAATAGAGGAAGAGTGTTTGGTGACCATGCCTACTGTCTTATAGGCTACGCCTCCATAGGGGCGGGACCCGGCAGGTGTGGGTGTACTTGTTTTTTCCATTGATGGAGTACAATAGGTACATGAGATGAGGTATAACTCGATAGGCTTAAGAGCGGGACGCGATGGCCAAGTACGATAATATAACATACAGTAGGCCTGGGTTGTTTTTATTTCTGTTAGTGCCGCGGATATAAGAAAGAGGTCTTTAAAGCTGAGTCAATGTTGATGGTTTGTTGAGAGTGAAAGCACATCCGTCTTTGAGAGGAGCAGGGTTGAGAGGTGAGAGAGAGAGAGAGAGAGAGAGAGAGAGAGAGAGAGAGAGAGAGAGAGAGAGAGAGAGAGAGAGAGGGAGAGGAGAGGCATCATATATTAAATATGGATCAGTGTGTAATATGGTTTTGTCTTGAACATTTGTATTTCACAGGAGAGAAACTGTATTCAAAGATCAAAGAAAGCTATTAAAATAGTCTTTGAATCTAAATATACTTTCTTTGTGTTGATTCTACATTAATTCCATGATTTTACTCAAGTAAATATCTGTTACAAGTTTCGGTCTTAAGTAGACAAATGAAATTGAAAAATGCGATTTTGAAATGAAAATTGTGAGATTAATTAGTAAAAAAAATGTAATCTATTGACAGCACTAATTATTATAGAATATAGAATAGCAGGCTTATAAATTACCTTATTATAGCAAATTCGCACATTTATATATATATCCATATATTATCTTTCAAATAGTGGTGAATATTCATGGCAGCCAAGGGAAGCCAAGCTTCCCCAAAAATATGAACAGTGAACATTTAAAAAAAATTCAAATTCAAAATTCAAAATAAATAATTTTTTTTTTTTTTTTATAGTTTACAATAATAAAAAAATATTATTTTTCATCTCTGTGTCATAATAATTTTCTCCCTAACACTGTCACTGGCTGTGGCCCATACTCACTGACTCAGTCTGCAGTCTTCTGCCAGCCTGGAGGCTCACGAGGTAAAGCTGGGAAGGAGGTCAGGACGCTAGGCCGTTTTTTTTGTGTTTATTCATCGCAAACATAGGCTACCTGAAAAAAATCACGTGCCCAGCTTGGTTAGAACTAGGTAGCGTGATTTTTTTCCGTCGCCTATGTGTGCGAGGACGCTTCGCGTCTGGCCATCACGTGACCAAACGTCTTGGCCTCGCGGTATCTCACGAGATGAAGCTGGGACCTTTTAGCCTCGCGGTCCACTTTGGCATAATAGCACTTTATTAGCAACTTATTTTTTTACCTTTACTGAGGACCAGCAGCCAGCACAGCACACCACTGTGGATATTATGATTTAACAAATCTATCTGTCCAGGAGGAGGACCACATTATTGGCCAGGTAAGAAGCCTAAGCAGTTTCTAACTAACGTTATCAGGCTAGCTTGGATGCTAAATACTAACGTTATCAGGCTAGCTTGGATGCTAACTACTAACGTTATCAGGCTAGCTTGGATGCTAACTAACGTAACCAAGCTAGCTTGGTTGTAGCCACTTTCGTGACTGCGATGCAAGCCAGTCACTTATAGCTCCCTAGTAGCCAGGTTAATTTGCACCACCAAGCACTGCTTAAAAGCTAGCGGTGGGTCCAAAATATATCAGATATAAATTTCAAATGTACCCAGCGTTCCATTAGGGTTTCACACACACAAGTGGCGGGGTTTGAAAGCTTGGCGTTGCTAATAAAAATTTTAAATCATTTTTATAAACGAGTAAAACTGAGGCTGAGCTAGCCTTCGCTAAAATGGCTGCTTCCGCATTTTACAGTAGGAGCGCTGTGATGGCTGGGCGCACCAGACACGTGAATGAATGAATGAATGAATGAATGAATGAATGAATGAAAACTTTATTTAACAGATTGCAGAATGGGTACAATACAGTACGGCTCAATACACACAATTGTTAAGGGGATGCAGACCAGAGAAAGACGTTTGTCTTGTCTTGTTTGTCTAGACGTTTGTCTAATATAGACAGTCTCCTCCCCACCGCATGTATATATTCTCTCCCCGCCGTATGTATATTTCTCTCCCACCCACCCACCCCCTCCTAATGTGCAGTCCCCTCCCCATCATATGTATATACTCTGTCAGGATCTATGGGTAACAGTACTGTATATTTGAATATCGTATATGTCACAAATGTAACAGTACTAAATACCTGTATGTCATGTATGCAGGGCCGCCTCAGGGGGTGTGCGAGCAGTGTGGTCGCACAGGGCCTCGCGGGAAGGGGGGCCTCGCAAAAAAAAAAAAAAATTATTATTTTTTTTTAATTATTATTATTATTATTTTATTAATTTTTTTGCGAGGCCCCCCTTCCCGCAAGGCCCTTTTTCATCACAGACCTAAAATCTAGTTTTGCTTACATGCTTATATATTTCACATTAGACACGTTTGTAGAATGTGTCTGACTTGTTCCGGACTCTGCGGCTCTGCAGATATACTATTGGAGCTCTGTGGCTCTGCAGATACACTATTGGAGCTCTGCGGCTCTGCAGCAGATATACTATTGGTTTCAACGAGATGAGGGGTTACAGGTAAGGTACAGGCGGCCGGCGTGTGTCTGACTATTTCCACGGGAGCGCGTGCAGCATTGGAGGTTAGGCCAAGACAAAGAGGACGGTCGTTCGGCAGATGGACTGAAGATGAAAGTTGTTGCATGTTATAAAGTTCAGTCAGGCTAGCCATGTCGGCTTAGCTAAAGGCAGGGACAGCTAGTTAGCTTTAGCTACGTTATCGAGTGCTAACGTGTGGTTCAGTCGGGCTAGCCATGTCGGCTAGTAGCTAAAGGCAGGGACAGCTAACTAGCGTTAGCTAACCTAGCTAGCTAGCGTTAGCTACGTTATCGAGTGCTAACGTGTGGCAGATAAACAGGAGAACAGACTCCCAAGTTAATCCCAACAGGTGGGACAATATGAACTGGTGAACTTCGTCAACTCCACGGTTGTCTCCTTCCTCTTGGACGTTTGGTGAGTTTTTAATGCACTCTATTCTATTCCCGCCGTGGATCTCTCTCTCTCTCTCTCTGTCTCTCTTTCTCTCTCTTGCTCTCTCTCTCTCGCTCTCTCTCTCTGTTGCTCTCGCTCTCTCTCTCTCTCTTGCTCTCTCTCTCTCTTGCTCTCTCTCTCTCGCTCTCTCTCTCTTGCTCGCTCTCTCTCTCTTGCTCTCTCTCGCTCTCTCTCTCTGTTGCTCTCGCTCTCTCTCTCTCTTGCTCTCTCGCGCTCTCTCTCTTGCTCTCTCTCTCTCTCTCTCTCTCGCGCTCTCTCTCTTGCTATCTCTCTCTCGCTCTCTCTCTCTTGCTCGCTCTCTCTCTCTTGGAGTCTCTCTCTTGGCCGTCACATTGGTTGTGCGAGGGCATTGCCCTTTGCTACACGTTGGCTGGATCTCTTCGTTAGGTTTTACCTCATGGACATGACTGGGGGTTCTGTCTCCCAGGTGGTTCTGAGGTCTGGGACCTCCCCTGCGTCCCGCCCTTCGGTGGGTTAGCAGGGGTGTGTGAGTGTGTGCCACGGGGTGATGTCTGGGATGTGGCCTCACACACAGACAGTATATACACACACACACCTAGACACATGCATGCACACACATACCTCCCCCACACACACACACACACACACACACACACACACACACACACACACACACACACACACACCTAGACACATACATGCACACACACACATACACACACACACACACACACACACACACACACACACACACACACACACACACACACACACACACACACACACACACACACACACACACACACACACAGCCTCGGGCAGCGCTAATATGTTGACTGTATGCCCAGCCTCAGGCAGTGCTATTATTTAAGAATACGTTGACTGTATGCAAAAAATAAATAATAATTTATTAACCCATTCCCCGCCAAAATCGCTGTTCAGCATTATTGCCCGCCATGCGTTGTCTGCCAATATCGCTGTACAGCGTGTTTCAAGTTCATATTTCATATTTTCGTCATGGAATTCATATTTCACCCACGGAGCCTTGTCATATACTGCGGGAGCCATCACAACTCTGCAACGCTTCAATACCGCCACCTGGTGGCTGATCGGCGAGTTGCAACCGGAAGTCGATCTCTTGGGTCTCACTATTCCGTCCGGGCACTCGTTTATCGTCCCTGGACGCCTGTTCCTTAATGATAAGCAAGCAGTGCAAGAATGCGGAAGCATTCTACCGTAGTGGCGTGCGGTAATGCGCCTTTCATTTTCCGCCGCCCAGCGCCCAGGTGCGTGCACCGGCGGCGGCGTGCTCGCTCAGGTGCGTGCGTGCGCCGGCGTGCTCGCGCGAGGTGCCCGCGCATGCGCATGAGATCCCGCCTTGGTTCGACACGAGCGGAGCTCAATATATATAAGTCACCGCCCCTTATTCAGTATCGAGAAATAGCTCAATTGGCAACACTGCATGGCTGTGGATCCTACAGCTCGTTTGCTGGCAAGTTCGAATCCCATAAAATATATTTTTTTTAACGTGATTTTTTTTTTAACGTGTATTCTTTCGCCGGTTAAGGTTAGGCATGGTTAAGGTTAAGGTTAAGGTTAGGCATTGTTTCGGAGTTGGTTAAGGTTAGAACGGTTAAGTTTAGGCGCTGTTAAGGAGCTGGTTAAGGTTAGAGTTTGTCAAAGAGAATGGCAATATTCTTTCTATGGTTAAGGTTAGGCATGGTTAAGGTTAAGGTTAAGGTTAGGCATTGTTTCGGAGTTGGTTAAGGTTAGAACGGTTAAGTTTAGGCGCTGTTAAGGAGCTGGTTAAGGTTAGAGTTTGTCAAAGAGAATGGCAATAGACAGCCTATTTCCGCGCGACAGCTCCCAAAGCGGGCCTGAAAAGAAAGGCGCTTTACCGTAGTGGCGTGCGGTGACGAATGCTTCCGCATTTTTGCACTGCTTGCTTATCATTAAGGTAGACGCTCCCTGGACTCAAGACACACACTGTGGATGTCGATCCGTTGCCATAACTCAATAATCCACATGATTTGGGCGTATATTAGTATTATACAAACCGGAACTGGATCGCATCGATCCACATCACATAACTGGGATCTGTTGGCTCCACTCTCATCGCCCATCGCTACGAGGAAGCTGCCGTGAGTTTCAGCATTTTTCTTTATCATTTTCGATACAAACTGCTCCGATCTATATATCACCCATACTACATAAATCATTTAACGTCGGTCACGGAATTATAAACGACCCCCCCCCCCTCCGTTCACCCGTGGATGATCAGTCATAACACTTAGGACCATGTACAGTTGAAATTTTTTATATAACGTTGATCGGTATCAAACGGCATTTGATAATCTAATATATGCATTTATGTCTATATCTCACGTTCTAGGAAATACTGCAGAAAACGATAGAAACATATGTATAGTCTAGAGTCTAGAGTAGACGGTATTTTCGTATGAATGTGTGAATGAAAAAGTAAAACGTTCCTACATCCTGAACGATAGCTAATCGATGTTGAATGGGCCATAGTAATGTCAATTTAGCAATACAATTTAAAAAGTTATAGCCCTGCAAAGAAGGTGAGAATGGTTTAGGATTATCAAAGTGGTGGCAGAGAATGGGTTAATAAATAAAATAATAAAAAAACTAAATAATATTATTATTTTTTTATTTTTATTTTTTTTACCTTTAGGGGGGGGGGGGGGGGGCTCACGTTTAAATCTCGCACAGGGCCTCGCATTTCTCCCAGACGGCACTGCATGTATGTCCCTGTGCCATAAATGTCATGTATGTTGTGTATGTCCCTATGCTATAAATGTCATGATGTCATGTATGTCTTGTATGTCATAAATGTCTCTATGAATTGAAAATGGGGGACCCTGATGTAAACAAGACAAACGTCTTTCTCTGGTCTGCATCCCCTTATGAAATTGTGTGTATTGAGCCGTACTGTATTGTACCCATTCTGCAATCTGTTAAATAAAGTTTTCATTCATTCATTCATTGTTTACATCAGGGTCTCCCATTTTCAATTCATAGTGACAAAGCAGCCAGCAATCACAGCACGTAAGTTTCACCACGGACATATGGACCTGTGATGTTTGTTTGGTTTATTTAATTCTTTTTGAGGCGTGCTGTCCTATAAATGCCAAGTAATAGTTGTTTCATGGACCAAGACCACAACAGTCTCCTCTCCTATAGCGTCAAATGTTTTATCTGCTGACAAAGCACAATACCTGTTGGTTTTTAGTTCACTCATTGTTCAGGGAAACACATTGTTAGGGCGCGTTCACACACCTACCCTGTTTGGTCCACTTTAAGTAGACCATGGTCGCTTTAAGTGGACCATGGTCCCTTTAGATCGATAGTCCGTTTGGTTTGTACAGGTATGAACGCAAACCGAACTATAATGAGGACCAAACAACCGAACCATGGTCCTCTTGAAAAGTTGGGACTCGGTTCGTTTCAAAGTGGACCATGGTTTGTTTGCTGTTGGTGTGAACGCAAAACAAACTTTATATAGTATCTAATCTAGAGCAAATGAGTGACAGGTGCCTAGTGGCGGCGGTCGCGCGACCCAACTTGACAGCGCCAAGTGACAGCTTGCGCGCACGTTGCAACCCAACTCAAATGAATGACAGGCGCGCGGACAGTCTCTCTCTTCCTCTCTCTCTCTCTCTCTCTCTCTCTCTCTCTCTCTCTCTCTCTCTCTCTCTCTGCCTCTCTCTCTCTCTCTCTCTTTCTCTCTCTCTCTCTCTAGACTGGCGCCGCGCGCGGACAGTCTCTCTCTTCCTCTCTGTCTCTCTAGATGAATGAGCAGTCGCGCGAGTCGCGACCCAACTCTTCCCCAAAGACCGCGCAGGCGCAACTCCACCTAATAACTTCATCCTCACATTAGCAGCCTTGTCTGTATCTCACAGCGGCAAAAAATAAAAATAAAAAAAGACAGCAATGAGTCGAGGATCAACGTGGGGTAACGACGAGGTGAAGGCTCTTTCCCTCGCGCGCTAAACCCGCAAATGTTAATACGTCACTTGTGACAGGCATAGCAACAAGCATAGCAACCAGGCATGAGAGTGACAGCTAGACAAATGAAATCTAAACAGTCGGCGTGTGGGCGAGGTGTGTCAATACGCTGGCGGCAACTGTTTACGTTTGTGAGTGCTAGTCCAATAGATGAACGACTTGGCGACAGCATGTCCTTTGTTTACAAATTAGATCCGCACCAAACAGGGTAGTGTGAACGCAGACCAAAAGCAAACAATGTATCATTTTCACATTTGGTCCACCAGAAAGTCCGGACTATCCACGGAAAGTCCGGACTATCCCTGGACTTTCAGATGTGAACACACCCTTAATGACATTGACGGATTGTGAATTTTGTGATTGACTCAAATTATATTTATTTGGAAAAATATTTGGCTTTGTTTTGTTCATAGTAGTATTTATGTCATGATAAATCTGGTTAGGTCAAAACTACAGGAATATACATACACAAAAAATGGTAGTAGTTGTTATGATTACAGTGCATCGTAGTCACGAAAGGGGCTAGGTGACTGCTTGGTTTGACTGGCCGCCGAGCCATACTGTACATGTTGACTGCTTGGTTTGACTGGCCACCGAGCCATACTGTTCATGTTGACTGCTTGGTTTGACTGGCCGCCGAGCCATACTGTACATGTTGACTGCTTGGTTTGACTGGCCGCCGAGCCATACTGTACATGTTGACTGCTTGGTTTGACTGGTCGCCGAGCCATACTGTACATGGTGACTGCTTGGTTTGACTGGTCGCCGAGCCATACTGTACATGTTGACTGCTTGGTTTGACTGGCTGCCGAGCCATACTGTACATGGTGACTGCTTGGTTTGACTGGCCGCCGAGCCATACTGTACATGGTGACTGCTTGGCTTAAATATTTAAAAAAAATATATATATATTAACACTTTGAGTGGCAGCCACGACAATTGTCGTCTTATCAGACCCCCCTCTGAGTGCCGACGACGCGAAATGTCGTTTGTTTGCCGTATATTTTTTTATTGGTGATTTGAATTCATATTTCATCAATCGAGCCTCGGGTTAGTGCTGCAGAGTCTCTCTGAGCTCAATTGGGAAGATACTGCACCCTATCGTCTCTCCCTGTGTAACTGCACCCCATCAGCTCAGATTGATGCAGGGGGAGTGGTTAGTTTGCTCATTTTATTTTTCCGTCAAGGCATCTGAAGAGACCAAGTGATCGCCGGCCCTCAGAACAGCGACGATTATGTATTTACAGTACCAACACTGTAATCAATAAGCGTGATCGATATTTGGAATGGCGATCAGGAATTGGAATAATATTTTTGGATAACATCTGATCTCAGGTAAGGAATCTATTTTACCAGTCTTAGGATAATCAGACCTGTTTTCACGGAGATATAAGCGGTTGCACTATGCTGTGTGTGGCTGTGTGGCTGTGATCACTGATGAGGAAATAAGAGAATCGATTTTTCAGCCCGCCTCTATAGCGTGCATAAGTACACATATACTATCAATAATCTAGCGTTTATTTGAAAACGATTCATAAATAGGCCAAAAAATTACAACGTTTATGTGTATTCTAGAATATTCCAGTAAATGCCGTTTATGGGGGAATATTTCAATTTTCCGAAAATTTTCGAGAGAACTATAGCTTTTCGAAATGCTATAAAAAGGATATGAACCGATTAAAAAACAATCAGTTTCGACAATGTTGACTGCAAACAAGTCATTGATAAGCGACGGGCAGATTAGACACATAGCCATAATTTAAAACATAGATTATGCGTTTTTAACGCTAACATTGAAGTGGATGATGGCATTCAACAGGGTAAAAAGGTAAACAAGGTCGGCACTGATAGTGTTAACACTTTGACTGCCGGGAGCCGTCTTTAGACGTCTTTGCTGGCCATGCTAAAGTTGCCGGGGGACGCTGTACGTCGTCTTTATATCAATATTTCAAAAATCTGCGATCGGATTCATAATGTCCCTCCGCTGGCCTGAGATCCACCAGCAGGACCCACTGAGCTCTCTGGCGGTTCAGGAGCGCCATCTGGTGGCCGATCGGCGCAAGCGCTTAACAGGAAGCGCATTAGAGGTTTTGCTAGACGTCCGTATTGCTTCCGGCCACTCGGTACATGTCCCGTGACTCTAGCTCGTCACTCTACATAGCGATCGATTGCCAATAACTCGATAAACAACATGATTTGGACGTATATACCATTATACAAGCTGGAGATGGACCGGGTAATAATATATCCCATAATGATAAAATTTCTACTCGACGATGATCGCCCAACGGCGCGCGGAGACTGGGGTGAGTTTCAGCGTGTAACGTTACCGTCTTCGATAATAACTGATATTATCAACATTTGACCCACATTAGATGATTGGTATAACGCTGCCCACGGAATTATAAACGCCCCCTCGCCCATCCGGTCAACATCAGATGACGTGTAGTAACTTCTAGAAGTACGTCTAGTTGGAATTTTTTATATCGCGCTGATTGCCATCAAACTGTATTTCATCATCAATATAATGCATTTGGGGCTATATATCACGTTCTGGAGAAAGCTGCAGAAAGAGATGAAAACATACTTATACATTAGACCATACTTTACTATGAATATGTGAATGAAAAAGTTTAACGTTGCTACACAATGAACAATACATATAGGACTTTGAATGGGCCCTAATAATGGCAATGTAGCAATAGAATTTAAAAAGTTATAGCCCTGCAAAGAAGGGGACTTTCTCCATAGACAAATAGCGCTGGCAATCTATGGTATATCATTAATTTAACCTTAGGCAACCAAAGTGTTAATAACAAATTTTAATAAAAAAAATAATATAATTTTTTTTGGCATCCTCTGTTATTTTACCCACGCGACGCCACTGCTTTCAAATGCCCGAGTTCAATTAGGATTTAATATCACCAGGCGTGCATAAGAACAGATAATGAAATCTACTGTAAATACAGTAGCTTTTTTATTTTGATTAGGGTGCAACCGTTTTGAAACTAATTTCAGATCTAATTGTTGCTACATGCTAACAATAGGGAAGAGAAACTAACTACGTTTCAATATTTGTCATAAACGTTACCTTTTGTGGTAGAATTATCCCGAATAATAGCAGTTATTGAAATAATATATATATATATATATATATACAGACATTCCAAAGATGAAAATCTATCTATATAACACTTTAACCTATTCCTAAACTAATGTATTCTTCATGTTCCCCTGTTAGTCTAGTGTTACTCTTGTCTTGTCTTACTCTTGTCTTGTATTAGGTTATCTGTTTAGTCTTAGTCTTTGTAGTTACTGTCTGTTATTAGGTTCTCTGTTTAGTGTCTGTTAGGGGTGGGACGGTACCCAACCGAACCGTGTACCGTTCGGCACAACCTCCCCGGTTCGGGGCGTGTGTGTATTGTACGGCTCACGGGATGAGCAAAAAAAAATCTTCATTTGGCAGGGAGCCGGGAGAGGTGACGCACCAGCTGCTCAGCTGGCAGCAGGTGCTAGTCAGTTTGTGGAAATGGAAAGCGCAATATATTATAAATCAATCTTCATTACGACTTTAAAAACATAGCCATTAACATTACATAGGCCTACACACATCTTGCCATAGCGTTAGCAGTTTGTACAACACAACGCACGTTTTAACTATAGTATCCCGCTAGCTAATAGAGTCAATGAAATGTTACCGTAGCTACTAGCTAGCAGAGGAGAAAATAGGGGTCTGAGAGGCGTAGTGTTTAAAGACAATGATAGCCGTTTATTCAACATCCAAGAAGGCTAACATACAACTGTGTTTTACTAACTCTAACCGGGACTATTGCTGCTTTCGTGCTGCTTGTTGATGTTATGAACTCCTCCTAACGTTACCGGAGCTGAAGGTGCCACACGCTAAAATGTCCGTGGGGACCCGCGCCAACCCATAGATAGTTCCAACTCACCGAATTACGTAATACACCACAGTTGCACTCAATATTTAAATAATGTAGACAGATACATAATAATTTCAAGCAGAAAACGAATCTTTCCATTAAGAACTGACAATCAGGGAATTTAAACATGGTTGACATTGTTTTTTTGTGTTTATATTAAAGAAAGGAAAGTCTAGTGCTAGCTGAGCATATTGTTTGTTTGCACTAAGTTAATACTTTGACAAATGTAGCCTATATTTTTCAGTCAGTTCGGTCTTTGTGTGCCAAACATTATTTAAGGCTGTAAACACTGTAAAACTTTTTTTTTTTTTTTTTATAAATGAGAAGCATGTTTAGATTTTTGAGTGTTAAATTCTTTTTTTAATAAAAAACAATATATCGAACCGAACCGAAAACCGTGACCACAAAACCGAGGTACATACCGAACCGTGGGTTTTGTGAACCGTCTCACCCCTAGTGTCTGCTTGTTTTGTCCCAGTGTATGGTGTTTGTCTTGTCATCCATAGTTGTAGTTCCTTAGTTCTTTGTCAGTCTGTTTCCCCTCCCAGGTGTCCCCAGTTATAATCATCCCAGGTGTTTCTCGTTTGTCATTTGTTCCTGTGTATTTGAGTTCCTTGTTTCCTGTTCTGTTATATTCCTTTTGTCATTAAATACCCTTGGACTTGAAGCTGTCTCCCCTTGTCTGCAATTGGGTCCTACGTTCACCCTCACTCGTGAATTCAGTACTGTCTCTACAAAACCTCCTGTAAAGCATCTGCCCTTTATTCATTTGCTTAGATTTTTTGTACACATGATGCCAAGAAGGTGCTGAATGAGCTCAGTGGCAATTTTTCATGTCTGGTCAATTTTAGCATGGTGTTATCCACCACCAAAGATGAAAAAAAGGAAATAATTTAAAAGAGAATTTATATTCTCCTTTGGTGCATTACAATTTAGTCAAGTAACAGACACAATATTGCTGACACTGGGAATACATTCCCTGAGATCCACAGATGTCCCAAGAACATGCAAATGGACCTGAAATGTAGAAGTGGAGCAATCTTCCATTTACTTAGGTATGTATTTTTAGGCAACATTTCTGAAAATATGGCTAGGGCAGGGCTTAAGAGGTTAACGCCTCATGTGTACAATATAATAACGTTGATTCTACAGACATCTTCTGACTTAAATAATTATAATAATACTGTAATAAATACGACAAAATATGGCATTCAACTGATGTATTGGTTGAGGAACAATAACAGAGCGACACCGACAGACACTGCAGGGGTAGCCTAATGGTTAAAGAAGCGGGTTTGTGACCAGAAGGTTGCTGGTTTGATCCCCCGGACCGGCAGGAAAAAATCTGGGCTGGCGAAGTGAATTAATAACTCTCTCCTATCCCCTTAACACCAACCGAGCAAGGCACTTAACCCCCAACTGCTCCAGTTGAGTTGCTCAGTGGCCAACGGTGGCAGACTGTGGTTGTACTGGGCAGCTCCCAGGTGTGAATGGAACCGTGTGAATGTGAAGCAGGGCGTTCCTGAAAAAGAGCATCCGCTCAGCGAACCTACCCTGGGTAAATAAAGGTTCAAAATAAAAATCAATTAAAAAAAAACTCCTCTGCTCTTAAGTTGCCAAAATGATCGAGGGGGAGGGGAGATCAAACCCTGCGGGACCGACAGACTGCTATTAAATTATTGAGTATGCTGTCTCTTGATTTGAGTAATTTTTGACCTTGACAACAGACCATTAAAGTTCAACATGATACAACACTTTATATAGTGGACAACTTTGATGGGCAGCCTTATCTGATTGGAGCAAACAGATGGGACATTGTCTCACCAATGGGAGACTTGCCTTTGCATATAAAAGTTGTGTGTGAAACATCACACTTCATTCTGCTCTGAAGTTCTTACTGCAGCTGCTAGAATATTGATGACAGAATGGCCAACAACTTTTACAGCACTAGACAACTAGACAATCTGTAAAAACTACCCCGTCCCTTTTTCAAGATGGCAGCATCCCCATTGTCTGTGCTGAATGTTTGTTAGTGTTTGGTCTTTTTGTTGGTTTTTTGTACTTTTTTGTTGGGTTTTAGTACTTTTAAACATCCATTTTTAGTAAAACATTTGTCTTCATTTGATCCTATAATTTTTTCATTCACAGATTTGTGGACTTTTTGGAGTTTCTACTTGCTCTGTGGACTGTGGCCTGGATTTCTTCCCCTGATCATTGGGGAGCTGTCCTGCTGTGCTGTGCCATACTGGCTGAGGTCTGTTTCCACTTGCCCTGTCCTGCTGTCCTGCTGTAGCTGAGGTCTGTTTCCACTTGCCCTGTCCTGCTGTGCTGCTGTAGCTGAGGTCTGTTTCCACTTGCCCTGTCCTGCTGTGCTGCTGTAGCTGAGGTCTTTTTGAGAATTTTACCAAAACAAACCAATAGTATCCAGCTGCAGAACGGCAGACCAGCCACACTCTCAGACCCAAATAATTTTTTTATTTTTTTATTTTTTTATCCCAATTTCTCACATTACATTCACCCTGAATGTTGACGTTATCCAGGTGAAAAGTTAACTTCATAAATCATTTGATGTATAATTAAATCAAAGGAAATGCGTTTGGGTCTGAGAGTGTGGCTGGTCTGCCGTTCTGCAGCTGGATACTATTGGTTTGTTTTGGCAAAATTATTCTGCTCTGTGTGACAATAAATAAATGAATGATGATATGCAATTTAAAACCAAAACTAAGGCCTCAGTATGAGTTTAAGACGTGAACATGGTCATGTTTGTTGAATAAAAATATAAAGTTAAAAAATTTGATCGGATCGGGAAATATCGGTATCGGTAGATGCTCAAAATCACATGATCGGGATCGGATCGGGAGCAAAAAAAGGTGATCGGGACATCCCTAGTAGATACAGTACTGAATTCTGCCATCCGGACACATGCATTTTGAAATATTATTATAGAATATTAGTGCTTAATATTCTATAATAGGATTTGTAATTAATTAATCTAATTAATCACATTTTAATCGCATAACCATCTTAGGCCTGATATTTTATATTCTATAATCATATTTCAAATTGCAAGTGTCCGGATGGCAGAATTCAGTACTGTATCTACAAAACCTTCTGTTTAATCATCTTCCCTTTATTCATTTGCTTAGATTTTTAAGGTCTGGTAAATTTTTGCATGGTGTTATTCACACTCAAAGATAAAAAAAAAATGTAATTGATATTCTCATTTGGTTCATTACAATTTACTCAAGCCTAGTAACAGACACAGTATTTCTGACACTGGGAATACATTCCCTGAGAGTCATAGATGTCCCTAGAATCAGATACCAAGAACATGCAAATGGCCATTTAAAAAGAATTTCTGTAAATGTTTATTCTACGTTCTTATGGAATGAATGAGATAAAAAAAAGAAATGTAAATGTTTTTTTATTATACATTTTGCATACATTTTCATAACGCGATAATTAGCTGTTTAATTAATTAATCTAATTAACGCGATAAACTGACAGCCCTATAGAATATCAGGCCTATAAATGACCTTATTATAGCCAACTTGCACATCTATGGATCGGGCCAAATCTAGTCTTTCCAATGCCAGAGTTCAATTTGGATTTAGTATCACCAGGCGTGCAGGAAGAACCGAGAATGAAATCTACTGTATGTACAGTTCCATTCTTATAATGGATATGGATATGTGAGGCATGCGCCAAAGTCTTTAGCAGACTTTAAATTTTTTCGAATACCACTCCCGACGCTCTAGCCCTGAGGGAATCAGGGATCTAGGTGAAAAGTCACGATCGAAGACAGGAAGTAAAAAATTCACTGAATGCATTGTAGTAGTAGTAGTAGTAGTAGTAGTAGTAGTAGTAGTAGTAGTAGTAGTAGTAGTAGTTTATTCAGTCATCATCTCACACAATACAATATACACCATCATTTAACAATATTTGATTTTACAGTGACTGAAAAGGTACAGAGTGAAGCATAATGCTTATATATGCCTATCCTATATTCTTAACAAAAATTACAAAGATTGAGACTCCAAAACAGTATTCTAAAAGAAAATAGCAAAAAAAACAGTATTATTCACCCTTGTAGTTTTCAAAAATAGCTTTACAAACCATTTTCTTAAAAACCAAAAGCGAATTACTCATTCTTAACTGTATATCAGCATTGTTCCACAAGTTAACCCCAATAATAGAAATACACCTCCTTTTAATCCCTTTCTTAGCTTTTTGAACAGTACATTTACAAATATCTCTCAAATCATATTTTCTTTCATGTATTGAAAAAAACCTTTGCACCCCGTCTGGGAGTAACTTTGCTTTAGCTCTGGAGTCTGGAGTGTATTAGAAAATGAAAACCTGCAGACCTTTTTTTTCACATTTTACCAAGATTTTCCAGCAATTTTTTTGGATATACTACTTCTGGATATTGCAACTACTACAGAAAAACGTGAGTAACAAGTAACAAGTCAGACCTATGTTACTCTATTTCATTAGCACTAAAAGTGAATACTTTATTGTATCAGAAACTTCAGAATGTTATCTTTCAAGGGCGGCTATGTGGTGCAGTGGGCAAGGCGCTCGCCACCAACGCAGGAGATGCTGGGTTTGAGCCCAGCTCTCGGCGTTGCTACCAGCTTGGCTGGTCGTTCATACTAATACAATTGGCAGTATTAGGGGGTGGGAAGCTGGTGGGTGGGGATCGGACGTTGTGGACAGCGACTCCTACAGGTCGGTTGGTGCGCCCGCGCAGTAGAATCAGGAAGCGACGAGGGCGGCGTGTCCCTCCCACGCAGACCCTCGCCGCTATAGTATATATTTCAATATTTTGGTTTGCAGGGGCGGCTGGGTGGCGCAGTGGACATTGCGCTCGTCACCAACGCAAGAGACACCGGTATCGAATCCGGCTGTTAGCATTGCCTCTGGCTTGGGCCGGCCGTCATACTGACTCAATTGGCAGAGTTAGCGGGAGGGGAGTCGATGGGTGGTAATCTGGACGTTGTAAACAGCGACTCCTACAGGTCGGTCAGGGTGCCTGCACAGCAAAGACAGGAAAATGGCGGGGGCAGTGTGAGCCTCCTACACGTTACTCCTCGCCAAATGAGAGTCCGCGCTGGCAGGTGAAAAGATGTGACTGGCTGCCTCCACATGTATCGGAGGGGACATGTGATGGGCTTCTATCCTCCCTACGACCGGCCAGTGGGGGGCACATGCGAGCAATGATCAAGACAGGGGAGGGGAGAATTGGCATGGCTAAATTGGGATGGGAGAAAAATTGAAAAATGGATGAGAAAAAGTGGATCATAAAAAATATTTTGGTTTGCAAAAAAAGTATGAAGTCCTCAAGTTCAAGTAAAAGAATGGCCACTTTTGGGTGCGCCTGTTATTAACAGTTTCTGCGCCAAAAACGAGGTAACTCGTTATAGCCCGCCAATCGAATTCTGCCAACAACGAGTAAACTCGTTATTGGATCGTTATTTCTTTTATTCGCTATTTCCATTCATAATTCATAATAATAAATCCAACAATATCTCCTGCCTCAACGACTATGGACTAGGGATGTCCGATATTATCGGCCGACCGATATTATCGGCCGATATCGGCAGTAAAATGTGATATCGGAAAATATCGGTATCGGTTTAAAAAAAAAAGAAAAACAATAACAATATTTGTTATATATATATCCAGTGAAATTATTAGTTACCTGAAATTATTCAGTTTTTTGGGGGGGGAAACCTTGCATATATCGGTATCGGTTGATATCGGTTGATATCGGTATCGGAAATTAAGAGTTGGACAATATCGGAATATCGGTATCGGTAAAAAAGCCAATATCGAGCATCCCTACTATGGACCAATTGCCCTCACATCCGTAGCAATGAAATAATTTGAACGTATCATTCTCACCCACCTCAAAACCAGCACCACGCCCCCTCATGGACCACATCAATTTGCCTACAGCAGTGGTTCCCAAAGTCGGGGTCGCGACCCAAAGGTGGGCCGCGAGCAGCCACAGGTGGGCCGCGAGATGATTTCCAAAAAAAAAAAAAAAAAAAAAAAAAAATTGTCAGGCCACTGAACTTAGAAGCAGGCCAGGACGCGTGAATATTAAAGGCAACCAACTTGTGTTCGGCTTTTCTCTGATTGGCCGCGCCCCCCCGCCCCCACGCGCAGGCAAGCGCAGCCGTCCCACGTCCCAAATTAAATCCAAAGAGCAAGCGCGGCAGCGCGGGCAACCAACTGCTGTAGTGTTGGGCTGCTGTTCCAACGCACTTGTGTTGGGCTGCGGTAGCAGTGGAGCGCTGCTGACTGATTATTATGTTTCGCGTTTTTAACAACCAACGGTAGATTCACTCGTCACTGTACATGTATAAACAAAGCCCATACAGTTATGAAATAATAAACACTGTTGTGTTGGGCTGCGGTAGCAGTGGAGCGCTGCTGACTGATTATTATGTTTCGCGTTTTTAACAACCAACGGTAGATTCACTCGTCACTGTACATGTATAAACAAAGCCCATACAGTTATGAAATAATAAACACTGTTGTGTTGGGCTGCGGTAGCAGTGGAGCGCTGCTGACTGATTATTATGTTTCGCATTTTTAACAACCAACGGTAGATTCACTCGTCACTGTACATGTATAAACAAAGCCCATACAGTTATGAAATAATAAACACTGTTGTGTTGGGCTGCGGTAGCAGTGGAGCGCTGCTGACTGATTATTATGTTTCGTGTTTTTAACAACCAACGGTAGATTCACTCGTCACTGTACATGTATAAACAAAGCCCATACAGTTATGAAATAATAAACACTGTTAGGACTCGCAATAATAAACACTGCTACGACTATCTGACTCTTAATAATAAACACTAGTGTTAGGACTATCTGACTCTTACTAATAAACACTGTGTTAGGACTATAAACACTGTTAGGACTATCTGACTCTTAATAATAAACACTGTTACAGTGTTAGGACTATCTCGAGTCACGCGTCACTACTGTAACTAGAAACTCTGGGTGTCACTGTACATCAGTAACGTTATTTCGCGTTTTTAACGTCAGCGGGGCGATGCGGTGGTTTGTCGCCGGCTTCCGTGCACCGCCGCCGGCTCTACTCGGTCCAGCTCCAGCAGCAGCGGCCGTTCCTCCGTTGTAGAACGAAGCCCTTCAATGACAGAGCTCTCATATTTTGCGAATGCATAAACTATGTCTTAAATTATGGCTATGTGTCTAATATGGCTGTCGCTTATCAATGACTTCGCGACAGCCATATTAGACACATAGCCAAAATTTAAGATATAGTTTATGCATTCGCAAATATGAGAGCTCTGTCATTGAAGTGGGTTGTGGCAGTGTAACAACGTTCACCCTGATGTAAAGTAGCGATTTTTATTGTTTTGTCATGACAACCCAATTACATAATCCAACATATGTGTAAAGAAACAACATATTCCAGTTAACGGTATATTTTTTAATGATTCATTACGGTAAATTGTACCTAAAATTGTACCTCATCCCATTTCTGCTTTGCACTAGATAGTACTGTACATTAGTACACTGCATAGTATTGTGTATTGTATATTATATGGTAACTCAGAACATTGTACATATGTCTATACCGAACACTGTGACCTCATTTTCTTCTTCTAAATTCATGCTATATTATGTTATTATGTTATTTGATACTATCTTGTCTAGCACAGTCTCTGGAGCGTAACAGTAAGAAGCATTTTGTATGAAAGTATTCTGTACTTCTGTATGACAACTATTAAAGAACTTGAACTATAAATTTAAACTATATCTTAAATTATGGCTATGTGTCTAATATGGCTGTCTCAAACACAAGCACCTGGGGGAGCCTCATGCGCATGCGCAGCCACTCTGCCGCGACTGCCGCGTCGCTCTTGTCTCTCTTGTCTCTCTTGCCGCAAGGCCGCGTGCTAGTGGATTGATTGATTGGCCGTGTGGCCAATCAGAGAAACGCTGAACGAAAAGCTGAACACAAGTTGGTTGCCTTTAATATTCACGCGGCCAGGACAGTGTTTCTAGTTGTATTCTAAAATTCTATTCTATTGTATTCTAAAATATGACTATATGGTTTTATATTAACTTAATAAATAAACAAAAAATCTACTTATTTCAACGAACATTTCAAACTAAATAACAGATTATGCACATAAAACGCTGAAAACAACCGAAGCAACAATAGTATTTTAATGAGGCTATTATTATTATCATTATTATTTTGCAACAAGTTAGCCCTCTCATAAATAGCACATATAAATGAATAACTAACTTGAACTAACTTAATAGGATTGAAGTGATATTTGGCTTAAAAAATCGGTCGCCTGGCAAAAAAATAAAAATAAAAAAAAGCCTGACGATGTGCATTGGGCCGTGGCTCTCTGACGCCTTATTTTCTGGGTCCTGGCCTGAAAAGTTTGGGAACCCCTGGCCTACAGAACCAACAGGTCTGTGGAAGACACAGTCAACACAGCCACCCATCATCTGATGCAACACCTGGAAACCCGCAACTCCTACGCCCGCATTCTGGTCATGGACTTCAGTTCCGCATTCAACACAATCATCCCAGCCAAACTCATCAACAAACTACTGGACATGAACATTGACCCCTGCATCTGTCACTGGATTCACAGCTTCCTCTCTAACAGACAACATCACATCTCACCCTCTATATCTCAGCACAGGAGCCCCCCAAGGCTGCGTCCTTTTACCCTGGCTTTTCTCCCTATACACCAACCTGCTCATATCCCTCCACAACTCCGTCAAAATCTACAAATATGCAGATGACACAACCATTATAGGCCTCATCACAGACAACAATGAAACAGAATACCGTACACAGATCAACCATACGCGTCTATGCTTTTACCAACGCGTTCATGTTTCCGGGTTCCCGTTTTGCGCTCTGATTGGCCACTGACCTACGCTAGTACGCCCCCCTCCTAGCTGCTAGGGTGAAGGGACTTGGCTTGGCTGGGAGGCTGGTGGTGGAGGGAGAGGGAGGGAGGAGGCGTGGGCTGTCATCTTTCAAATATATTTGTAGCTAAACAATTATATTTTATTTATTAGCCTATTCGTAATAATTCGTTATTAGCCTAGCTAACTCCGTATTATCTTGGCTTACCTGCAGTGGACGTGCATGGAGATGGAACACTGCGAGCAAAGCAGTCGAAAACGGCGATTTCTGGAGACGAATGTTATGTTTTGACAACAGATGTTTTGACAAATTGCTTGTATTGCCACCCATACTTGCACATTTTTATTGCACTTGTGGCAACGTGCGTTGTCTTCGTTTTGTTCTCTCCGCCATGATAATAATAATAATAATAATAATAATAATAATAATAATAATAATAATAATAATAATAATAATAATAATAATAATAATAATAATAATAATAATAATAATAATAATAATAATAATAATAAGCGCTGAGGACACTATTATTATAAACATTATTATTATTATTATTATTATTATTATTATTATTATTATTATTATTATTATTATTATTATTATTATTATTATTATTATTATTATTATTATTATCATGGCGGAGAGAACTTCAAGCTTCAAGCGCTGAGGACACAGACCGAGCTCTGCGCTCATTATTATTATTATTATTATTATTATTATTATTATTATTATTATTATTATTATTATTATTATTATTATTATTATTATTATTATTATTATTATTATTATTATTATTATTATCATCATGGCGGAGAGAACAAAACGAAAGTCTGGGTACACTTTACGAAAGTCGATGCCGACAACGCACGTTGCCACAAGTGCAATAAAACATTTGCAAGTATGGGTGGCAATACAATACATGTATAGACTTGCGGGTTGTGCCATTGTACTCAGTAGGGATATCCTCTTTCATTGGTCTATGGTTAGACTCCTCCTCCTTCAGGGGATTTATTTTACCTTTATTTTTACCAGGTAGTCACTTGAGATCAAAGATCTCTTTTTCGAGCAAGACCTGGCCAAAATGGCAGAAAAAAACAAAAAACATAAACAAACAAATACTAAGGCTGTCAAATATATCGCGTTAATATCGCGTTAACTCCCGATTCTATTAATGCCACTAATTTTTTTAACTCAAGATTAACTAAAAAAAAAAAAAAAAAAAAAATTCTAGACTTCACTCAGGTGTATTATTGATGCTCTCATTGATACTATGTTTGTTTCTGAAGTGTGTGTGTGTGTGTGTGTGTGTGTGTGTGTGTGTGTGTGTGTGTGTGTGTGTGTGTGTGTGTGTGTGTGTGTGTGTGTGTGTGTGTGTGTGTGTGTGTGTGTGAGATATAGAGAGAGAGGGGGGTGAGAGAGATGAGGAAGGGGCAAAAGAGAAAAAGAGCTGGGAGAGTGTGTGTGTGAGGGAGAGAGGGGTGTGTGTGATTAATCAGCCCTTGTGTGTGTGAATGTAACAAGTTCCTAACGTTTTCTTTCCCCTATTATTTCATGCACACTTTATTCATTGTTTTAAATTATTATTTTCTTTTAAGTTATTTTGTGCATCACTCTGTTTTGAATTTGATGCAAATTTGCAATGCATGAGGGTCATCCTTTTGTGTTAAATGGCTGCACAAAGCAAGCATTTGTTGACTCGCATGTTGATAAGAGTATTAAAACTTGGAACTTGAAAAAGATCTGTTTAAGGTAAAAAAAAAAAAAAAAAAAAAAAAAAAATTAATTTGCGATTAATCGCGAGTTAACTATGGACAATCATGCGATTAATCGAGTTAAATATTTTAATCGTTTGACAGCACTAAAAAATACACAAAACACAGACAAAGACATAAAAGGCAAAGTGGGGCAAGGGGATACATTTGAGCTGCAGCAAATCAGATTGAATGGGATCGGGGGGAGATTGGAGGGTAGGGTAAAAAGGTAGAAAGAGGATGGAAGGTGAGGCCCTGCAGGAGGTTGCTGGGGAGAGAAGGTCAGGTTAAAAACATAAAATATAACAGCATATTATGCAGTGAAGCAGCGACATTCTCCCATCTCATTCTTTAAAATGCCCTTAATTTGAACTTTAAAATCAGATATGGTAGTGAGGGCCTGCAGTTTCAAAGTTTTTTGAAGTCCATTCCAGGCAGAGGGAGCAGAGAACATGAAGGCCCTTTTCCCAAACTCTGTACGGGTTCTGGGTACTGAGTCATATAAATAGTCCTGGGATCGTAAGCTGTAAAATGGGTTTGATGTGATGGTGAGGTATGAACCGAGGTAAAAAGGGAGCTGACCAATAATTGCTTTATAAATGAAGGTGTACCAATGAAGCAGTCTACGGGCAGTCAAGGACGGCCAGTTAACTTTAGCATACAGAGTGCAATGATGGGTAAGTGATCTATATCCAGAAATAAATCTTAATACACCATGGTAAGCAGTGTCCAACATGTGTAGTGAGGTGGAACAGGCATTCATGTATAAAACATCACCATAATCTAATACTGGTAAAAAAGTGGCAGCAACTAGTTGCTTCTTTGCATTAAAAGAAAAGCACGATTTGTTTCTGAAAAAGAAACCCAACCTCACTTTTAGCCTCTTGACCAGGCTTTCAACGTGTGGTTTAAAAGACAAGCTGTCATCAAGTAAAAAGCCAAGGTATTTAAAAGTCGACACAATCTGAATAGGAATGCCTTGCGATGTGTGTATAGAGGCAAGACAAGGCATTTTTGTTTTGGATTTAGTAAAAATCATAATTTTTGTTTTTTCCGGATTTAAAACAAGCTTTAGTTGCTGAAGTTGGGATTCTATTTCTTTAAACGTATTTTGCAAACTTTCCAGAGCTTTTGTCAACGTATTAGCACAACAGTAAATGACAGTGTCATCAGCATAAAAATGAAAGTTTGCATTTGGAACATTTTTGCCTAGATTATTGATATAGATTGTAAATAACAATGGTCCTAGAACAGAACCGTGTGGCACCCCCTTGTGGACAGATAAAACATCAGAATAAAAACCATCAGCCTGAACACATTGAGTCCTGTCAGCAAGATAATTACAGAACCAGCCAACAGCAGAGTCAGACAGTCCTACATTAATTAGCCTATGCTTCATTATATTATGGTCCACTGTATCAAATGCCTTTGAAAAATCAATAAAAAGGGAAGCACAATGTTGTTTCCTATCTAAAGCCCCAATTATGTCGTTTACTACCTTTGTAGCTGCTGTAACGGTACTGTGACATTTCCTAAAACCAGATTGATCACAAGATAAAATAGCATTGTTATATAAGAACTCCTTCAGCTGATTACTTACCAGAGTTTCCAGTATCTTGGCTAAAGCTGACAAATTAGAAATTGGCCTGTAGTTGTTGGGGTTTGAAGGCTCACCACCTTTTAACAGGGGTAGAACATGAGCCTTTTTCGTAAAGACTTGCAGGTTGTGCCATTGTACTCAGTGGGGATATCCTCTTTCATTGGTCTATGTTGACCACAGGATTTGAATCAATTAAGGCTTGCAGGTGTACTGAATCAACTCAGTACTGACTTTTAACTATACCACTTACATTAGACACCCTAGCAACCACCTATAACACCTTAGCAACCACCTAGAAACACCCTAGC
Organism: Notolepis coatsorum; assembly: GCF_963971535.1. NCBI lineage: Eukaryota > Metazoa > Chordata > Actinopteri > Aulopiformes > Paralepididae > Notolepis > Notolepis coatsorum. Next base: position 75,067,181 of record NC_140172.1, on the reverse strand, counting down.
AACCAGCTATAACACCCTAGCAACCACCTATAACACCCTAGCAACCGCCTAGAAACACCCTAGCAACCACCTATAACACCCTAGCAACCACCTAGAAACACCCTAGCAACCACCTATAACACCCTAGCAACCACCTAGAACACCCTAGCAACCACCTAGAAACACGCTACCAAAACCTATAACACCCTAGCAACCACGTAGAAACACCCTAACAACCAGCTATAACACCCTAGCAACCGCATAGAAACACCCTAGCAACCAGCTATAACACCATAGCAACCAGCTATAACACCATAGCAACCACCTAGAAACACCCTAGCAACCACCTATAACACCCTAGCAACCACATAGAAACACCCTAGCAACCACCTATAACACCCTAGCAACCACCTAGTAACACCCTAGCAACCACCTAGAAACACCCTAGCAACAACCTATAACAACCTAGCAACCACCTAGAAACACCCTAGCAACCAGCTATAATACCCTAGCAACAACCTATAACACCCTAGCAACCACCTAGAAACACCCTAGCAACCACCTATAACACCCTAGCAACCACCTAGAACACCCTAGCAACCACCTAGAAACACGCTACCAAAACCGTGTGTGCCGTTGGCTGCGATAAAAACACGGAGGGCCGGTTTTCCCCCGTCCCCTTTCGTGCATGCATGATGAAACATAATACTGATAATCTAGCGTTGATTTAGATTAGATTAGATTAGATTAGATTCTTTAATGACCACCCAGCCAGGCTGGTGGAATTTGTTTTCAGTGCAGCATTGTTACAGCATTGTTCCAACATAGAACATAGAACATATAACATCACTTACAATACGTACATACTACATGCAGTTAAATACATAATTACAAAGACCACAATATCATAGTTCTGTTCCATTAGGGGCTCTGCTTGGCATCACACTGCACTCCCTCGCGTACGTGCACGCGCACTGAATAAATTCCACAAATGTACCTTTAATACCAGTATTAGTCTGACCACACCCCTCATCAGCTTACCTTCATAAGCAGGTGTGTGGTCACCTGCTCTCCTCCTTCTCGCTTTCACCACAAGGAAGTGCCTCGGTAGTACCCCACTTGACGTGTTGTTAGTTGAAAAGAGTTGTGACGGGTTTACATTGTGCTTAATTTTTTCTTCTCTCACATCTGTTGTACAAGAAAAAGTTGGGTCATAATGTATTCCGCGGAGAGTAGACCCGCTAGACCTACTCTTCACCAGCGGTTCTCCATTCCCGCCTCCGTCGTGCGCTTCGGTGCTGGGCTGTTGCCACTCTCGTGGTTGCCGACCCAGCCCGGGAGACTGCCGGTGGATAGTTTGCCTCACCGAAGAGCCGAGGGTTCGGTGCCGTCACTCCGGCGATGGCCTGATCTCGACTCTGGTTCCTCTGGTTCTGGGGAATCGCCCGTTGGTGAACGGGGGGTTGTCTTGGAGCCAGAGGATTTGCGACGCAAACTTTTCGCGTCTGCTCGCTCACGTCGCAAGATGGTGGCGTGCAGGCGCGAACGGCCTGGGTTTGGGGAACTGCTGGAGACCAGCGAAGACGCGTCCGGCTCTGGATTTCCAATGGAGACTGAGGACTTCATGGACGAGGCGGACGGGTTTTTGTATGACGGCCCCGTGGAGGAGAGTATTCCTCCTCAGGAGACCCCGGAGGGGGGGGAAATGGCTCCATGGGGCGCCCTGTTCGAGGATGTCGAGGAACCACCTTGGCCTCATCAGCAGGATGCCCTACTGTCGGCCACATCAGACTGTGGCTCCTTGACCAGTCGCAGCCTGCTGTATGTGAGGGATGCGGGGTCGGTGGAGGAAGGTTCGCAGGGGGAAGTGCGGGCCTTGTTTCCCGAGCTCATAGCGGTAGCCGCCGCCGCAAACGGCGTGCCGCTGCCGCTGCCATTGCCTGCACCTGTCCCTGATGACCTCATATGCCATCCCTGGCAGCGTCCCCCAGTGAGAGGGGTGGACGTTGTCTACCCATTTTTCCCATCGATGGGGGCCTATGTTCGTCGGGGTCAGGCGGTGTCCAACATCATGGGACTAACTCCTGCCTACGTACCAGTTACGCGGGTGTCGGGGTTGGTCAAAGGTATGGGGGAGGGCGTGCCTCGGCTTGACAGTCCGATGGCCGCGCTCCTCTGTCCGGATATGGTGTGGGAACCACTATGCAAGCCGGTCCTCCAGGGGAAATCGGCTAGGCGATTGGCTTATTGGGGTGACCAGTCATTCATCGCTGGTACACAATCGCTAGCTGCGGCGTCTAACATCGCCCACCTGGCTAGATTTGTATCGGGGATAATGACGGGCGGCACGGATCTGAACGAGGTGAAATGCGATCAGATCACCCAGGCTGCGGGAGCTGTCCTGCACCTTTCCCAGGTGCTGGCCATAGCCATGGGGAAAGTGCGTGCCCTGGCCACCCTGGGCCAGCGTCACCTTTGGCTGGAGCAGGCCCTTGTGCCAGAGAAGAAGAGAGCTCCTCTTCTGACGGCCGCCCTCTCCGACGCTGGCCTATTCGGGAAGGCCCTGCGGTTGATGTCCTCAACATGCAGAGAGATGGCAGAGGAGAGGTCCATTCTCCAACCCCATTTTCCGCCTCCCGTCCTTGCCGGTGGAGTCAGAAGGCTTCCGCGACGTCGAGCTGTCTCCGTCGCCGCTACCACTGCCTCCGCCGCCGCTGCTGGCCCTGCCAAGAGGGCCAGGGGACGACATGGCGCTTCTGCCACCGCCGGCCCATCCCAGACCGGAGGAGACGGTAGGGAACGTCGTGTCCAGCAGACTGTAACCTACCGTCCCTCCGGGGCTCCTCGGGGTGGCAAGACTCGAGCGGCGCGAGGTGGCAGACGCCGTTAAAAGTGACTTTTTCCCCTCTGTGTCCCCTCTCCTCTACACCCTCCCCGGCCCCTCTATGATTTTGTGCCTTGACACGCTTTAATTAGTTAAATAAAAAAGTTCCCCGATGGAGGGGGACTGTGTTTTGGCCGAACAAACTGTGTGTTTCTTCAAACAATTCATATGGTGGGGTTGTGTATATATGAATCTGCCCTTTTACGTTGTGGGATGAGTCGTGTTGTGTTACGAGGTTAAGCAAGGTCTGCAACGTACACTCGGTAATAGGTTCTATTTAGCTTGATGCTCCACATGCTGGTAGAACTGGTGTTATTCCATTGCTTGAACTAAGTATATGTGTTTCACAATGCTGTGTTGTTTAGTTGCAGTAATACTCGTACTCTACCGACTCCTATTACATGACAGGAGCCGGCAGGTTTCCCCGCCCGTTGTAGCGGTGTTGCTATGGCGACGCCTTCCATGAGCTGGTGTCTTAAAGATGTCGAGGTTAGGGCGTAGGGCTCACAGTTCTGCTGCGCCCGGTTTATGTGTCAACTTGAGTCGATTGGTCACGTGACTCACAGTTTACATATCTTTTTCATGGCTATGGTCTCATGTGGGAAGGTGTTTCTGGGAGAGTCTGGTCTTACACTCTGATTAAAAAGAGTGACTGGATTGAAATCATGTGAAAACAGGTTTTTTACTCCCAGCTGTGCAGTTGGGTCATACGGGTGATGCTTTTTCTTTATTTTTATAAAGAGTTGAATGTGTCTATGATGGATTGGAGATGAGGGTCCCTGATGGAAACAAGACTAACGTCTTTCTCAGGTCTGCCTCCCCTTAACCTATTGTGTGTATTGCCGTACTGGGTTGTACCCTTTCTGCAGTCTGTTGGGTAAACTTTTTCATTCATTCATTCATGGAGTTGATTGCATCTCGCCCCTCTTGTCGTTCCCCTGGGCGTCTTGGGGATTCAATAGGGTGGTCTAAACGGCCTATTGTTGATGTGGGTATGTCAAAACGCACACATAGTGCTAGCTCAGGATGTGCTTTTGGGGCATTGGCTGACTGGCGCGCCTTGATTGCTTGGGGTTTTTATGAAGCAATTGGGATGGGTTTTTTTTTCCTCTTCCGACACCCTGTGTGGTTGTCGATGGGTTCCCGTTCATGTCAGGGGATGATGACGGAATGGGTCTGGACATATGGGGAAGGGTCTCACGCCCTAGGGGTGGGCCACCGGGCGCGGTTCGTACCGACACGTCTGGGTGGCGCCTTCTTTTTATGTTGGGATCAACACGCATATCTGCCCCTTCTCCTGGGGTTGGCAGGTCGGCGTGATTAGGGCACGGGACTGGTTCTGGTCGCCCTGGTCCAGATCAGTTGCACCCGTTGTCCGCTGGGGATGCAGATCTGCTGTTCTGGTACCCTGAGGGACTTGGGTTTTTTTCAGGGGGAAAAATGCTAGGTCGGTCCGGGTGTCACAGGGTTGAGCGTTATGGAACCCTTGTTAGGTGCGTTTGTATTCTGCACTGTCGTAATGGCTTACGGCCGTGCCAACCTGTACGCGCCCGATCTCGTCGGATCTCGGCCACTGTGCGGGTTGGTCTTGGTTGGTACTTGGTTGGGTGACCTCCTGGGAATACCGAGTGCGGGGTGCTGGGGCTGGTCTTCCATTTTTACGCTCTTCTCTTGCGCTTGGCGCAGAGGGGCCTGTTGGGGTGGTTTTAACCTCCTCGGGGGACCCTGTGCCCCCCGTATCACCGGGCCCGGTCCGGGGTAATGTTCGTTGACCCGTAGGCCCGGGATAGCCCTGTTGGAAACCAGAATGCGGGCTGCGGCGGTGCCGCAGGTGTGTTTTTGGGGTTTCTTTCCTGAGGGGTTATGGGACCAACCATTGCATGGGGTAATGCCTAGGTGGTTGGTTCTCTGGTGTGTTGCTGCAGTGTCAACTCCCGGTTCGCCGGTTGAGGGTGCCCCTGCACGTTCATGACGTCTGCCGATCGTATGGGCCTTCTCTGTGGGCAGCTGTCAGGATGGCCGAGTGGTCTAAGGAGCCAGACTCAAGGTAAAACTTTCCATAGCAATGGGGCTTCTGGTCTCTGAATAGAGGCATGGGTTTGAATCCCACTTCTGACATGCTGTTTAAGGCTTGGTTATGCGACAACGCCAGCATACGCCCCTTCCGCCGGGGCGGCTGTGTTCAGCTGTCCTTCTGGCGCCTGCCTCGTCCGCAGTCTCCAGGCTTGGGTTGACAGCCTGTTGCCTGGTCTTTTTTCCCGGTGCACTGCCTGCTTCCGTTGGTTAACTCTTGTGTGTTACGACCATGCTGTCTGCCTGTTGCGGGGCCTGTGTTCCAGGCGGTGTACTGTTGGGGAGGACAGGGCCCGCTCGGCTGAGGGGCCTTTGTCCGAATACGCTGGCGATGTGGGGGGCGGGGTCACTAGGTGCCCACCTGGTGGGGTCTTGATGCTGGCATCATGGACTTCTCCGGGCCCCCATTCCAGGGAGTCCAGTCCTTTTGGTGGGTCTGGGTCTTCCTTCGCGCTCCGCTGTTACGGCCTTGCCACGGGGTTGGGTTTGCCCTTGATCCCGTGATTCTGGGGGCAGTAACGAGGTTGTTTCCTACGTTCGTTCCCGGGTGGCATGCGGGTTGTGCGTGGGTGTAGTCGTGGGGTCAAGCCACGGTCTGCTTACCCTGTGCGTTGAGTTGCTTGAGTGCCTCTTCGCGCGGTCGGGTCCGTCGCCCTCTCGGTAGACCTCTAATAGGGGGGGTGCCCTCCATTAGGGGGGATCGGGGGGGCTCGGCCCTCCCTGTTCTGTTGGTTGTGGGGGGCCTTCAGCGGGGTGTATTTGTCAGCCAGCGGCTCCGCTTGGCCTCCCTTTGTGCAGTGTGATGCCAAGCAGAGCCCCTAATGGAACAGAACGTTAGGTTATAGCTATAACCAAGTTCTGTTAATTAGGGGTGACGCTTGGCATCAGACGGCCGCTGCAGCCCTTGACCTCACCTTGTGGTGAAAGCTTGGGAAGGAGAAGAGCAGGTGACCACACACCTGCTTATGAAGGTAAGCTGATGAGGGGTGTGGTCAGACTAATACTGGTATTAAAGGTACATTTGTGGAATTTATTCAGTGCGCGTGCACGTACGCGAGGGAGTGCAGTGTGATGCCAAGCGTCACCCCTAATTAACAGAACTTGGTTATAGCTATAACCTAACGTTTATGTCCATGTCCATAGCAACAGAGGTAGGGGGGGTTGCGGGGGGGGGGGTTGCTACAGGGAGTTCAGTCCGTATGGCAGTGGGGAAGAAACTGTTTTTAAAGCGGGATGTTTTGGTGGTCAGGGATCTGTAGCGCCTCCCGGAGGGCAGCAGCTGGAAGATGTGGTGTGCTGGGTGAGTGGGGTCAGGGATAATTTTTCTAGCTCTTCTTATTGTGCTTTGGCGGTGGAGTGATTCAAGTGATGGGAGGGGGGTGCGGATTATTTTGGAGGATTTATTGATTATTCTTTGGAGTTTGTTTTTGGAGTGAATGTCCAGACTGCTGTACCAAACTGTTATGGAGAAGGTGAGGATGCTTTGAATGATGGCCTGGTAGAAATGGAACAAGAGATGTTTTCTGATTCTGTATTTTTTGAGCTGGCGGAGGAAGAAGAGTCTTTGATTGGCTTTTTTGTGGATGTGGTCTGTGTTGGTTTTCCATTTGAGGTTATTGCTTATGTGGGTGCCGAGAAATTTGAAGGAGTCTGTGGTGATTATGGGTTTGCCGGAGATGGATATGGGGGTTTTGGGGTTTGGCTGGTGTCTGAAGTCGATGATGAGTTCTTGGGTTTTTGATGAGTTGAGGTTATTGTCTGTGCACCAGGTGATTGTGTGGTTGATCTGTGTACGGTATTCTGTTTCATTGTTGTCTGTGATGAGGCCTATGAGGGTTGTGTCGTCTGCATATTTGTAGATTTTGACGGAGTTGTGGAGGGATATGAGCAGGTTGGTGTATAGGGAGGGAGAAAAGCCAGGGTGAAAGGATGCATTGATTCAATAATCAAGCGAGAAATAGCAACGTGTTTAGTGGATTTCACTAAAGGGCTGTTTGACGGAGTTCCCTGGGATTACACAGAATCACTCTACAACTATACTCATATTCACCACGGTATAAAATGAAATGTATAGATGAAAAAATAATCAGTTTTTTGCATGTTGACCAGAAGAAACCCACTGACAATCGACAGCGTTATTAGATCCATAGCTATAATATAAAATATAGATTTAGCTCTACAAACAAGGTGAGCGATTACATGGGGTTAATGGGTGGCATGGCCTATGCACTTCCCGGAAGGGGTGTGGCACTCAATGTGTTAACCTATTGGTAAACAACGTATTGCTGAAAATATACACTATGACTGCTGTTTTGACAGTGTTAGGGTCTGTACTCTTGGCTAAATTTGAAGAAAAAAAACGCAACATTCATTCATTCAGTCTGTAGAGATGGATTTATGGCGTGATGTCATTTGCGGTCCGCCGACGGACCGCTCGGGCTAAAGAGGTTAAAATGCACAGTAACGTGTAATATATAAAATATAAATCATTGTTTGTGATTCCTGTTCATCCCCTCTCTCTTCTGGGGTGCTAGAAACATCGCCCCAGTCAGTGTGCAATGCAGCCAATTGAAAAATTACATGGCAAAGTAAATGCACTTAGCAACGTAAGTTTTGCCAATCAGCATCTTCAAATATGATGCCTAAAGGGCGATTCATTTAGCGCCCCAAACAGAGTCAGTATGTTAGGGAGTGGGGACTGACGTGATTGTGACAATGATGAACGCAATGAATGAAATGAAAATGAGAATTAATGCAGCAATCAAATGTTGAAATGTATTTAAAAAAAAAACAGCTATATATATATCCATGGGATATCACAATATTACAATACTATCCAAATGTACACTGGATAAAATGTATACATTCACACTAATAAAACTGTGAGGTTTTGTCCGCTGCTCACCTACTCGCTCTGTTCCTTTAAGCCTACTCGCTCTGTTCCTTTAGTTTTCTGTTAATCAATTGCATTCTCCTCACCTCACTAGCCCCCACCCTCGCGTTCGTTTGCTCTTCAGCAATCACACCCTTGGACTACCTGTCATTATGTGTTTGATTGGTCTGGTGCCGAACACACACTTCTAGTTTCAAGTATCAATTACCTTCACGCACCTGATGTGCATTCTAATTAGTTCCCCTGTGGGCTTTAAGTACCTCGCTCTCCCCTCAGTTCCTGTCGGGTCGTTCCGTATCATATCTCTATCACCTAAGTCCTTCGGGAGGTTCTCTGTCTGTTATGCTGTTTTCATCTCCGGCGTGAGATGCGCTCTAGCCTTCGCCTCCTGTCGCCGTTTGCCTGGAAGGAGACACTGGACTGCGCTCTCTAAACTTCCACGGGAGGTATTCCAGTGTTCCACTTCAGACCTCCGCGCAGCAGACGTCCAGACGCGCATCCAGACCTCCGCGCAGCAGACGCCCAGACGCGCATCCAGACCTCCGCGCAGCAGACGCGCTCTTCACTCCAGACGCGCATCGCTTCCTAATACTCTACGGGAGGATGCGTCTCTCCGAGCCGGCGCGCTCTTCCGCGCAGACGCGCTCTTCACTCCAGACGCGCATTCAGACGCACTCCAGATGCGTCCTCCGTACCGGCGCGTACTCCAAGCAGACGCGCACCCCTCAGACCTCCGCGCCAGATGCGCCCTCCTTACCGGCGTGTACTCCAAGCAGTCGCGCACCCCTCAGACCTCCGCGCCAGATGCGCCCTCCGTACCGGCGTGTACTTCAAGTAGTCGCGCACCACTCAGACCTCCGCGCCAGATGCGCCCTCCGTACCGGCGCGTACTCCAAGCAGTCGCGCACCACTCAGACCTCCGCTTGGACAACCCGTTCCCCGTGGCGACGTGCTCGCCCTGTTGATCCTGCTCTCTTTACGCACAGCGCCTGGGTGAGTTTTGCAAGACTGTCTTTGACCCAATTCGTTTTTCGTGTGTTTAAGACACTGAAGATATCCTGCTTTTTGTCAGACTGTCACTCACCCAGTGTCAGCTTTTTGGATTGTTCATTGGGATAATATTTGCTTTAACATCGCTCACTGTGTGTATTCACACCGAAGATATTATCACTTGGATTATTGGGACTTCGCTCACTGTGTGTATCCACACCGAAGATATTATCACTTGGATTAGTATTGGGACTTCGCTCACAGTGTGTATAGCACCGAAGATTCATCACGTGGATTGTTGTTGGGACATTACTCGCAGTGTGTATTTACACCGAAGATTCAGTCACTTGGATTACTCTGTTTTTGGGACAAGTCACTTCTCCTGTCACCTGCTCTGTTCCCAACTGTACTCTGAGCTAACCCGCTCTCTCTCTCCCTCTCTGTCCCGTTTCCACCTCGGAGAGCTGCCGAGAGGATTCTGCAGAGCGTCTCTGAAGTCACCGTCTGCTTCCTCAGACGAACCATCCCGGGAGAAGCTGCAGAGCAGCATCATTCTCCTAATGCTTGTATCCCAGGCCTTGTCTGTTTTCTCTGTCCCTGTAAGCAGCTCCAGCCCTCGCCCTGTTCCTAGGCCTTACCCTTTTCTCTAGTCCTCCCTGTCCAGTCCTTCCAGTCCTCCTAGTCATCCTAGTCCTCCCTGTCTAGTCCTTCCAGTCCTTCCTCTCCCCAGCCCGCCTCCGCGAGCCTCTGTCCCTGTTTCCCCTCTCTAGTCCTCCTAGCCCTCCCTGTCCAGTCCTCCTAGTCCTCCTAGTCATCCCGTCCAGTCCTCCTAGTCCTCCCTGTTCCTGCCCTTGTCCCTTGCCCTGGTCCTTTCCCTTAGCCTTCCCCTTAGCCAGCTCGCCTCCTAAAGGCACTGTGCCTTTTCCCATTTCTTGTTTTCCAGTTTATTTGTGTTCTCCCTTAAAGGGACAGTGCCGTTTTCTGTGTGTTTCAATAAATGCCCAGTTCTTGGCTTACTCTCATACCTGTCTTGTGTTGTGCGATTGGGGTCGGTTACAAACCATAACAGTACGACCCGACCCATCGACGACCCCAGCCAGCACAGACGGTGTATGTTGAGTTTGCCTTTTTTTTGTTAGCCCTGTTAGCTCCCCTGTTAGCTTGTTAGTCTCCCCTGTTAGCTCCCCTGTTTAGCCTGTTTAGTCTTTCCTGTTAGCCCTGTTGGCTCCCCTGTTAGCCTGTTTGCTTCCCTGTTGGCCTCGTTAGCTCCCCTGCAGCTTGTTAAGCCTCTATGTTAATGCAGCCCTTGCTGCTGGCATAGGCCCTGTAGCTAGCCATGCCCAGGCAGCTAACCCAGTCCCTCTGCTTGGCCCCAGTCTGCTAGCTTAGCCCCGGCTGTTAGCACAGCCTCTATGTTAATGCAGCCTTGCAGCTAGCATAGGCCCTGTAGCTAGCCATGCCCAGGCAGCTAACCCGGTCCCTCTGCATGGCCTCCACTTTTTGTGTAGCCTTCCCACTGCTAGGACTGCCCTTTCAGCTAGCAGGGTCAGTTTTCCCACTGCTAGGACTGCCCTTTCAGCTAGCAAGGTCAGTTTCCCCGGACTGCCCTTTCAGCTAGCAAGGTCAGTTTTCTCACACTGCTAGGACTGCCGCTTCAGCTAGCAAGGTCGGGTTGCCCCACTGCTAGGACTGCCCCTTCAGCTAGCAAGGTCAGTTTTCTCCCACTGCTAGGACTGCCCCTTCAGCTAGCAAGGTCAGTTTTTCTCCCACTGCTAGGACTGCCCCTTCAGCTAGCAGGGTCAGTTTTCTCTCACTGCTAGGACTGCCCCTTCAGCTAGCAAGGTCAGTTTTCCCACTGCTAGGACTGCCCCTTCAGCTAGCAAGGTCAGTTTTTTCCCACTGCTAGGACTGCCCCTTCAGCTAGCAAGGTCAGTTTGCTCCCACTGCTAGGACTGCCCCTTCAGCTAGCAAGGTCAGTTTTCTCCCACTGCTAGGACTGCCCCTTCAGCTAGCAAGGTCAGTTTTCTCTCACTGCTAGGACTGCCCCTTCAGCTAGCAAGGTCAGTTCCCCACGGCTAGGACTGTCCTTCCAGCTAGCTTGTTCTCTCTTGCTGGTCCAGCCCTGTCTGCCAGCCTAGCTCCGGCAGCTAGCGCAGCCTCTATATTAATGTAGCAGTACAGCTAGCATAGGCCCTGTAGCTATCAGTGCCCTGGCAGCTACCCTTTCCCTCTGCTAGCCCATTCCCTGTTCCCCTCTCCAGTGCCCCTGTTCCAGCCCTGTCTGCTAGCCTAGCTCCGGCAGCTAGCGCAGCCTCTATGTTAATGTAGCAGTACAGCTAGCATAGGCCCTGTAGCTATCAGTGCCCTGGCAGCTACCCTTTCCCTCTGCTAGCCCCTTTCCCGGTGCTCCTCTTAGTTACCCCTCAGCTCCTCTAGTTACCCCTCAGCTCCTCTGGTTACCCCTCAGCTCCTCTAGTTACCCCTCAGCTCCTCTAGTTACCCCTCAGCTCCTCTGGTTACCCCTCAGCTTCCCTAGTTACCCCTCGGCTACCCTGCCCCAGTTGCTAGCCCCACTTTTGTGTGGCTTCCCCTGCTGGCTTGGCCCAGTACTTTTTGTTTGTTGCCTTGTTTTGTCCCCTGCCACTCTGTCTGTATTTTTGGGTCGCCGGGTGGCTCCCGTGGAGGGGGGGGTACTGTGAGGTTTTGTCCGCTGCTCACCTACTCGCTCTGTTCCTTTAAGCCTACTCGCTCTGTTCCTTTAGTTTTCTGTTAATCAATTGCATTCTCCTCACCTCACTAGCCCCCACCCTCGCGTTCGTTTGCTCTTCAGCAACCACACCCTTGGACTACCTGTCATTATGTGTTTGATTGGTCTGGTGCCGAACACACACTTCTAGTTTCAAGTATCAATTACCTTCACGCACCTGATGTGCATTCTAATTAGTTCCCCTGTGGGCTTTAAGTACCTCGCTCTCCCCTCAGTTCCTGTCGGGTCGTTCCGTATCATATCTCTATCACCTAACTCCTTTGGGAGGTTCTCTGTCTGTTATGCTGTTTTCATCTCCGGCGTGAGATGCGCTCTAGCCTTCGCCTCCTGTCGCCGTTTGCCTGGAAGGAGACACTGGACTGCGCTCTCTAAACTTCCACAGGAGGTATTCCAGTGTTCCACTTCAGACCTCCGCGCAGCAGACGTCCAGACGCGCATCCAGACCTCCGCGCAGCAGACGCCCAGACGCGCATCCAGACCTCCGCGCAGCAGACGCGCTCTTCACTCCAGACGCACATTGCTTCCTAATACTCTACGGGAGGATGCGTCTCTCCGAGCCGGCGCGCTCTTCCGCGCAGTCGCGCTCTTCACTCCAGACGCGCATTCAGACGCACTCCAGATGCGTCCTCCGTACCGGCGCGTACTCCAAGCAGACGCGCACCCCTCAGACCTCCGCGCCAGATGCGCCCTCCTTACCGGCGCGTACTCCAAGCAGTCGCGCACCCCTCAGACCTCCGCGCCAGATGCGCCCTCCGTACCGGCGCGTACTCCAAGCAGTCGCGCACCACTCAGACCTCCGCTTGGACAACCCGTTCCCCGTGGCGACGCGCTCGCCCTGTTGATCCTGCTCTCTTTACGCACAGCGCCTGGGTGAGTTTTGCAAGACTGTCTTTGACCCAATTCGTTTTTCGTGTGTTTAAGACACTGAAGATATCCTGCTTTTTGTCAGACTGTCACTCACCCAGTGTCAGCTTTTTGGATTGTTCATTGGGATAATATTTGCTTTAACATCGCTCACTGTGTGTATTCACACCGAAGATATTATCACTTGGATTATTGGGACTTCGCTCACTGTGTGTATCCACACCGAAGATATTATCACTTGGATTAGTATTGGGACTTCGCTCACAGTGTGTATAGCACCGAAGATTCATCACGTGGATTGTTGTTGGGACATTACTCGCAGTGTGTATTTACACCGAAGATTCAGTCACTTGGATTACTCTGTTTTTGGGACAAGTCACTTCTCCTGTCACCTGCTCTGTTCCCAACTGTACTCTGAGCTAACCCGCTCTCTCTCTCCCTCTCTGTCCCGTTTCCACCTCGGAGAGCTGCCGAGAGGATTCTGCAGAGCGGCTCTGAAGTCACCGTCTGCTTCCTCAGACGAACCATCCCGGGAGAAGCTGCAGAGCAGCATCATTCTCCTAATGCTTGTATCCCAGGCCTTGTCTGTTTTCTCTGTCCCTGTAAGCAGCTCCAGCCCTCGCCCTGTTCCTAGGCCTTACCCTTTTCTCTAGTCCTCCCTGTCCAGTCCTTCCAGTCCTCCTAGTCATCCTAGTCCTCCCTGTCTAGTCCTTCCAGTCCTCCCTCTCCCCAGCCTGCCTCCGCGAGCCTCTGTCCCTGTTTCCCCTCTCTAGTCCTCCTAGCCCTCCCTGTCCAGTCCTCCTAGTCCTCCTAGTCATCCCGTCCAGTCCTCCTAGTCCTCCCTGTTCCTGCCCTTGTCCCTTGCCCTGGTCCTTTCCCTTAGCCTTCCCCTTAGCCAGCTCGCCTCCTAAAGGCACTGTGCCTTTTCCCATTTCTTGTTTTCCAGTTTATTTGTGTTCTCCCTTAAAGGGACAGTGCCGTTTTCTGTGTGTTTCAATAAATGCCCAGTTCTTGGCTTACTCTCATACCTGTCTTGTGTTGTGCGATTGGGGTCGGTTACAAACCATAACAAAAACGAATTATCTATTGGCTGAGAGCGTGGCATTTGTGTGACATCACGTCCGTCAACCAGGAAATAACAAACACTAATAGTTGTTGTTATCGTCGTTGAAAATGTATAATAATCACAAGATACATTCGGTGCTGGATCTAACTAAATGGATTTATGGAAAGTTCAAGTGCGGACCACAAAACTTCTGGAAGGGTTAGCGTGACACGCGACAGCTCTTCCAATTCGTACGCCGATGTTCTACAGGCAGCAAAAAAAGTGAGTCTCAGCCTCTGCGTTATATTATGATATGAAAATGTAATTGTAGTGCTGTCAGTGAGTGCTTCGTTCACATGTTAAAATCACAACTATTTTCTTCATGCCCCCACACCCCTACAGGGGTTTGGTTTACAAACATGTCACCTTTTTCACCTCTTATCGGTTTGCAGGTCTGGTTATATACTGGAGTTACTAAAACTGAGTGAATTACCATTACATCACACGCAGGAGTGCGTTATGAGAATTAGACTCATAATTCTCATAACGCACGACTGCACGTGGTGTAATGGCTTTTTTTCTTTTTTTTTATACACTGGCGCATTCATCCAACCTTATTGCTATACAATAAACACACATTAATTGAAGATTTATTGACAAAACCATCTGCAGAAAAAGTTTTTCCAAAAAAAATAAAAGACGTTGCCTCCATGTGTAGAAGCAGCGCTGTTTCAAACCTTGACGAAATCCGTGATTCGGTTGCGATACAGATGAATTATGAAGTTAGCGGTTGTTATTGGAATGATTGATTGATTGATTGAAAATTGTATTACCAGATTGCAGAATGGGTACAATACAGTACAGCTCAATACACACAATTGTTAAGGGGATGCAGACCAGAGAAAGACTTTCGTCTTGTTTACATCAGGGTCCCCCATTTTCAATTCATCATAACATATATGACATTCATGACATACAGATACAGTACTGCTACATCTAGACATTTATGACATACCAGATTTACAAATACAGTACTGATTTTGTAGGGTGATTATGGTTTATTTACATTGACGGTAACATTCCCGGTTATAGTGCAGTTTGTCCCGCGATTTATATTTTGAATAGGTTGCTTCAAAGCATGCCGTCTAACAGTGAAGTGAGTGGGTTTTTTTTTTTTTGATACAATTTTTTTATTATTATTATTTACATGAAACAAGACAACACATTAATCACAATCACAATACACAGAACTTCACAGGAAAATAACAAAAACAATAATAATATAGAAATAACAAATTGTAAATTATAAAGACAAAAAGAAAAGAAAACAGAGTTCAACCTTTTAAAATTTTAAATTCAAGGGGTACTATCTAATAAATGGCCTTTCCCAGTATCCAGCCCTGATTCCCGGCCGTGTGGCCCTATATTAATAAAACGTACATCTAGAGCTGCCGCGGTATCGGTATTACCGCGGTATCGCTGTTACATCATGCCCACCGCAGCGTTGGGCTGAATACCGGCATCACCGCTGTTTTTTATTATATTATTATTATTATTACGCTCTCGTTGGTCTTGCGGCTCTGCAGATATACCCTACTTCTCTGTCGAGATTCCAAGCGACCCTATTGGGTACCAGAAAAGTCACATGAAACACTGCAGACCACTGATTGGTCAGAAGAGATACGCGTCACATGCTGAAGCATCTTGCAGTGCTTTTACTTCCTGAATCTCAGCCATGAGCCATTAATCAGAGCTCAGTCACAACACGGCTAATAGTACGTTAGCTCCCACCGGAGACCGGAGTGGATTACCGACGCCGTCGCTCCTCAGGGAACGAGGCATAATGATTTTACTGCAACGAAATGTTATAATAAAAGCCCTTCGTTCTATACACTTGTCTGATTGAAAACTTTATTAACAGACCGCAGAATGGGTACAACTCGGCACGCTCTGAGCAAAGAAAGGAACTTAGATATTAATTGAGTAACGCTTGCCTTGCTATGGTCCGGTAAATACGAACGTGTAACTATACTAACGTTAATGCCACAAATCGAATGCCTTTGTAATCATAAGTAGTAACGTTATAATAATAAGAAGAAGAAAGGGTCGGGGGGGTAACCGGCGGGCGCGCCGCTACCACCCCTGCTCGCGACACCGAGGGGAGACTTAGAATCCGTGTTTCACTTTTAATAACGAATGCGTGCATGCCGAATCCCAAACAATATTCATGCTGCAAAGTCATCCTCTAAAGATAGACATTTAGACTAGAGGCAGGCTATATGCTATAAAGAGTAGACTACAAAAAAAATGCATTCAAACTTTTTTTTTGTGTGTGTGTGTGCGGTAATAACCGCGGCGGTAGGAAATATTTTGCAAATGTGTGCGGTAAGGAAAACATCAATACCGCGGCAGCTCTACGTACATCTCTAATTCACAACAAGGCCCACTCTTCCAATTCACCTCACAGCATTCACCCTCACCGAGCTGAGTTATCACAAAATGTGCATATCAGTGATGTCAGAGATCTCCCAGCTGCATAACAATGTGGCAGATGCCACCGGGTCGCGTGAATATTAAAGGCAACCAACTTGTGTTCGGCTTTTCTCTGATTGGCCGCGCCCCCCCGCCCCCACGCGCAGGCAAGCGCACGTCCCAAATGAAATCCAAGGAGCAAGCGAGCGGCAGCGCGGCAACCAACTTGTGTACTTGTTGGGCTGCTGTTCCAAGTCCAACCAACTTGTGTTCAGCTGCGGTAGCAGTGGACATACAGTACACCTCCTATCTATGTTGGGATTATGTTTGGTCATGACAAAACAATAAAAATCGCTACTGTTAGTAATGCTGCCACCACCCACTTCAATGACAGCTGCTCTTTAAGATATAGTTTATGCATTCGCAAAATATGAGAGCGCGCCGCTGTCATTGAAGGGCTTCCTACAACAGAGCACCGCCGCTGCTGCTGCTGAAGCTGTATCAAGCCGGCGGCGGTGCACGGACGCCGGGGAAAAACCACCGCGTCGCCCCGCTGGCGCTTCAGGCTCAGCAGCCTCCACGGGCGAAATAACATATAACGTTACAGTTCCATACTGATGTACAGTGAGTGTCTAATATGGCTGTCGCGAAGTCATGCCTCTCCCTCTGAAAGCCGATCCACGCTGTGTATCATAGACTACCAGATTCACTCGTGTATAAAAGCCCACACAGTTATGAAATGCGCTGAACTAGAAAGCGTAACGTTATTATGTTTCGCATTCCATTGATTAACGCCATTACCTGCTGTGCTGTAGGAAGCAGAGGTACAGTAAGTTACAGTAGGTGTAGGTTACATGTTTAATCAAAGCCCATACAATTTTTTAGATGAATGATTGTGGATATAATATAGAAAACACATCATTATGATATTGTCAGAGGGAGAGGCATGACTTCGCGACAGCCATATTAGACACTCACTGTACATCAGTGTGGAACTGTAACGTTATATGTTATTTCGCCCGTGGAGGCTGCTGAGCCTGAAGCGCCAGCGGGGCGACGCGGTGGTTTTTCCCCGGCGTCCGTGCACCGCCGCCGGCTTGATACAGCTTCAGCAGCAGCGCAGCGGCGGTGCTCTGTTGTAGGAAGCCCTTCAATGACAGCGGCGCGCTCTCATATTTTGCGAATGCATAAACTATATCTTAAATTATGGCTATGTGTCTAATATGGCTGTCGCTTATCAATGACTTCGCGACAACCATATTAGACACATCGCCATAATTTAAGATATAGTTTATGCATTCGCAAATATGAGAGCTCTGTAATTGAAGTGGGTGGTGGCAGCATTACTAACAGTAGCGATTTTTATTGTTTTGTCATGACCAAACATAATCCCAACATAGATAGGAGGTGTACTGTATGTCAAATGTCGGTCATGTGGTGGAAGTGTTTAGTACAGTCACACAACAGAACACCGCTGTAGAGTACAGTCACACAACAGAACACCGCTGGTTCGACCAGCGCTTTTGCCGCGTCTCTCTTTGCGCGAGGGCGTGTGCTAGTGGATTGATTGATTGGCCGTGTGGCCAATCAGAGAAACGCTGAACGAAAAGCTGAACACAAGTTGGTTGCCTTTAATATTCACGCCACCGGGTCACACAGTGGTTGGAGCCCCGCCTCAAAACGGCCTAAGGTCCTGAGGTAGAAAAACGCCACTTTTGAGAACACGACTCGAAAACAGAGCAATGAACCTTCATGAAAAACAAAAACCTACAGAGGTGTTCAATAGACTCACAGGAACCGTGTAAAAGTGACCAAATAGTGAAGAAATAGCTAAATAGCTGCCCCTCAATAAAATCCCCAGTTAAATTCAAGAGGACAACACAAAAGACAAGACAGACAAGACATTTCCTCCTCCCCCTCCCACGACACCGCCGGACTCCCCCGAACAAGCACCCCAACCCCGCTCAGCCGCACACGGCGGTCCTGACCTTCTCAGCTGCTGCGAACCACAGGTCAATCACAGCCTGCCCCATCCCAATCACCCGCGCCGTGGATATCTCAAGATAAATCACATCCAACAGTGTTAGGGACCAGTTAATCACTGTGAGCTTCTCAGGCTCCTTCCATCTCAATGCTATTAGCTTCTTCGCTGCTGTGGCGCCCGCTAGGACAACCCTTTTTAGTTGTACGGACGCGGGTAGTGTTGTTATATCGTTCAGGAGTAGCGTAACAGCTGTGAATGGGATAGTTAAGCCACACAGATCTGAAAGTTTGTCCGTTATTGACCTCCAGAAGCGGGCCACTGGTGGGCAATCCCAATACATATGCATATAAGTGCCAGTGGCCCTTTGAGAGCACAAAGTGCACTGAGAGTCGGTTACCAGTCCCATAGCAAATAACTTCCTAGGTGTAAGATAGGTCCTATGAATATAATTAAAATTAATTTGCTGGTGATTGGGGTTGCGGGAAGACAATGCCACATTTGCCCAAACATCATCCCAGTCAAACTCGAGGTCCAACTCCGGGATATCCCCACGCCAGATTGTATCCAATGATAGATTTTTATACGTGGATTGAATTAAGAGCGTATAAAAGTCTGAGACAAACCCTCTGGAGGTCGTCCTGTCCACTATGAGCCTGAGGAAGGGGTGTGGTTGCAAAGAAAAGAAAGAAAGAAGGACTCGCCGGGAAGATCATAAAATTCTTTTAAGTCCTGAAACGCACGAAGGCCGTTCTTATCATAAATATCCTCCAGAGTATGAACTCCCCTCCTTTGCCATTGAGGAATACTAACCGGCTTGTGCCCAACAAGTAGTTGCTGGTTATACAAAATTGGAGAGTCCAGGTGCCATGGGCATTTAACCCCACATGACTTCTGTACATTACGCCATGTTTGGATCACGTGAGTTATGATCGGTCCATATCTCAGTCGGCATTTCGAAATAGGGACAGTGGAGTACACTACATCCTGCAATCTTAGCGGTGAGACCGCCGCCGCTTCTAAGGAGCGCCAAGATACAGCCTCTACAGGGTCTAGCCAGCACATCAGAGGTCTCAGTGAAAAGGACCAGAAATAAAGCTTAAAATCAGGGATTGCGAGGCCCCCATCTTGTTTTCTACGTTGAGTAGTAGCTCTTTTGATTCTCGGGCGTTTGTTATTCCAGATAAACTTAGATACCATCGATTGTACCTTGCGCCAGTGGTCTATTGGAGGGGGCAGGGGGAGCATTGAGCTAACAAAATGTATCCTAGGCAGGACGTTCATTTTGATTATGGAAGCCCGGGCTTGTAAGGAGTTAGGAAGGGACGACCATCTGTCTAGATCCTGGCGTATTTTATCATAAGTACCCGTGAAGTTGTACTTAGTAGTTTGACTCAGCGTGGGGAATATCATTTATTTATTCGTACATGGAATTACCACAGTCCAACAGTACATATTCATATAATTCACCAAAAATACCATGGCCGAAAGGAACAGGAAGAAGAAAAAATCTTATATATAATGTAATTTTGTGGCCGACCGGGAGGGGTCATCCATAAAAATCAGTAGGTCATCCGCATAGAGAGCAATTTTGTGTGGTGTATTATTGACCATTATGGGGACGATGTCCTCCGATTGCCTAATAAATTGGGCCAATGGTTCGAGGGAAAGCGCGAATAGTCCTGGGCTCAGAGGACAACCCTGTCTAGAAGATCTGGAGACTGGAAAAAGTGTGGAACAGTTTTTGCCTGTCAGTATCATTGCCGACGGCGAGGCATACAGGACTTTAATAATATGAATAAAATTCTTTCCAAGACCCATAACCTCAAGTACCTTCCACAGGTATGACCATTCTAGTCTGTCAAACGCCTTCATGGCATCCAAAGACAGAACTGTGGACGGAGCTGTATTGTCTTTACTGTTATTGACTACATGCAACAGCCTCCTAAGATTATCTGCAGCCAGGCGCCCCGGGATAAAACCAGTCTGATCGCAGTGTACCAATACCGTCATAAATCTCTGCAGGCGGCGGGCCAGCACCTTGGCAAACACTTTTAGATCGGCCCGAGAAGACTCAAGGGCCTATAGCTACCACAATCATTGGGATCTTTATCCTTCTTGAGAATTAAAGAAATCAATGCCATGTTGACATCCCTTGATAACTCCCCTTGTTCGATAGCGTAATTGATCATATCGAGCATCAATGGACCCAGTTGGTCCCAGAAAGCTAAATATACCTCGGGTGGAATCCCATCCCAGCCTGGTGCCTTAACCCTCTGCATTTCAGCAATCATCTCCCTAAGTTCCATAAGAGTGATTGGTTTCCCCAGTTCCTTAGCCTCTTCCTCAGAAATGTGGGGTATCTCAAGCCCGCCAATGAACGATTCAAATTTAGAGTTATCGAAATTAACCTCTGAGCTATATAACTGTTAGTAAAATTCTTTAAAAGTGTCGTTGATCTTTTTTGAATCAGTAGTGACTGTTCCCTGTCGCGTCTTGATCGAAGGGATATCCGAGAAATGATCATTCGAGCGTATCTTCATTGCCAACAGATGGCTAGGCCTGGAACCGTGAAAGTAGTAATTTTGCCTTGTCCTATGTATCAAGAACTCAGACTGTTGTTTAAGTATGGAGTTTATTTATTTCTTGACTATCTTACGTTGTGTGTTTAGTCGTTCACTATAGTTAGTTTGCAAAGATGCGTATAGGTCCGCGTATAATGTTTCCAGTCCTTCTAGTTTTTTTGACCGGGATTTACGCAAATTGGAGGCGAAAAGTGTGACATGACCCCTGATAAATCCTTTCAATGCGTTCCACAGGACCCTAGGGTCTTCGACCGTGCCGACATTGATCTGCAAGAATTCAGCTAGTTTACTCCTGAACTCAGTACAGAAATCATCGTTCTTTAATAAGGTTGAGTTAAAACGCCACCTGGGAGCTCTCGTGGAGAGCCTGCCAAAGGTTGCCACAAGGAAAATCCCCTTGTGGTCCGAGAGAGCTAGGGGAACCAATGAGACGTCGAAACTATCAAACATATTAGGGGACGCGAATGCATAGTCTATTCGAGAGAAGGTTTTGTGTCTGGCTGACAGGTGAGAGTAATCCTTGAGGGTGGGATTGGATATGCGCCATAGGTCTGCGAGCCCCGTGTCCTGGGCCCACATCCTGAGGGCCTTAGAGGACCGTTTTTGGTCGCTTGTTTCAGAGGACCCGGACCTATCCATCTCCGCATCCCAGCACGCATTAAAATCGCCACCCACAATGAGAGCGTATCCAGTAAGTTCCAACATATTCTTCCTGATTGTATTATAGAACGCTGAATCAAATGTGTTAGGGGCATACAATGCTATTAATGCCATCTTCCTATGAGAGAACTCAACTTTTGCTATAGTAATCCTTCCCTCCGTGTCCGACCACACATCCAGGACTTTGATATCAAGGTTACGTCTTGTAACTATGACGACTCCTTTTGTCTTATCGTCGGCTGAGGATGAGGAGATAACGTGATATTGTCGATTTGCTAGCCTTGACACATCACCCACCAATAAATGCGTCTCACTAAGGAGAGCAATGTCAATATTTCTTCTCTTCAATAACCAAAGGACACTGGCACGCTTGTGTGGGGCGTTAAGACCCCCTGCGTTCCAAATTAAAATATTCAATTTAGCCATGGTCGAACTTGTCTAAATGCGTGGAGAACATACCAGTGCAGCCAGGCTGAGGACAGAGGCGCTGATCCAGGCGGGCCCAGACGGTCAATCCCAAGAGTTCAGAGGAGGAACAATTACACAAATACAGGACAACAGTACAGAAAACACAGAAAAATACCACCCCAGTTACAACCCCCCCTACTTCTACTCTATACCCTAACCCACCCGTCCTAATATTAACCCTCCTATACCCATTCTCCAATCCCCTCCCTATGCTCCATCCACTAAGGATGGTCATCTTCCTATCGTTTCCCACTGGAATCATGGATCCAATAAGACGCTCTCCACTCCGACCCCCTCTCTAGATAAACCCCTGATTAAACCCCCAGTCCAATAAACACAAATAAAAATTTAAAATTTAAATTCAATAAAGTTATCGGTCGAAAACCACCGTGAGCCTTGGCCCTAACATGAGACAACTATAAGGGAAAAAATAGCTATTATTATATAATAACTCAACATCCCTATGTCATCCCTGTAACCAACTACTTCCGAATCTGCATATCAATGTCGCAATGCTATAGCACAAATGGATAAAGGAACATTTAAAAAATTAAAGCATACCAGAAGATAGTCTAAGGCAGGACCCGATCACAGTTAAATTGTGCAAACAGATGTCATTTAAACAGCAACAAGAAAAAGAAAAAGGAAAAAGGGTTATTATGGTCAAGGTGCAAGCATTTAACCGTCCCTCTGGTCAGGCACAAAGGCTGGAATGACATAATCCTATATAAGAATAGAAGTAAACACCTTCATTAACACGGGGATAGTAATAAGCTATACCTGACACAGCCTGTTATTATATATTGCATATATATACTTAACCGACCTTCTACGACTGGAGCCTAAGGCTCAAAACAGCCAAACCCCGTCTAGACAAGGAAAACAACAAACGTGAGCCTTGGCCCTAATATGAGCCAACTATAAGGGAAAAATTTGCCATTATTATATAATAACTCAACGCCATCCCTGTAACCAACTACTTCTGAATCTGCGTATCAACGTCGCAAAGCTATAGCACAACTGGATAAAAGAAAAAGAAAAAATAATAAAGCATATCAGAAGATAGGTAGGGCAGGACCCAATCACAGTTAAATTGCGCAAACAGATGCCACTTAAACAGCAACAACAGCCAAAATACGTAAACATTAACAGGTCCCGAATGATTCGGTGCGGGCGATAGCCATAGCATGTTAGTTAGCCCGAGGCTAGCGCGCAAGCTAGTGATGACCAGCCAGCACGCTCGTATCTGAAATGAACATTGTCCAGCTAGCTCGCTAGCTTCCATAGAGGCGACACACACGTACGACCATGAGGTCAGCATTAGCAAGTAACAGAAGTCATTGGGATGCCCCGCTAGCTTGGATGGGCAGTGGCCAGTTAGCCTGTTTGGGCATGACAATAAGCATTTGTGAGTAGTCCGCCCTATCAATGTATTTAGGCCCACATCGCCAAGTCACTCACCCGACATAGTTATCAAGCTAGTCTCGGCTATCCCCCCGAGATATTCCTCCGCTTTAGCCAACGACCAAAATGAACGACGATCATCGCCCTTACACAGCACAGATAATCTCACGGGGCGAATAGCGTAGGCCTCAGGCCCAGTTTCCATAGCCTGGCCATGACCACTTTGTATTCGCCTCTCTGTGCTTGAACCTCCGGCGTAAAGTCTTCGAAAATGGCCACTTTGTGATTGCCGAGACCTAGTTCACCCCTTCTGGCACGGGCCGACCGCATGATGAGCTCCCTCTGTTGTAGCCTGTTTAGCTTGACAATGATGGGCCTCGGCTCCTTGTTCACTCCAGGACTGGTCTTGCCCGCTCTGTAGGCCGACTCGCATACGGGTGGGCTGGGGAGGACATCCGCGCCCAGTATTTTCTGCAACAATTCCGGCATGGTCTCCGAGAGACGACCTCCCTCACTGCCCTCCGGTACACCAACAATCCTGATGTTGTAGCGTCTCTCCCGGGACTGCATTTCCACAATTACCGACTGTAGTTTGGCAACGTCAGCCTGCCTAGCCAGCAGGGAGCTCTCCAGACACGCCATCCTTTCGCCCTGTTGTGAGGCCTCTGTCGTTAGCGAGGCTAGTTCGTTAGCATTAGCCGTGGAGGGGGGCGGCTAGGTGGTGTAGTGGGCAAGGCACTCGCCACCAGTGTGGAGACGCTAGGATTTGCGTGTTCGAATCCAGCTCTCCACATTGTTTTCAGTTTAGCTGGTCGTCCGCAGTAATACACATTGGCCGTATTACGGGGAGGGAAAACTGAAGGGTGGGGATCGAACGTTGTGAACAAGCGACTCCTACAAGTCGGTTGGTGCGCCTGCGCAGTAGAATCAGGAAGTGTCGGGGGCAGCGTGAGCCTCCCACGCGTTACTCCTCGACACTGAGAGATCGAGCTGCGCAGGTGAAAAGATGCGACTGCTGTTACCTCAAGTACCGGAGGGGACTTGTGCTATGTATGACTTAGTCCACATTGCAGCCGGCTTGTGGGAGGCAAGAAACAGCGTTCGTGACAGGGGAGGGTTGAATTGGATGATACGAAATTGGGATGGGAGAAAAAATATAGAAAAATGGGAGAAAAAAGTGGATAAAAAAAAAAAGCATTAGCCGTGGAGGCAGCATGTAGCGACTCCATCTTCTCCATCAAAGGGTCGATCGCCAATCTAATTTCCTCTGACATCTCTCGATGAAGGGTATCAAAAAATTCCGCCTGTACTTTTCTTTGTGTTTCAGCGAAGCATACCGCAAAGTCTGCATGGTGTTTGGTCATGACCGAGAGAACAGCTTCACTTATCTCACTGATTCCGGGCGAAGGCGAGGGTAGACCCGGTGGCAGTTTGCCGGCTGGAGTGCTCATGGCTCTGGTCTCCATCGACATCGCAGAAAGTTGAAAAAAGTCGACGAAAGTAGTTGAAACTCGACGACTCAACAAGAAGACCAATAACAAATAAAAATAAAATAAAGACTAATGGGGAGAAAAGTGTATTTTGCACGCTAGAAGGGAGCTCTCGTGAAACACGTCTCTCTCCATGAACGCCTGACTCTGCCCCCCCTGAAGTGAGTGGTTGTTATTGGTTTGATTGATTGATTGGAAATTTTATTAACAGTGAAATGAGTGTCCTTTTGACGAATGGCATCTAACAACAGACTTCGCACAATTTTTATTTTGTTCCACAATGACTCATGACCCACCAATTACATAATCCAACATTGTGTAAGAAACTAACACATTCCACGTGACAGAATCGTTTTTGAATTAGTCGTTATGACGCTTTCAACACATCCATTCGTAAAGATTATTGTCCGCCATCTTGGTTTTTCCTAAAAAGTCAAACTGGCGAAGTGATTGTAATTCGGTTGTGGGCGGGTTCTGGGATCACGAGCATGGGTTATGAGAAATAACCACGTCTAACTTGACTGTTTCAGCCAGTCAGAATCGAGAAATGTGCATGCCATTGTATAATATGGCACAGCCCTACTTAGAATATTTTTCACCAGCTGCCACTGTATGGAGCCATGTTGAAACTACAAGCATCTGGGCTGTAATCTTAGTCTAGCCTCCTGACCCTACGTCTAGTCCTCTAACAACAACACCTGCTTTCCACAACCCATTCATAACAAAGCTTACCCACAGATCCATTATTATTTACCTTACTCAACTTTCCTGAAAAAAACCTATGTCCTATTGTTCTTTTCACAACATGTTGCAGACAGATTTTCTTTGCCAGAAGGGCTGTAGTTCCAAATAAGCAACAAGTCTAGCCTGACCTCACGTCCTGCTCTGATGCAGTCAAACATGTGTAGAGTTGAGTCATGAGTGTTCTCTCTCTCTCTCTATCTGTCTCCCTCTGTCTCTCTCTGCCTCCCTCTGTCTCTCTCTCCCTCCCTCTGTCCTCTGTCTCTCTCTCCCTCTGTCTCTCTATCCCTCGCTCTGTCTCTCTCTCCCTCCATCTGTCTCTGTCTCTCTCTCCCTCCATCTGTCTCTCTCTCTCTCTTTCTCTCTGTCATGCTCTCTCTATCTCTCTGTTTATATATCTATCTATATTTGTCTCTATCTCTCTCTGTTTCTATCACTATCTCTCTCTATCTCTATCTCTCTATCTCTCTATGTCTTTATCTATATCTAGCTCTCTATGTATATATCTCTCTGTTTCTATCTATATCTCTCTCTATCTCTATCTGTCTCTATCTCTATATGTCTCTATCTCTCTGTCTCTATCTCTCTATCTCTCTCTGTTTCTATCTCTATCTCTCTCTGTCTCTATATCTCTCTCTATCTCTCTCTGTCTCCATCTCTCTATCTATCTATGTCTATATATCTCTCTGTTTCCACCTATATCTCTCTGTCTCTATATCTCTCTGTCTCTATCTCTATATCTCTGTCTCTATCTCTCTATGTCTCTATCTCTCTCTGTCTCTATCTCTCTCTCTATATCTCTCTATATATCTCTATGTCTCTAACTCTCTCTGTCTCTATCTCTCTCTGTTTCTATCTCTATCTGTCTCTGTCTCTCTCTGTCTCTATCTCTATATCTCTCTTTCTCTATCTCTCTCTTTCTCTATCTATCTCTGTCTCTATCTCTCTGTCTCTATCTGCCACGTAGCACAACAGCTGGCTACTCGAGTCTCAGCTTGGCTGCTACTCTGTGTGTGTCTGTATTTCACTCTCATTCTCTCTATATGTCTGCCTCTCGCTCTTTCTCTGTCTCTCTCTATCCCTCTCTCTGTGTCTCTGTCTCTGTCTCTGTCTCTCTCTCTCTCTCGCTCTCTCTCTCTCTCTCTCTCTCTCTCTCTCTCTCTCTCTCTCTCTCTCTCTCTCTCTCTCTCTCTCTCTCTACATTCCAGCTGAGGTCACTCAACTACAGCGTGCAGCTCCTTTTGAACCCAATTCTCAGGAATTGTCTGTGTGTGTGTGTGTGTGTGTGTGTGTGTGTGTGTGTGTGTGTGTGTGTGTGTGTGTGTGTGTGTGTGTGTGTGTGTGTGTGTGTGTGTGTGTGTGTGTGTGTGTGTGCGTGTGTGTGTGTGAGGGAAAATACTTTTTTTTTAACAAAATGATCCTGTCTTGATGATCCAACTTTTGGCCTTTTCCTGGAATAAATCACTTTAACTAGAGAGAGAGAGAGAGAGAGAGAGAGAGAGAGAGAGAGAGAGAGAGAGAGAGAGAGAGAGAGAGAGAGAGAGAGAGAGAGAGAGAGAGAGAGAGAGAGAGAGAGAGAGAGAGAGAGAGAGAGAGAGAGAGAGAGAGAGAGAGAGAGAGAGAGAGAGAGAGAAAGAGAGAGAAAGAGAGAGGGACAGAGCTAAATATAGAGAGACATACATAGAGAGAGAGACAGAGAGAAAGATACAGACAGAGAGAGAAAGAGAGTAGGGGGAGAGAGAGAGGGAGAGAGAGAGAGATAGGATAGGGAGTAGGGAGTCAGCATGCAGATAGAAACCATATTTCTCCTGAAGGATTTGGAACCATTTATAATTTACCATGACTCACATTTGAACAGATACCCAGGTTTAACCTCTTGAGCCCTATCCCTATTTTCTGAAAATCTGCCTAAAATACATACCTAAGTAAATGGAAGATTGCTCCACTTCTACAAGGTCCATTTGCATGTTCCCGGTATCTAGGGACATCTATGGATCTCAGGGAATGTATTCCCAGTGTCAGAAATATTGTGTCTGTTACTAGGCTTGAGTCAATTGTAATGAACCAAAGGAGAATATAAATTATGATTTTCTTTTTTTTTTTCTTTTTTAACTTACATTTTTATTGAACATTTATAGACATACAACACAACACGCGGGGGTCCAGCACTCAGCGACACGGGCATCTTGAATCTGATTGGGCCCGACCCAGTAGAGGGGCAAGGGGCAATACTCCCCCCCACCGAGCCAAGCCCCCACCCCACGCACAACCAACCCACAACCCACGGGATCCCACTCTCCCTGGTCAAACCGCATAAACGCTGACCCCCCACCCCCGACTCCCCCCCCCCCCCCCCCTGAGTTGAGCCCATTGGCGCCCCCCATATCTTAGGCCGCTGCGCCCGTGGCCGGGCCCCCATCGACACGGGTCCCTTGAATCGATTGGGCCAGGCCCAGTAGAGGAAAGGATAGGGGACTCCCCCCCACCGAGCCAAGCCCGCTATTCCCCATGCCCCCGAGAGCCCCACCCCACGCCCATCGGCCCCCCAACACACAGGGCCCCGCCGGGCAAAGCCCAGCCTCTCTGATCCCCCTGTGAGAGACCCCTCCCTCCCGCCCTCCCCCCCGAGAGATAGAACACCCCCATATCCTGGTCCACCATGCACAGAGCCGAGCCCCCAGAGCCCCCACCCACCCCCGCCCGACCGCCAGGCCCCCGGCCCACTAGAGCCCCAAGCCCAGGTCCGCAGAAGGTCTAAGCACCACGCCTCAATGGCCCACCGACCCCCCGCGACGCCAAGCCCGGTGCCCCCCCGGCCCCGACACCTGACCGCCCAGGCACGACGGCCGAGGACCCCAGGAAACCCACTGTACCTCCCATGTCACCGACATCACCGCACACGTTTATGAAAATAAAACTAACAATACAATAAGCGCACTCTTTCCCCAGTTGGCGGTTTGGAGGGGGATCAGCCCTCCTACTGGAGAAGCCCCCCCCCCCAGAGACGAAGATACCCCCCGCAGGAGGCTCTTCAAGCCTCTCTTCATGTCCAACATTTTGAATTTTTGTCCTTCATATTTGTCCATGTGCACATTTAAAACATATATACTTTACATAAATCGCTCCCAAGGTGTACGGGGGATCCATATGTCACCCCCTCTCCCCTGCTGGTAGGTGCAGAGTATTGGCTCTCTTGTTGAGAGGGCTCTGCCTAGTGGCGAGGGGTGCCTGATGTCTTGGCCCCCCTTCATCTCACTATAATTGTCCAACATTCGTGTTGTCTATTGTGCTAGAGCTCCTGGTCAAAGTTCTCTGTCTGCTTTTCCTCCTGTTCCGAGACCCCCACCTTCCAGTCCTCCCGTGATTCGAGTCCCATGTTCCATTGTCTCTCCTTCATCCCAGTCCAATGTGTGTAAATCTCTGTGTGTTTATAGTTCTCCATTATTCTATGTGTTGTATATTTACCCTCCTAATTATTTCCATCTGCAGTGATTATAGTGCGCGTTCGTGTATGTGTTTCATTGGGCATTATTGTCTATAGCTGGGGTGGTTAATCCGTTCTTTATGTACTCCTCTCGTTCGCCTCCCCGTGTCTCACCTCGTCTCTTCCTTCACGTCTCCTTATCATTTCCTTCACCTCGAATCTCAAAAAGTTAATAGTAATCGCTCTCGGGGGGCCTGCCAGCGGGCTGCTTCGACGCAGGCGCCCCGTGGGCTCTCTGAATCTCCATCACCACATACAGGGCCATAGACTCCCTTTCCACTCCGTCCTCCAATCCCCATAACCGGGTATTATTTCTCCGCGGTCTCCCTTTCATGTCCGACAGCTTTTCCTTCATTTTTTCTTGTTGTAGAATTGCAATTGTCAGTACTTCGTGTATCTTCGTTTCCCATTCCTCCGTCTCTGCCGTTCTCCCTTCCAACGCCGCCACGCTCTCACCCTGTTCCACCATCTTTTCATTGACCGCTTCGAGTCCCGCATCCATTTCTCCCCCGATATCCTCCTGCTCCGTCTTCAATTCCTCCCCCAGCCTCCCGACATCGGTCCTTATCGTGTCCGTAATTGTCTGCATATCCGCCAATATTGCGTCCGTCATTGTTTTCATATATGCCAATATCTCGGCCTGCATGCAGACCGCCCATCCTGGCATTTCCCTGTCGAGCGCTGCCGGCCCACCTCCTCCTTCCACCTGGTCCCTCTCTCCCTCGCGACGGGGATTTTGTATCTTCAAATTCTCCCTTCTCAGAGATCCCTCATTTTCTCTCTTCTTCTCATTCCTTGTTTCCTCCTTGTTCCTTGATTGCATCTCCATTTTTTTTTTCTTTTCGGGTCTTTATTCATCAGTTTTTTTACTTATTCGACCAGGAGCTCCAGCACACGCGTGCTACCCGTTTCCTCTCGTACCGATTTTTCTTTGCATCTTTCACTGTGAATAACACCATGCTAAAAATGACCAGACATGAAAAACTGCCACTGAGCTCGTTCAGCACCTTCTTGAGATCACGTGTACAAATCTAAGCAAATGAATAATGGGAAGATGATTAAACAGAACGTTTTGTAGATATTAGAATTCTGCCATCCGGACACATGCAATTTGAAATATTATTATAGAATATAGAATATTAGGCCTATATATGACCTTATTATAGCCAAGTCGCACATCTATGGAGCTGGCCAAATCTCCTCTTTCCAATGGCAGAGTTCAATCTGGATTTAGTATCAACAGGCGTGCAGCAAAGACTGTGAATGAAATATACTGTAAGTTAGGGCTGTCAACGAATATTCTATATTCAAATTAATAATAGGATTGTTAATGACGTCCATCAACATGTCCCTGGTGAATGTCTGCCTTAACCACTTAACCTATTAAGCAGAAAACGAAAGCGATTTGCATACCTTTTTTGCAAAGCTTAGCTTTATACTTATAGCACATGCATGGGTCTGGTCTCTTTTGAAAGGTAACATTCTGAAGTTGCTAAGTCAATAAAGGAAAATCACTTTTAGTGTTAATGTATTAGAGAAACAGAGGTTTGAACACACTGAAATCAAATATATATGACTTGTCGCCAGATTCCTGTTTTTGGGTTCCAGATGAGAGGTAGGAGCTGAAAACACAACGGTTCCATAGCCTGAAGTCTTATAGTCATACAGTCCAAAGTTTATAAAAGTCCCACGGAAAATTTGTTTTGTAGAAAGGTTTTTGTAATGTGTGTAACGGTAAAAATACAGCGTGATTATCCCAAATGGCCGTCCACTTCATAACATTCTGACGCTAGAGTCGGAACAAAGGTCTTCTTCGTCAACCTTCCCCACCTTCCCCCACTCTCACCCACCCGTGTGGGATCTCTTTCAGAGTGAACACTTGTTGGCTACAACGGTGACCAATCATTTTCGCCATCACTTTCGCCGTCAGAACCGGAAGTGGTCATTTGACGGAGCGCTTGTCAAATGACGCTCGCCGGATATATCGTATTGTAACTCGAGACGTGAAGCACGGAATAGGTTGAGTTTGGTGGCGATCAAAAGGCGGCAAATTCAACTTTCGAACGGTGTATTGGATGATCAGCGAAAAATGCAGCCCTGAGCTGACAGACGAGAGCAAATGCCGCAACACACACTGGCGTGGTGTACCGTAATTTGCGATGTATTATACTTTATACTTATAGCACATGCATGAGTCTGGTCTCTTTTGAAAGGTAACATTCTGAAGTTTCTTACACAATAAAGAAGAATCAATTTGAGTGCTAATGAAATAGAGTAACAGAGGTTTGAACACACTGAAGTAAAAGTTTTGTGTACTCACATTTATTTTTACTGGAAATCATAACGGTTCCATAGCCTGAAGTCTTATGTAGTACAGGTCCAAAGTTTATAAAAATCCCACGGAAAATGTCTGTTTTACAAAGGTTTTTGTAATGTGTGTACCGGTAAGAATTCGACATGATTATCCAAAATGGCCATCTGCTCCCATTCATTCAGAGGCTCTTGTCAAAACAATGGACTTCTTCGTCTTCTTGTGTCACCTTCCCCCACTCTCTGTGCCCGTCTGGGATAGCTTTCGGAGCAGACGCTCCTTGGCTACAACAGTGGTCAATAATTTTCGCTATCAGCAGTGACTGGTCAGTTCAGGACCGGTCACAACCGGACCTGGTCACTCGTCCGAACGGCTTGTCAAATGACACTCGCCGGATGTTTTGTCTTGTAACTCGAGAATGGAATCACGATGGGGAGAATGGGGTGACGATCGAAAGGTGGCAAATTCAACTTTACAACAATGTATTGGTTGATCAGTGAAAACGCAGCCCGGAGCCAACAGATGACTGCAAAGTGCAGCGACGTGAGTGTGTGACGGCCCGTATTCGTAGACCTGTAGACAGACCTGCTTATGCCAGCATGCTTCTGTTCGAATTTGATTTGACCTTTTCTAAACGGTGAGTATGTTCTACTGTATATCAAAGTAAGTTGCTTCTCTCAGGTTGCCATGTTGCCAGTTTTGTTAATGGTTTATTTTGTACATGAAACACATCCCAAAACAATTTGGCACACATTAATTTAGTTTGACAGTTATTGAGAGTAAATAAGTCTGAAATATGGCCGACAGTGATGTCATCATGTTGTGTTAATTACAGCTCAATAAAATGATAAGGTAGAAGCCCCTATAAGGTATTGCTATTTCTTCATCTATATTATCATTTCATGGAGCTGTAATTAACACAACACAAGGATTCAATGTCTCCGATGACATCGCTGGTAGCCATATTCAAACTCATTTACTCTCAATAACTTTTTCACTCACACATTCTCACACCGATGGTGGAGGCAACCATGCAAGATGCCTGCCTTGCTACAGCTTGTTAAGCTGTAGCTCTATTTAAAAAAGAATCGCCTAAAAGTACATGCCCAAGTAAATGGAAGATTGCTCCACTTCTTCAAGGTCAATTTGCATGTTCTTGGTATATATGAACATCAGAAATATTGTGTCTGTTACTAGGCTTGAGTCAATTGTAATGAAACAAAGGAGAATATAAATTATGATATTTTTTTGCATCTTTGCCGGTGAATAACAATTGTGCAACCTCCGAGCTCGCTCACTGAGCTCATTCACCACCTTCTTGAGTGTGTGTGTGTGCGTGCCAGGGCTCGACAGTGCGAGTGTTTCGCATTTGTGACAAAAAATAGATATGTGCCGAACTGGAAAGAATATTTACAAGCACAGTGTGTGAATAAAGATTACAACCTACCATAATATTTTACTCAAGCACTGCTAATCGTTCAAAAACATCCATTTCCAAACCGTAAGAATTTTTAAAGCTACGACATTGAGCAATTCAGCCCTGCGTTAGACAGTGCCTTGTGAAAACGTCTCTTGCGAGCCATGCTGAGTACCACTCATTAGTTTACAGAGAGGAGTCATGCAAACATACAAAAAAGTGTCTTAAATTGGTATTGTGTGAGCATTTTGGTAGTCAAAAAAATTTCCAGGAGATTATTTAAAACATGACAACAAAAAGTGACCAAAGACGAGTCCAATGAGTCTAACATGCTTCACCTCCTCAGCATCACCATACATCCCTGTATGTAAAGACCTAAACTAGCTGCTAACTAAGCCCCAGAACTGTTAAACTAACCCTGGGGCAGCTCACAGCGGAGAAGTCCTCTGGGAGACTTTGTTTTCATTTGAGTGATTTTGCCAAAATATCCCCCTTTCTCTCGCCAAATGTTGGACTGAACGTGACTTATAATAATATTTATTCTATCTATTTAAATTCATTAGCTATATTTGAAATATTCTAAAATCGTCAGAATGTTTCACTGTGCTCCTAAATGTCCTTGTGTGCTCCTTTCATTCAGGAGCACATGTACTCCTTGGGAAAGGAGTGTGCAGTGGCTGCTGGTTCATAGAGGGCACTAGGGCGCCGCCCCCCCTGGTGGAAAGAAGAAGAAGAAAGAATTATTTGTGTCCTATTCATCCCCCCGCACCTGGCCCCCTCCCCTCTCTTTTCTTGGGCGCTAGACACCAGCACCAGACTCACAGGGCAAAATGCAACTAAATTTAATCCAATCAGCGTCTTCAAATACGATATCCGAGGGCGCTTTTCTCTAGCGCTCGAAGTAGTCACTATATTGGCTGAGAGTGGCACGTGACATCACGTCCCGAATCACCTCGAGGGTCTACCAGGAAAATACGCTTGGATAGTAGTTGTCGGAAATTGATAATAATCACAAGATACTGTACATTCAGACAGTGTTGGATCTAACTAAATGGATTTATATGGACACTTTTATGGAAAGTTCAAGCCCGGACCACAAAGCTTCTCGAAGGGTTAAGACTATACTCGTCGTTTAGCTGGTTCGGTAAGAAATGTTGGACTTGGCTACAACAAGAAACTATATGGCTAGCTGGATGCAGTCATGTACCGTACTTTTCGCACTATAAGCCGCACCTGACTATAAGCCGCAGCAGCTAAATTGAATGATGTGTACATATATAAGCCGCACTGGACTATAAGCCGCAGGTGTTTTAATGTTTAATTACCATATGTAATTAGCATTGGGACACAATACTGTCGGACAAATAACAAGAATTAACTCATTTACAAGTTGTATTAAGTTTAGCAAATAAGGGAACAGATAAATAACATTTCAATGCAGTCAAAAAAGCAATATTTTGATTTGAACATTTTCGTGTTTGGTCACGTCGAGTCACATATAAGCCGCACCGTTATATAAGCCGCAGGGTCGAAAAATGGGGGGAAAAGCCGCGGCTTATAGTCCGAAAAGTACGGTAAATGCCGGATTTGCTTTCCATGCCTGCATTCTAAAACGACGGGGACAGATACAACATGCCCATGGACTGTTACTGGAGTAAATGATATGAAACATTTATTTAAATTTTTTTTAAGTGAGGGCGGTCAGGTGGCGTAGCGGAGATTGTGTTCGTCACCAACGCTGGAGACGCTGGGTTCGCATGTTCGAATCCAGCTCCCGGCGTTGTCACCAGCTTGGCTGGCCGTTCACACTAATACAATTGGCAGTATTAGGGGGTGGGGAAAGCTGGCGGTGGGTCCTGGGCGTTGTGGACAGCGACCCCTACAGTTCGGTCGGGGCACCTGCTCAGCAAGGGTAGGATCTGGAGAGAGGTAGTGCGGCCTCCCACACGTTACACTCTCCCAGTGAGAATCTGCGCGGCCAGGCTGGCTGCCGGCTGGCTGCACATGCGTCGGAGGAAAGCATGTGACAGTCTCCGGCCTCTCGGACCAACAGTAGGGAAAAGTGTGCAACAACCAGGAAGGGGGTTGGGAATTGGCATAACGACTAACAGTGGGATGGGAAAAAAATCGGAAAAAGGAGGGGGAAAAAGAATTAAAAAAATAAAAATAAAATAAATAATGTTAACCCATTCTCTGCCGGGCATTGTACCCATCATTGTACCCTCTCTGCTAGCGCTATAAGTCTATGGAGATGTTCACCTTCTTTGCAGGGCTATAACTTTTTAAATTGTATTGCTAAATTGACATTACTATGGCCCATTCAACATCAATTATCTATCGTTCACGATGTAGGAACGATTGACTTTTTCATTCACACATTCATACTAAAATACCGTCTAGAGTATAAATATGTTTTTATCATTTTCTGCAGTATTTCATAGAACGTGAGATATAGGCATAAATGCATATATTAGATGATCAAATGCAGTTTGATACCGATCAACGTTATAATAAAAATGTCAACTGTACATGGTCCTAAACGTCATGACTGGTCATCTGCGGGTGAACGGAGGGGGGGGGGGGTCGTTTATAATTCAATGACCGACGTTAAATGATTTATGTAGTATGGGTGATATATTTATCAGAGCAGTTTATATCGAAAATGGTAAAGAAAAACGCTGAAACTCACCCCAGTCTCCTCGTAGCGTTGGGCGATGAGAGTGGAGCAAACAGATCCGAATTATGGGATGTTGATCGATGCGATCCATTTCCGGTTTGTATATTACTAATACACGTCCAAATCATGTTGATTATTGAGTTATGGCAAAGATCCATATCGACGGTGTCTGTATTGAGCCCCGGGACGATAAGCGAGTGGCCGGACGAAAATAGGTGACGGACCGAGCACTTCCGGCACTTCCGGTTTGGCAACTCGCCGATCGGCCACCAGGTGGCGGTATTGAAGTGTTGCAGAGTTGTGATGGCTCAGACAGCATCACCCAAGACTCCGTGGGTGAAATATGAATACCATGACGAAAATATGAAATATTGATCTCAAAAACGGCTTACGGAGTTATTGGCAGACAACGCATGGCGGAGAAACCCGCCTTAACACGTGATTGGCAGAGAATGGGTTAAGTGGATTAAGGCTTGTGGACAGCTGAATGTCTCGCCCCCTTCTCCTTCAACTCTTCTGATGGTAAGTCATATGTTTAATTTACGCAAGCCAGCCTTGACTCTTTAACAATATGCAAAATATGCTGTACTCATACTGAAGTTATTCATATACTGTATACTATGTCTGATCTGTTTGGGATTCCATGTGACGTACTTAATGCTGTGTGTGAGAGAGAGAGAGAGAGAGAGAGAGAGAGAGAGAGAGAGAGAGAGAGAGAGAGAGAGAGAGAGATGCGTGTTTGTGTAGTAGGCGACTAGGCGCTATTGGAAACCTATAGCTGCATTGACTGTGATCATATATTGATTGATGGTGATAGTTGTACTGTACCTACTTAAATATTCGTACGCTTGTGGTTTCGCCGACGTTCTGACGCGCACAGTACGCTACGAGACTCGCGCCGAGTCTCCTCTATAGAAACAACTCACCAAAATTGTGTGTGTGTGTGTGTGTGTGTGTGTGTGTGTGTGTGTGTGTGTGTGTGTGTGTGTGTGTGTGTGTGTGTGTGTGTGTGTGTGTGTGTGTGTGTGTGTGTGTGTGTGTGTGTGTGTGTGTGGAGCATGTCTATGTTCCCCGGGTTCTATGTTCCCCGCTTTGATTGATTGATTGATTGAAAATTTTAGACCACCAGCCCTGATTCCAAACTCTAACCTTAACCAGTTCGAAAGAGGGCCTAAGCTTAACCAGTTCGAAACAAGGCGGACATTAATAATTAATAATAATAATAGATCAAATTTATATAGCGCCTTTCATAGAACCCAAGGTCGCTTTACAATCAGGACAAAAAATAGGGCAAGGAAAGTAGGGGGGGAGGGGGAAAAGGGGATGAGGGAAAGTAGGGGATAATGGACCTAATTTAATCTAAAACTAACTGATGGGGAAAGCCTTGGTGAAGAGGTGTGTTTTTAGAGCGGATTTGAAGGTGTCCAGGGTTGGGGCGTTGCGGATTTGGGGGGGGAGAGAGTTCCAGAGGGTAGGGGATGCCACGCTGAAGGCTCTGTCCCCAAAAGTCCGTAACCTGGTGCGAGGGATGGAGAGGAGACCTAGATCAGAGGATCGTAGGTTCCGGGATGGAGTGTACTGGTGGAGGAGATCAGACAGGTACCGGGGGGCGAGGGCATGGAGGGATTTGTAGGTGAGGAGCAGGAGTTTGAAGGTGATGCGGAACCTGACTGGAAGCCAGTGGAGATGGATGAGGGTGGGGGTGATGTGCTGCCAGGGCTTGGTGTGAGTGAGAACCCTGGCAGCTGAGTTCTGGACATACTGGAGCCTGTCCAGGGCTTTGCTGGGTACCCCGAACAGGACTCCATTACAGTAGTCCAACCGGGAGGTGACAAATGAGTGGATCAGGGTCTCAGCCACAGAGTCTGAGAGTGAGGGTCGGAGACGGGAGATGTTCCTGAGGTGGTAGAAGGCAGACTTGGTGACAGATTTGATGTGGGAGTGAAATGAAATAATTAATAAAATAATAAAAATTAATAAAATGTTCAATCTATTAATCAATCAAGCGGGGAACATAGAACCCGGGGAACATAGGACCCGGGGAACATAGGGATGATCCCTGTGTGTGTGTGTGTGTGTGTGTGTGTGTGTGTGTGTGTGTGTGTGTGTGTGTGTGTGTGTGTGTGTGTGTGTGTGTGTGTGTGTGTGTGTGTGTGTGTGTGTGTGTGTGTGTGTGTGTGTGTGTGTGTGTGTGTGTGTGTGTGTGTGTGTGTGCGTGTGTGTGTTGAAAGGTCACCTTTAGTTCAGCATAAATACAGATATGAGATAAAGCCTGGAACATGTGCACACACGTGCACACACCCACACACAAATACACACACACATACACACACACGCATACTAACAATAAACGGTGGAAGGCATTAACTCTACAAGCCCTAGGGAGACTTGTAATAACTGCCTCATATTTCAACATGCACACACACACACCCTCCTGGTCCCAGTAACAGTAACTGTTTAGTCAAATACATAACTTTTACGGTGACCATCATTTCACAGCTTCAGAACCTGTTGAGACCTGTCCTCTGACTCCTGGAGAAGTACCCCTACTACTACTAAAACTGCCATTACTACACTGAAATACATTACTCTAGAAAAGTACCATTACTAGACTAAAATACACTGCTCCAGAAAAGTACCATTACTAGACTAAAATACATTGATCCAGAAAAGTACCATTACTACACTGAAATATATTGCTTTAGGAAGTAAAGTCCTGCCACCTTCAGAAGTTTTCTGATGACTCTGCAATAGTGGGATAAAGGGCGGTGATGAGGAGGAATACCAGGCAGTGGTGGCGGA
The DNA here is from genome assembly GCF_963971535.1 of Notolepis coatsorum. Classification (NCBI taxonomy): domain Eukaryota; kingdom Metazoa; phylum Chordata; class Actinopteri; order Aulopiformes; family Paralepididae; genus Notolepis; species Notolepis coatsorum. The sequence goes on along the minus strand of NC_140172.1, from coordinate 75,029,194 downwards.
CTTCGTCACATGGTGCGAAAAGAACCACATCCAGCTAAATGTGACGAAGACCAGGGAGCTGGCTGTGGATCTGGGGAGGAGGAGGAGTACATCTAGGGTGCCCACCTGTCCCGCGATTCGCGGGACAGTCCCGATATTGGGACGTTTGTCCCGCGTCCCGCTACAACAAAACAATGTCCCGCAATTCAAAGATAAAAAGAAATATTATTATTTTTTATTTTTTATTTTTTATCTTTATCTAAAAGATTATTATTTAAAAAATGTTTTAAATGTTGTTAATTTAATGCCTCGTTCCAATACCCTCTTATATTTAAAATAAAAAAATCGGGCGACGTCACAAACCAATGCATTGCGCAGCCGAGCAATAGTATCCAGCTGCAGGACCACAGCACCGACACACTCAGGACCGCGACACTTTGCGGACCCACACTCTCCAGACCCTCGCTCCCATTGGCTGATTTGGGTCACGTGATCGTCCCAACCAATGGCTGAATTGGAGTGGGACGGTCACGTGACCCAATTCAGCCAATGGGAGTGAGGGTCTGGAGAGTGTGGGTCCGCAAAGTGTCGCGGTCCTGAGAGGGTCGCGTGTATACCTTCCGCAACGGAATTCGGTTTCCGGGTTCCTCTGATTGGCCGCGACCGCCACGTGACCCGCCCCCCTATCCACCGCTCCGCCTCTGCCGCTGCCCCCTGCGTTGACGCTCGCCTGTGTGTTGACGCGCACGCGGCAGAGCGTGGACTTGACTTAGAGCGTGGAATATTATTAAACAAGAGAGCTCTGTCATTGAAGTGGGAAAAGTGATTCTTGACTCAAGATGACTATGTGAAAAGCGACAATAGCATTAAACAGCAGCGTTTCTGCACTCAGAAGATGACGCGACAATATTATTAAACAAGAGAGCTCTGTCATTGAAGTGGGAAAAGTGATTCTTGACTCAAGATGACTATGTGAAAAGTGACAATAGCATTAAACAGCAGCGTTTCTGCACTCAGAAGATGACGCGACAATATTATTAAACAAGAGAGCTGTCATTGAAGTGGGAAAAGTGATTCTTGACTCAAGATGACTATGTGAAAAGCGACAATAGCATTAAACAGCAGCGTTTCTGCACTCAGAAGATGACGCGACAATATTATTAAACAAGATAGCTCTGTCATTGAAGTGGGAAAAGTGATTCTTGATTCAAGATGACTGTGAAAAGCGACAATAGCATTAAACAGCAGCGTTTCTGCACTCAGAAGATGGCGCGACAATATTATTAAACAAGATAGCTCTGTCATTGAAGTGGGAAAAGTGATTCTTGACTCAAGATGACTATTTGAAAAGCGACAAGTCCATGCCGCGTGCGCGTCAACACACAGGCAGCGGCAGAGGCAGAGCGGTGGATAGGGGGGCGGGTCACGTGGCGGTCGTGGCCAATCAGAGGAACCCGGAAACCGAATTCCGTTGCGGAAGGTATACACGTGAGAGGGTCGGTGCTGTGGTCCTGCAGCTGGATGCATCTCCAGCCGAGGCTGCTGAGAAGCTCACTCGAGTCTCGCGAGTCACGCTACCTGTCACCTGTCCGAGCGAGGCCGGGGCAGCTGTACAGTATGTGTGACGTCAGTCACTCGAGTAGTCAGAAGAAAGAACGCCAATATTACTGATACAAGTTGTTTAGCTAGCTAAGAAAAACAAGGAAATGGAGGCAAAAAAAAAGAGACTTTGCTATATATATAACAGAGACTGGGACAAGAAGTATACGTGGCTGAGATCCGTTTCAGATGATCCCCAAAAGGTAGAATGCAGGATCTGCCACAGGAGCTTCACCCATGGAGGAGAGGGGGACGTCACGTATAGTTGTTCAGAGGAGCGCCTCTTCAGCAAGTCTGGCCCGACTATTATTGAGAACTGAATCAGAGGGTCGGTTTGTTATAATAACAGAATACACGGGGAGTATCGCCGGGACACTGTCCAGAGGGAAGGGGGGAATAGAATCCGGAGGCTAATATCCCCAAAACCGGAGGTGAGTTTAATAAGATTAATAACAAAATGAGCTATATATAGCCTACCGTCTGCGTCGAATATGATATAAAGGCATTTAAATAATAAATACATTTCTTTAATTTTAATTAGCAATAAAAAAAGATTTTATACTTTACATTTTACTGTATATTTCTGTATATTTTTGGCTCTATATTTTATATTTTATAATGTATATAGTACATATCAGAATGTATATCCAGGGCCGTATTTTATTCTTTATTCTTATTTGTGACTTTTGTTTTTGAATACCTACATGTTTACTGTTTACTGTGAGCGATCATTACTAAACTGAAATACATTGCTCTAGAAAACTACCATCACTACACTGAAATACATTGCTCTAGAAAAGTACCATTTCTACACCTCACTGAAATACATTATTCTAGAAAATCTTCTTTACTACATTGAAATACATTATTCTAGAAACAATACCATTAGTACACTGAAAAACGTTACTCCATCAAGAAAACTACCATTACTACACTGGAATACATTGCTCTAGAAACACTACCATCACTACACCTCAAACGCTTAACCCCAAACCATTCACTCCAACCCAACCTGTCTCAGTCAGACGCAACTTGTGCTCCCTATCTGCCTCCACCCTCTCCTCCGACATCCTATCTGCGCTACCTTTGAGTGAGACTTTCTCTGCTCTCCCCCCAGATACGGCAACCTCCACCCTCCTCTCAGCCCTCTCAACCGCCTTCGACAAGCTCTGTCCCCTCGCAGAGAAGCCTGCCCACCATTCCCCACCCAGTCCATGGCTGTCGGATGCAGTGAGAGAAGAAAGACAGGTCCTGAGAGCGGTTGAGAGGAAGTATAGAAAGACATTCACTGGTGACATCACCAACTATCACAACCTCTAGTTAGCTTTCTCCAAAACCATTACTACTGCCAAAGCCTCTTTCTTTCACCATAAGATAGAGGCCTCGGCTAAGAACCTTCGCAAACTGCACACCATGTCCTCCCTCCTCACTCCCCTCCTCTCTCTCTGCCAAGGACTTTGCAATATTCTTTGAGAAAAATATCCGCAGCTCCTTTTCCAAACCCCCACCCATTCGAAATGCTGAATCGAGAACCTCATCCAGCCATCTTTCTCTCCTATTACAGACACCGAGGCCTTGACACTGGTAACATCGAACCGTCCCACTACATGCCAGCTGGACCCGATACCCTCCCCACTCCTCCAGACCATAGCACCAGACATCCTACCTTGCCTAACTGCAACCATCAACTCTTCCCTCAACTCGGGGGTGGTTCCCACCTCCCTAAAACAAGCCAGAGTCACACCACTCATAAAAATACAAATAAATGAACCCCACCATCATAGACAACTATCGCCCTGACTCTCTTCTCTCCTTCCTTTCTAAATCACTTGAACGTGCTGTATCCAACCAACTGACTGATTATCTCTTACAGAATGACCTCCTAGACCCTAATCGGTAAGGCTTCAGGATTGGTCACTCCACAGAGATGGCCCTCATAGCAGTCAAGGAGGCTCTTCAGAGCGAAGGGCCTCTCCTCTGACCTGATTCTCCTGGACCTGTTGGCAGCCTTCGACACAGTCAACCATCAGATCCTCCTTGCATCCCTAGCAGGAATGGGAGTGGTTGGCTCTGCACTGGCATGGCTGTCATCCTACCTTGATGACCGCTCCTACCAAGTATCATGGAGAGGGATCATGTCGGCCCCCCGCCCTCTTCAGACGAGTGTCCCCTAGGGCTCCGTCCTTGGACCCCTCATTTTCTCCATCTACACCAAACCTCTGGGTAACATTATCACATCTAATGCTTTCTTGTATAATTGCTATGCCGACGGTACTCAACCCTTCCTCTCCTTTCCTCCCTCAGATATCCATGTCTCTGAGCGGATCTCAGCTTGTCTGTCCGACATCTCCGCCTGGATGACGACCAACCACCTCAAACTGAACCTAAGCAAAACAGAATTGCTTCACCTTCCGGCCAAATCCTCCCCGCTGACTGACCATTCCTTGACGATCGGCTGAACTTCTCTGCTCACATCGCCACAACAACCAGAACCTGCAGATTTATCCTGAGCAACGTCAGAAGAATCCGCCCCTTCCTGAAAAGAAGCCACTCAACTCCTTGTTCAATCAACAGTCATGTCTCGCCTTGACTACTGCAATGCACTGCTTGATGGTCTACTGACCACCGCCACCAAGCCACTGCAACTCATTCAGAACGCAGGCGCCCGCCTGATCTCTCCCAGAGGGAGTTTCGAACCCGGGTCTCCAATGCCGGGGGCAGTAGCACACACCGCTATACCAAGAAGTAAACTCACTACTTTGCAACATGTCTATCTGTCTTTTGAGGATGAGAGTGAGTTTAACCCATAGCACCACTACTCACCCCAGCCACTTCACAACACCTGAAGTCCTTTGTGACTGCGCTTAGCGATACCATCCATTACATATATATTAGTGCTGTCAGGCGATTAAAAAAATGTATCTAATTAATTACAGGATTTGTAATTAATTAATCTAATTAATTGCATTTTAATCACATAACCATTTTATGCCTGATATTCTATATTCTATAATCATATTTCAAATTGCATGTGTCCGGATGGCAGAATTCAGTACTGTATCTACAAAACCTTCTGTTTAATCATCTTCCATCTATTAATTTGCTTAGATTTTTCAGGTCTGGTCAATTTGAAAAATTGTATTCAATCAATCACCGCGCAGATTGATTGATTGAATGAAAATGTTATTAACAGATTGCAGAATGGGTACAATACAGTACGGCTCAATAAACACAATTGTTAAGGGGATACAGACCAGAGAAAGACTTTCATCTTGTTTACATCAGGGTCCCCCATTTTCAATTCATAATGAATTGTAAGTAAGGGTGCAACTTGCACCGTGCAATCCATTCTTTGTGGATCTAGCCCACAGTATTTCTGACACTGGGAATACATTCCCTGAGATTCATAGATGTCCCTAGAATCAGATACCAAGAACATGCAAATGGACCATATTAAAAAGAAATCTGTAAATGTGTATTCTACATTCTTATGGAATGAATGAAATACAAAAATAAATAAAAAGAAAATCTTTTTTTGTAATTCATTTTGAGTTAATTTTCATAACACGATAATTTGCTGTGTAATTAATTAATCTAATTAACGCGATAAACTGACAGCCCTAATATATATTAAGGCTGTCAAAGTTAACGCGGTATTAACGCGTTATCGCCCGATTCTATTAATGCCACAATTTTTTTTAACTCACGATTAACTTTTACGAATTTTTCATTTTTTATTTTTTTTTACTTTTTTATTTTTTTTACTAGACTTCACTCAGGTGTATTATTGATGCTCTCATTGATACTATGTTTGTTTCTGAAGTGTGTGTGTGTGTGTGTGTGTGTGTGTGTGTGTGTGTGTGTGTGTGTGTGTGTGTGTGTGTGTGTGTGTGTGTGTGTGTGTGTGTGTGTGTGTGTGTGTGTGTGTGTGTGTGAGTGAGATATAGAGAGAGAGAGAGGGGGGTGAGAGAGATGAGGAAGGGGCAAGAGAGAAAGAGAGCTGGGAGAGTGTGTGTGTGAGAGAGAGGGGGGGTATGTGATTACTCAGCCCTTGTGTGGGTGAATGTAACAAGTTCCTAACGTTTTCTTTCCCCTATTATTTCATGCACACTTTATTCATTGTTTTAAATTATTATTTTCTTTTAAGTTATTTTGTGCATCACTCTGTTTTGAATTTGATGCAAATTTGCAATGCATGAGGGTCATCCTTTTGTGTTAAATGGCTGCATAAAGCAAGAATTTGTTGACTCTCATGTTGATAAGAGTATTAAAACTTGGAACTTGAAAAAGATCCGTTTAAGGTAGATAAAAGAAATTAAATAAAAATGCGATTAATTTGCGATTAATCGCGAGTTAACTATGGACAATCATGCGATTTATCGCGATTAAAATTTGTAATCGATTGACAGCACTAATATATATATATAGAGAGAAAGAGAGAGAGAGAGAGAGAGAGAGAGAGAGAGAGAGAGAGAGAGAGAGAGAGAGAGAGAGAGAGAGAGAGAGAGAGAGAGAGAGAGAGAGTTATATATATATTAGGGATGTTAATTCATCGAAGATCGATTGATTGATCATTAAGGATTTACTCAAACATGTGACATTTACTCGATCTACTATCAAACAATGTTGTCTGTCTCTTATTACATTGTAGCTGTCTGTAGAATGGTGTATTTTCAAAGCATGTTTCAATGGACAGATCATAATATAACTATGATGAGGAGGCAACCACCTCTGTGTCTGGAAAATAAGCAAGGGGGAAAAAACATGAGCAACTTGCAAACCTCTTAACATGCAATGGCACTGACCCGGACGGAACAGAGGAAAGTCACAGCACTTTGCGAGCATCTAGCGGCTCGGGCTGCATTTGTCGCCGAACATCTCGAGTTACATGATGACGATATGTCAGGCGTGCGGCTTTTTACGTGCAAGCGTCAGATTACCACCCTGGACTCCCGACGCTCTAAAACTGTCAATCATCCGTCGATTGCGAAGATTATTGGTCAGGGTTGTAGCCAATGAGTGTAGCTTAGTGATACCCCACGTGGGGGTGAGCAAATAAGGGATCTAGGTGAAAGGTGATGAGCAAAAACCAGAAGTGGAAAAAAAATTCGGAATGAATTGGCGTGGATGAGGAAATGGAGAGCTTTTTTCTTGGTAATCGGTTTACCCGGATGTCTCTAGAAGACTCATTTCTGAACGAATTTTTATAAAGTTTTGACCTACATAAGACTTTAGGCTACGGATTAGTAGTGTTTTCCAGCTTATACAAAAAAAATTATATATTTTTTGGGAATATTGCAACTACTACAGAAAAACGTGAGTGCACAAGTTCAACAAGTTCAAGTTCAACTCAAGTTCAGCCCTGTTACTCTATTTCATTAGCACTAAAAGTGATTTTTCTTTATTGTGTAAGAAACTTCAGAATGTTATCTTTCAAAAATCTAAAAAGTATGCAGTCCTCAAGTTCAAGTAAAGAAATGGCCGCTTTTCTGGGTGCATGTTAAGAGATTAAGAGAAGCATTGATTTTGAGCTATGACTCACAACGGGCCTAAAATAACCCACACATGATCGCTCGGTATGGTTGAGGGCGAAGGATTTAGTCAAATTATACACCTGCTTGAGCCAGCTGAAGGAATCTATGTTTTTCAATGTGTATATAATGTATTGGTGGGTGACAGCATCTACTCAGACGGATCTATAGATCTTAAAAGTAGCCAGCAGTCAGAGTGTGTTGCAGCAGACTAACAGCAGCAGATGAGGATTCGGGCTGTGCTGTTTAACATCAACAGCTGAACCACAGCATCAAGGTTGCTCAATCTGGAGAAAGTGCATTATCAAGCCACAGGCAGGTTTGGTCAGAGAGAACTAGGGGGATAATATCAACATCGCCGTTGCTATAGTGATTTGGGTCAAAGAGCCGTTGTCAAAGACAGCGTGTCACGTAGTACAGGGATTAAAGCAAAAAAAAATCTCCTGACTGAAATTTTTTTCAGGCCAAGTCATATTCTTATTTTAACCTCCACTGTATTTCTTTTTAATAGCGTTGGCGTTTTAAGGGAGCCTACTTGTTTCGGTTTCGTCGATAATCCAATGTACAGTTACCCCCCCACCCCGCCTACCCAACCCTTCCCTCCCCAACCACCTCCAATGTACAGTCCCCCCCCCTCCACCCAACCTCCTCCAATGTACAGTTTCTTCGTCAAATGTATATGCTCTCTTTTTTAGACTCTTATTGTATCACAAACAATACTGTGTAAATCTGGTACGTCATAAATGTATAGATGTAGCAGTATTATCTATCTGTATGTCATGTATGTCATATATGTTATGATGAATTGAAAATGGGGGACCCTGATGTAAAGAGGAAAGTCTTTCTCTGGTCTGCAACCCCTTGACAATTGTGTGTATTGAGCTGTACTGTATTGTACCCATTCTGCAATCCGTTATAACAATCAATCAATATTTAACCGATTGCAGAATGGGTACAATACAGTATGGCTCAATACACACAATTGTTAAGGGGATGCAGACCTGAGAAAGACGTTTGTCTTGTTTACATCATCAGGGTCCCCCATTTTCAATTCAGTGACATTTATGACATGCATGACATTGACATGACATTTATGGCATAGGGACATACTACAGGTATATAGTACTGTTACATTTGTGACATATACGATATGCAAATATACAGTAATGTTACCCATAGATCCTGACAGAGAGAATATATACGGTGGGGAGGAGACTGTCTACCGATACACCTGTGTGATGTTGCTACGGAGTTAAGCTAATAAACGTATACTCACAACCACAGCAGGGGACTCGCATATTGTACTGTGAAGTAACACGACAATGACAAACGTGTTGTTTCTGTTTTTCTTTTTGACATCGTTGCGGCACACGGAACAAGTTAACTCACCACTACAGCCCCCAGTAGCGCTGCCTAGCCAGTCTCTTCAAACGTCCTCTCCTCTCGAAACTTTTTGTTAGGTGGTCCCGCTGATCGTTTTCATCTGAGAACCCCGCGGTGGGTTCTCTTTTTAGTGGCCGGCTTACTCCTTCCATTTAACAGACGCTATTAAGCTAACGTTAGCTAATCGGTATATAGCAGCGAGTGCAAGCAGCGTGGTGGCTGTGACGTTGGTAAACAAGCAGTTGACGCGTGAGGCTGCAAAAAAGGCGACCCGTCTCTCGAGTCGCTGAGTGATGATGACTGCTTGGCGCGATAGGAAAAAAAAGCCCTTTTCCATATTTGGCGCCTCTGATTGGCTCAATTTTGTTTCAATCTGTATGCATCTACAAATCATGCAAATACTTCCGTCAGACTGCGAATCAAATGGACGGATCTCCCCAATCAAATTGACGGAAATCCGTCTGGAGACGGAATGCTTTAATGCATGCACGTAGTAACAAGAAGAGGGGGCGGGCCTGTTGTTAGTGGGAAGACGTTATGATGTGAGTTTCTTCCGGGACAAGTTAGATTAAGACGCGAAGCAGATGCGAGCAGACACGTTGACAGAGACTTTGAAATGGGGGAGGAATGGAGTGCCACGACATCACTGGCTTCGGCTGACAGGGAAAGCCTTTGGACAGCTAGGCCGCATGACCACAGAGCGGACTGACAGGAGAGAGATCGTTAGAATAATGAATTAAGACTGAACAAGGACATTACAGAACGGGGTTACATCTGATTACGAGGCCTTGTTTATGGAATAAACAAAGTTTTTCCAAGAAAGGTACCACATCTGCCAGTGTCGAATTCTTATGATTACGGATTGCATTAAGGGGGATGACAAAGATGTACAGCCAGTATGAGAAAATCGACTTCAGAGAGAGAAATAAACACAACGCAGAAACTTCACGAACACAGATGCTAATGGTGATACTGGATGATTACAGAAACATCTAACACAGCGTACCATATCCCATCCTGAGGCACAACCAGCTCGCGCAGCTAGCTAACGTTACCACTGCTTGCAAGGTTGCATTGACGACTGCCCTGATGACCAAAAGCTATGTTACCGTCACTTGCCACTACATCACTGAGGACTGGCGAATTACCACTGTGTTGTTGCTAACTAGAGTTTGCCGGGTCGGCATATGGCAGACCACCTCGTGTAACAGTTAAAAGAAGCTATTCCCCATCCCTGGATAGAAATTCGACTGAGTGGTGGAAAGGCTGGCAAAGCTGGCATGCCAGTAGGCCTACCTCTGTATGCCCACGACATCGGTACCATCCGAGCTAGTGTTTTTGGACTCATTGTGACCAGGCTGCATGCGCTCATGTCTGACACCCGACCATGTCGATATGCAGATTTTCCTCAACAAGAACAAATAAATCGGGACCATGTGAGTCAGTGTGAGACCGGCTATTTATGCTCTATGTAGGCATCTTGTTACTTTAGATTTTTTAAGTGGCAAATTACGTTTTAGTTTTTTTTAAGCTTGCCCGCTTAAAGTCGACACAAATGTGTTTTAATATATCTAGGCCTCTACATTTCTATATGTTTCATATGCCATGCAATTAGTGATGCACCAATGTGAAAATTGTGGCCGATACCGATAACCGATATATTGCTGTTCTGGCCGATACCGATATTTACCGATGTCGATATACAGAGCACATCATGACATTAAAAGACCCAGACATAGACAAACGCACCATATCCACACACACACATACAGTACACACACAGACACCTTAGTGTTGACAATGCTGGTTTTCAATGAGCCATCCCCTAACCCTGCACTTGAATGAATGCTATGATGTGGACACTCTAATTGTTTGAGGTATTGAGTTCCATTGGTGGGATGCTCTATATGAAAAGACGGCCTATCCAAATACACTTTTTTTTAAAGGGGTTGTACAGTCCCCCCTTGCCGCACTTCTGGTGTTCCTAGTTGAGACAGACTTGAGGTTGATGAAACGTTAACAGGTTAGTTAAACCTCTAGTCTCAGAGCAGAGAAAGACTATTAAAATGTTTTGCTGTATTTTTAACGTTGGGTTATGACTATAACCAAGTTCTGTTAGTATAGCGACGCTCGGCATCGCTCTCTGCACTATCTCGCATACGTGCACGCGCACTGAATAAAGACCACAATGTACCTTTAATCCCAATATTTGTCTGACCACACCCCTATCAGCTTACCCATATAAGCAGGGGTGGGGCCACCCACTCTCCTCCTTCTCGCTTTCACCACAAGGAAGAAGTGCCTCGGTAGATCCCCACACTTGACACCATGATGGAAGAAAGGTTTAGGAGCAGCTTTGGGAAACAAGGATACGTTGACATCATATCTTTATTTTCTCTCTCACTATTTTCGAGAAAATACGGCGATATTGTCTTCGTACTGGAGTGTCTGGAAGATGATGATCATTCTAAAAACCCTCCACCGGTTTTCGTATTGGGAGCACGCCGCTGCATGCTTCTCAACTGCAGTTCCTTGCTGTGTTGTTGGGGTGAAACCTGTCAGGCCACAGCTGAACTGTCGGACATGCCGCTGTTGTGAGAAGCGGTGCGTTCCAGGTTGGGTGAGTAGTGTTTGCTGGCGGGCTCCACTTGTCTGTTAGTGCTATGGGGGCTACTTGACAAAGTTTATGGAAACCGGCCCCAGGCTAGGGTCCTTTGTTTAGCCACCTAGGCGACAGAAGGCCTTGGTCTGAAGACCATTATAGTTTTAACTAGTGGGCCGCGACCATTGACACTGGTGATCCCTGTGTGTTCTGGACGAGTGGATTCTCTCTGTCACCGTGTTAAGGCCCCATCTTTCATATCCAAATGAGAGTATTCCTTCACGAGGGGATATGTGCATGTAATGTGCGATAGCGGCAGATTCATGTTCAAAGTCAGCTACACAGGCCAGTTGGTACTGTGCTGATTCCGTCGGATGTGGTAAAGTCACCGTTGTGAAGCGGTGTTGACATCTTGTTTTCTCTTTTCTCTTAAAAAGTGAGGAGAGGTTCAGAACGGCGGCCTGTCTGGGTGAGTGTTATGTCATTGTTTACATGTTCATAGCTTACGGTTAGCCAGTCAGCTGTTAACTGCTGCGTTAGCCTGCTGGATCGCTGCATGGCCTGCTTAGGGCCTACTATTAGCCAGTCAGCTGTTAGCTGCGGGGCTAGCATGTCGTGGTCGCTAGGTAACGTTAGCTTGCTGCTATGGCCATGGCTGGCGCGGGGTAGCTTAGCTTCTCGCGCGCCGCCGTGAGCTCGCTTCTGATCGCGTGCGTCGTGATGCTATTCTGTTGAACGTGCTTTGATTTTAACATGTTTTACACTCTTGACCACGACGTCATCCTTGACAGGGGATGTTTCGTCGACCCTGCCCTGAGCCAGGACGGCAAGGTTGCATCAACAGGGGACTGTAGTGCGGGTTGGGGCGGTGACGCTGCCCAGTTCGGACAACACAGGAGCGGCTGTGTTTCTACGGTGTCTGTGACTGCACTTCGCTGATCTGCGTTCCGGGTAGGAACGGGGTTGACCAGACCTCATAACACGTCTTCTGGTTTTACTTTGCTAAATGTATTGTGAATAACGGTGTTTTTTCCCAAAACGTGTGTTGCTACAATGCATTTAGGATACGTTGCGGGTTATGTGTGAGCTGTTTTTGTCACTGGCAGTTAGCTTCTCCGTGCAAATCGGGGAATGATCTGGTTGTTGTGTGAGAAACATCATGGTGTTTATATGTACCGTGTACTCACAACTAAGGTAACTAACCTATGAAGCTATGCTTGGTGACAAGTGAGTAAAAGAATGTTCTTTCTCAGACTGTAATGACAATGAACAGTGTGTTCACACATTAACAGGTTTTCCTGTTTTAACTGGCCGTATTGAGGGTAAAATAGGAGGATTGTGTTTTCCCCCCCGGTTCCCTGGGGACTTTTTCATCCTCCTATCAGACATGTTGTGCATTAATTGTGTCTTTTGTGTGGTAGGGATACGATGTAACTCTTAGCTTGATTGCTGAGGTTGTGCTAAATCTGCTGGAGAAACTTATTTCCTAATGGGAAATTGGTTTGGTTGCTGTCATGTGTGCTTAGCAAGGCCTGTGGTCGATACTAATCAAGAATGATGTATTCTCTCATTGTGAAAAAAACGGCGTTCCTCTGTTGAGTGTTTTTGCCATTTTTTGTAGGTGATGATGGGTTGTGTGTGTCATGTGACCTACAACTGGGTTGTACTGGCCACAGAAGCACATGTGTATGTTGGACCGGGGTTCTTAGAGCCCTCTCTATTCTGTGTTTTTCCTTAGTAAAAATCAGATAGCAGGTTAGCTCATGCGCTGTGTGGAGCTGTGAAACGCTTCATAGAGCTGACTGTGACTGTGTCATATTCTCTTTTTGTCGTTACATCGTATCATGGGTGTGGGGTCGTAAAGGGGTGAACTGGTAACCTTTCCTCTCCCCATTGTTCTGTCGGTCAGGGGTACACCCCCTGTCCTTCAGGGTTCCCGTCACGTGGCGGTTCGGCACGTTACGGGGGGGGGGGAGGGAGTTCCTGGTCCCACGGCCTGGTATATTGGGCGTGTGCACCGCAGGAATTCCCCCGCCATAGAGTACGTCACCGTGCGCGTCTCTGTTGGTAGGACTTCCGTGTGCTGTTCAGGTCCATGTGATGGATCTGTTTTCAGGGGGGGTGGTCAGGGCTCCTCCTCACCAAGCGCCTATTCAGGCCTTCTGTGAGTTCGGACTCCTTCTTCCATGTGAGGAAGCCTCCATCAGAGTACAGAGCCTTCCTCCTCAGATTGTCAAAGTGAGTGGACCCTCTAGAAGGGTCCTTTTCTATTGTATGTATATTCGATTCAATTCGTTTATTGAGTGTGTATGGGTTCAGTGCCTCTTCCCCGGGGGCCCTAAAACCAGTTTTTTACATGGCTCAAGGTGCAATATATTCTTTTCAATCTGTACAGCTCGCGTGGGAAGTCTCTCTGGGGATCCCCGTCTCTTTCCTATGGGAGGGTGGTGGGATGTAAAAATGTGAACATTTTTTACCCCGGCTGTGTAGACTGGGATACATACTGTTGATGCTTCCTTCTTTCTATTCCAGAAGTGTTGGAGTTAGGGAGTGTCACACCCCTCTTGTCGTTCCCCTGGGCGCCTTGGGGATTCAATGACAGGTCTAATTAGCCTGTTCATTGATGGGGGTGTGTCCCGACGCACGTATAGTGCTAGCTCGCTGTAAACAGGCGATTGACTGGCACGCCTTGGTTGCTTGTGGTTGAAACGGCGTTTTTATAAAGCAACTGAGATGGGGGTTTTTCCTCTTCCGACGACCACATCCCATGACCTGGGTGGGTTGTCGACGGATTCTCGTTCATGTCTGGGGGATGATGACGGGATGGATCTGAACATATGTGGTGGGGTCTCACGCCCTTGGGGTGGGCCACCAGGCGCGGTTCGTCCGAACGTCTGGGTGGCGCCTTCTTTTCATGTTAAGATCAACACGCATATCTGCCCTTCTCCTGGAGTAGGCATGTCGGCGTGGTTAGGGCACGGGACTGGTTCTGGTCACGCTGGTCCAGATCAGTTGAACCCGTTGTCCGCCGGGGATGCAGATCTGCTGTTCTGGTACCCTGAGGGACTTGGGCTTTTTTCAGGGGGAAAAATGCCAGGTCGGTCTGGGTGTCACAGGGTTAAGCGCTATGGAGACCCTGGTTGGGTATGTTTTTACTCAGCACTGTCGTCATGGCTTACAGCCATGCCATTCTGTACGCGCTCGATCTCGTCGGATCTCGGCCGCTACACAGGTTGGTCCTGGTTAGTACTTGGTTGGGAGACCGCCGGGGAATACCAGGTACGGTGTGCTTAGGGGCTGGTTCTCCATTATTTTTCGCTCCTCTCTCACGCATGGCGAAGAGGGGCCTGTGGAGGTGGTTTTTTGACCTCCTCTGGTGACCCTGTGCTTCCCGTACCGCCAGGCCCGGTCCGAAGTGATGTTTGCGACCCGTAGGCCTGGGTTAACCCTTTTTGGAAACTGAAACACTTGTACTGCGGTATAGCCGGTGTATACCCGCAGGTGTGTTTTGGAGTTTTTTCTTGAGGGGTTATAGGAACAACCACCGCATTGGGTAACACCGAGGTGGTTGATTCCCTGGTGTGTTGGAGCAGTGTCAACTCCCGGGTTCACCGTTTGAGGGTGCCCCTGCACGTTCATGACGTCTGCCAATCGTGTCAGCCTTCTCTGCCTCGACCCCTCTGGGTGGGGGTTTTTAAATGGAGGCTTGGTCATGCAACACCGCCAGCTTACGCTCCTTCCGCCGGGGCGGCTGTGTTCAGCTGTCCCCTCTGGCGCCTGTCTCGTCCGCAGTCTCCAGGCTAGGGTTAACAGCCTGTTGCCTGGTTTTTCCCCGGTGCGCTGCCTGCTTCCGTTAGTTAACCTTTTTTGTGTGCTTACGGCCATGCTGACTGCCTGTTCTGCAGGGTCAGTGTGCCAGGCGGTGTACTATTGGGGGGACGGGGCCCGCTCGGCTTACGGCCATACCAACCTGAACACGCCCGATCTCGTCCGATCTCGGAAGCTAAGCAGGTTCTGGCCTGGTTAGTACTTGGATGGGATTCCGCCTGGGAATACCAGGTGCAGTAACTGAGGGGCCTTTGTCCGAATACGCTGGCGATGTGGGGGGCGGGGCACTACGTGCCCACCTGGTGGGGTCTTGATGCTGGCATCATGGACTTCTCCGGGCCCCCATTCTAGGGAGTCCAGTCCTTTTGGTGGGTCTGGGTCTTCCTTCGTGCTCCGCTGCTACGGCCTTGCCACGGGGTTGGGTTTGCCCTTGACCCCGTGATTCTGGGGGCAGTAACGAGGTTGTTCCTCCGTTCGTTCCCGGGTGGCATGCGGGTTGTGCGTGTGTGTAGTCGTGGGGTCAAGCCACGGTCTGCTCACCCTGTGCGTTGAGTTGCTTGAGTGCCTCTTCGCACGGTCGGGTCCGTCGCCCTCCCGTGAAGCCCCTAATAGGGGGGGTGCCCGCCATTAGGGTGGGTCGGGGGGGCTCGGCCCTCCCTGTTCTGATGGTTTGTGGGGGGCTGTCAGCGGGGTGTATTTGTCGGCCGTTGGCTCTCGCTCGGCCTCCCTTGTGCAGAGAGCGATGCCGAGCGAGAGCGATATGATACAGAACGTTGGGTTATGACTATAACCAAGTTCTGTTAGTATAGCGACGCTCGGCATCCGACGCCGCTGCAGCCTTTGACCTCGCCTTGTGGCGAAAGCTTGGGAAGGAGGAGAGTGGGTGGCCCCACCCCTGCTTATATGGGTAAGCTGATAGGGGTGTGGTCAGACAAATATTGGGATTAAAGGTACATTGTGGTCTTTATTCAGTGCGCATGCACGTATGCGAGATAGTGCAGAGAGCGATGCCGAGCGAGAGCGATACGATACAGAACACCTTGGCAGTCAGGTACTAGGCGTGAACAATAGCTCTCATGCAACCACTCCCCTAACCCCCCCCCCCCACTGGATTAGCTGTCATGTCACACAGACTTCGCTGCATTAGGGATTCTCTTATGGAATAGAATAGAGGCAGTGCGTTCTGAAATCTTCTCACATTGCATATTATTTTAATTAGACATTAACCCATTCAGTGCCAACCACGATGACAGTCGGGTTAACTCTCCATGCGTTGAGTGCCAAGACCAGAGAAAACCCGAAAACTCGGGTTTTAATCGTTATTTCTTTTATTAGCAATATCCATACATTTTTTTATCCATCCAGCCTGACGTTATCATTGGGAATGGGTCTGACCTCGAAAAGGGCAAATACCGCCGCCTATCGTCTCCCGGATGGTATTGCACATCATTGGATTGGATTGGGTGGGACTGTGCATCAAAAAAATAAGTCCGGTCCAGGTTTCACTTCTCGGGCATGCAGTATCGTGTTACCACATTGACTGAGGACACTCAGAGCAGCGTCGATAATGTGTTTTGGACTATAACGTTGGATCAATAAACACGATAAATATTTGGAATGGCGATCAGGAATTGGATTAATATTTTTGCAGAACATCTGATGTGAGGTAAGGACTCTATTTTACCAGTCTTGGGGTAATCAGATGTTTTTTTCTCCGCCATGGCAGCGCGCGCGCGTGTGTGTGTGTGTGTGTGTGTGTGTGTGTGTGTGTGTGTGTGTGTGTGTGTGTGTGTGTGTGTGTGTGTGTGTGTGTGTGTGTGTGTGTGTGTGTGTGTGTGTGTGTGTGTGTGTGTGTGTGTGTGTGTGTGTGACGTGTGTGTGTGTGTTTGTGTGTGTGTGTGCGTAACGTTAGCCTTATCCACGGCATGGATAATCGATTTTTCAGCCCACTTCTCTAGCGTGCATAAGTACACATATACTATTGATAATCTAGTGTTTATTTGAAAACGATTCATAAATCAGCCGAAAAATTACAACGTGTTTTGTGTAAAGGGCTATTATCGCGGAATTTCTCTGGAATTGTCCAAAATCTCCAAAACTATACTCATATATACTCATAGAACTTGAAGAACTTGAACTTGATATTCAAAACGGTATAAAACGGAAATCCGTTTCGTACATGTTGACTGCAAGCAAGTCATTGATAAGCGAGGGGTGTTTTAGACCCATAGCCATAATTTAAGATATAGTTTAGGCGTTCGCAAATTTCCCCGACCTCCCATTGACTTCCTTACTGGCACGCTAGCCCTAATATGGTCAAAGGGGCGTGGCTCTGAATGAGTTAAACATGTAGACTATTATTATTGTCACGCGACAAATGAGACAGACTAAGTAGACTAAGCAATATTCCCGCGGGTTGGTAGTTTTAGCGTTTTCTCACGTTGCATATTATTTTAACTAGACATTAAACATCTTTGCGCCCACATGACACTAGATATGTTTTGCAACATGACTTGCTTTTGTATCTGAATCTGAATCAGGTTCTCCCCTCTCCGTCAAAAAGTTGGCTGAGTGGCAGTGCAAGTAAGGCAGTGGAAGTAAGGAAGTTTCATATATCTATGGAAAATACTGTGTGTATATATATATATATATAGAGAGAGAGAGAGACAGAGAGAGAGAGAGAGAGAGAGAGAGAGAGAGAGAGAGAGAGAGAGAGAGAGAGAGAGAGAGAGAGAGAGAGAGAGAGAGAGAGAGAGGGAGGGAGGGAGGGAGAGAGAGGGAGAGAGAGAGAGATGTTCTGACCGTGGGGATGGTAGTCGGTTGATTGATTGACAGGTTGATGTTTCTTGATGACAGCAGAGGACCGGTAAATTATGTGCTGTCGCCCGCCTCCCCTTCCTCCCTCCTCCTCTGCTCCTCTTCCTCCTCTATCCAGGGGCTCAATGAAATACTCCTCCTGCCCGGCTCTGATCACTCCTGCCTGTGGAGGACATGATCAATATGGATAGACAGACGGACGGACGGACGGACGGACGGATGGATGGATGGACGGATGGATGGATGGATGGATGGATGGATGGATGGATGGATGGATGGATGGATGGATGGATGGATGGATGGATAGATAGATAAATAGATAGAGATAGAGATAGCTAGACAGACAGTCAGACAGACAGACAGACAGACAGACAGACAGACAGACAGACAGACAGACAGACAGACAGACAGACAGACACACACACACACACACAATAGATAGATAGATAGATAGATAGATATAGATAGATAGATAGATAGATAGATAGATAGATAGATAGATAGATAGATAGATAGATAGATAGATAGATAGAGATGGATGGATGGATGGATGGATGGATGGATGGATGGATGGATGGATGGATGGATGGATAGATAGATAGATAGATAGATAGATAGATAGATAGATAGATAGACAGACAGACAGACAGACAGACAGACAGACAGACAGACAGACAGACAGACAGACAGACAGACAGACAGACAGACAGACAGACAGACAGACAGACAGACAGACAGACAGACAGACAGACAGACAGACAGACAGACAGACATATGAGAGGCACAGAGAGACAGTCACTTCTGCACTGAATATGGGCGGTGAGCAAGAGAGAAGGAGATGGAGGGAAAGAGAGAGAGAGAGATAGAAAAGATAGCTCTGCACAAAAAAACATGCAAGCATAGCAGCCCATAAATCTAGCGTAATAAATGTCCTTGCAGGCCAGTTGAGTGTCTTTGCTTTAAAGGGGAAATATTTGAGTCCTTTTCAACAAGTTAATATATAGGTCTTTGAGGTCCCCTAAACATGTCTTTGAAGTTTTTTGCTGAAAAAGAAATCATTCAGAATATTCATTCTAGCAACAGCCTCTATACCCCTCTGTTTAAGTCCTGTTCTCAAAGGGATATTTCTGTGCCTGCAAGCCACTTTTATATTATATTTATATTTCCTCATGGTGGTGAGGGCACCGGGGCCGGGGGAGATGGAGCGGCCTGCAGGGGTGGCATTCCCATCGCCGTGCATGGCGGTGTGAGTGGCGCGCGGGCTGTTTGTGTTTTCCTTCGGTCATGCGTGCTTTATCGGGGGGGGGGGGGTGTCTTGGATGGGGATGTGGTAGGGATTGATGTGTGGGTTTGGGGGACTGACTGTTCCGGGGGGGTTCACATGCCTTCTTATTGTACTTATTGTACTATTGTACTATTGTACTTATTGTATGCCTATTCTTAATTTTCACAATAGGTCCCATTTAAACTAAATCAGCCAAATGATAAAAATCGAATTGAATGAAAATAAATCAAACGTACCAGGCCGTCACAGTTGCTAATAGCGACAGAGGTGTCTTCTACGTTGGTGACCTCTCCCGTGTAGAAGCAGTCGTCTCCTCCCAGCGGCTCGGACACCTTCTGCCCGGACTCGTGGTGCCACTCGATGGTCGCCCCAGGCGCCACCAGGCGGGAGTTGAGGCGTAGCCGCAGGTGGAGCTCTCGTCCGAACACTGTCACGTTGTAATACAGGGTCGCCATGTGACGCCTGCTGTCTTCTCCTTCTCCTCTGCTCCTGCTGGCCTCCTCCTCCTCCATCACCTCCTCTGCGGGTCTTCTTCCTGTACGCGGTGTGGGTGTGTTTTCCTGTAGCGTGGGCGTGTCTATATATGTTACGGTCTTTTCAGTATGTGCAATGGGCAGATTTGTATGTATCGTGGACCAGTCTCTATAAGTTGTGGGCGTGTCTGTGTAGGAGATGGGCGTGTCTGTGTGTAGTGTGGCTGTGTCTGGAACCTGTCTCCGGGGGCGGGGCCAGTCTCTATAAGTTGTGGGCGTGTCTGTGTAGGAGATGGGCGTGTCTGGAACCTGTCTCCGGGGGCGGGGCCGTCTCAGCAGGCTGTGCAGGTGAGGGGCGGAGACAGAGTGAGACAGGAAACGACCGTCTGCATCCGTACTCAATGGGTGAACCACCCCAAACTCGGACAACACCTGATGGAGAGAATCTGAGAGGAGGGAAAGAGAACGACAGAAATAAGGGAGTGAATATAGAAAGACTTAGGGCTAGATCCACAAAGAATGGATTGCACGGTACAAGTTGCACCCTTACTTACAATTCATTATGAATTGAAAATGGGGGAACCTGGTGTAAACAAGACGAAAGTCTTTCTCTGGTCTGCATCCCCTTAACAATTGTGTGTATTGAGCCGTACTGTATTGTACCCATTCTGCAATCTGTTAATACAATTTTCATTCAATCAATCACCGCGCAGGTGCAATCCATTCTTTGTGGATCTAGCCCTTAGACCATTCGTTTTAACAGTATAGACTTAGACCATTAGTTTTAACAGTATAGACTTAAAGCATAACTTATTAAAATACATGTTACAGCAAAACATACACCCTACAATGATCAAAGAGCACAAAAAGTCACACATATTTCCATTGTAGTCATCTCCCTCTCTGTCTATCTCTCTCTCTCTCTGTGTGTATGTATGTATGTATGTCTGTCTGTCTGTCTGTCTGTCTGTCTATCTGTCTGTCTGTCTGTCTGTCTGTCTGTCTGTCTGTCTGTCCCTCTGTCTCTCTCTGTCTCTCTCTGATGTTGGATGTTATTGTGTGTTTTGATAACTGGAAGGGAGTGAAGTTTCCCCTTACTTTTCTGTGTGTGTGTGTGTGTGTGTGTGTGTGTGTGTGTGTGTGTGTGTGTGTGTGTGTGTGTGTGTGTGTGTGTGTGTGTGTGTGTGTGTGTGTGTGTGTGTGTGTGCGCGCGCGTGCGTGCGTGTGTGCCATGCTCTTGATGTGAATTATGACTTAAATGAATTTGCTCAAAGCTACAGGAGTAGCTCAGACTCTGAGTACCTCACAGAAACACACACATACACACACACACACACACACACAGACACACACACACACACACATACACATACGCACTTTCCCAATGAGGAAACGTGATCCAGAAGTGTGAATCCTCCACATTCTCCAGTAGCAGAGAGCTGCTTGCACGCTAACAGACAGATGTATGGAAAAGTCTTGGTGGGGAAAGTTTATCAGCCTCAAGTTCAAGACAGGAAAATATTTCCTTTACACAACTTCCACCAGCGTGAACTCCACTCTCTCTCTCTCTCCATTTTATTTAAATTTTCCAACGATAGATTCTTGCACTGGATCTCCTCTCTGGTAAACAAGAATACCTTGAAGACTCTAACAGGAGCACTCAGTCAAGGGTACTATGACTATGCTTGCACCTCATGGTACCAAAGCACCTCAAAGGCCCTAAAAACAAGACTACAAACATCTCAAAACAAACTGGTCAGACTACTGCTTGACCTTACTCCTAAAACCCACCTCACCCCTGGCCACTTTGACAACCTAGGATGGCTTAGAGTAGACGACAGAGTACTGGTCTACAAGATACACTACACCACTAAGGTACCCATGTCGAAATACTTCCCAAAGGTCAGTGAATTTCACGACCACAACAACAGAGGGAGTTCCACAAATCATGTTCAACCCAGATTCGGCTCAAACAAGTTTCAAGTTTCTTTAATAGTTGTCATACAGAAGTACAGAATACTTTTGTACAAAATGCTTCTTACTGTTGCGCTCCAGAGACTGTGCATGACAAGATAAGTATGAAATAAAAACATAGTAAAAATTAGAAGAAAAAAAAAAAAGAGGTCACAGTGTTCAGTTTAGACATATGTACAATGTTCGTAGACGTAGTTACCATACAATATACAATACTGTGCAGTGTACTAATATACAATACTATATAGTGCAAGGCATAAATGGACGAGGTGCAGTTTAGGTACAATTCACAGTAGGTGTACGAGTTGTAGTGCAAATCCTTTATCAATAAATATAAAGTGTAAGTGTGTTTGTGTGATCTAAAGTGTGGAGAGTGGGTGCTGCAGTGTGTTGTTTGTTTGAGTGAGTGTGTGTGTGCGTGTGGGTGTGTGTGCTGTGTGCATTTGATGGTTGTTGCATAGTGATTATTGTTCGTTTAGCGATTATTGTTCGTTTAGCAGCCTGATGGCCTGGGGATAGAAGCTCCTTCTGAGTCTTTCTGTGCTCGCCATAAGACTCCGGTAACGCTTGCCTGACGGCAGCAGTTCAAAGAGGCAGTTGTTCGGGTGGCTCGAGTCCTTAATAATTCTCTTAGCCTTCCCCTTGCACCGCTTGTTGTAAATGTTCTGGAGGGTGGGAAGCCCCCCTCTAATTGTGCGTTCGGCTGAACGTGTCACTCTTTGTAGTCTGCTACGGTCTTGTGCAGTGCTATTCCCAAACCAGGAGGTGATGTTGCCGGTCAGGATGCTCTCTATTGTACATGAGTAGAAGTTCCTAAGGATCTTCTGACTGACTTGGAACTTCCTTAGGCGCCTGAGGAAGTAGAGGCGTTGTCGTGCCTTCTTCACAACACTGTCAATGTGTGTGGTCCATGTCAAGTCCTCGGATATGTGGGCTCCGAGGTACTTGAAACTGTTCACTCTCTCAACTGGTGCCCCGTCGATGCTGAGGGGGCTGTAGTCCTTGACCCCCGACCTCCTGAAGTCCACAATCATCTCTTTTGTTTTGCTGACGTTCAGGGAGAGGCAGTTCTCCTGACACCACTGTGACAGGTTCTCTACCTCTTCCAGGTAGGCCCTTTCGTCCACAAGGGACTAAACACGTTTTGCAATTATGCCACAACAATGTGGAACACCCTACCCAGTACCCACAGCCGTAAAATAATGTGAATCCCTACCCTCCTTCAAAACCGCTCTCAAAGAGCACCTACGGGAGGCTGCAATTCGAAACTGGCCCCGGTAAATGTCCAAACCCCCCCCAACCCACCCACCCAATGTACAGTTTCAGCCCCCTCGAATGTATATATTTTATTTTATGTATGTCTCGTGTATATATTGTCTTTTATTTTACAGTACTGTATATTTGTATATCATCTTGTATGTCATACATGTCTGGATGTAACAGTACTGTATCTGTATGTCGTGTATGTCATAAATGTCATGATGAATTGAAAATGGGGGACCCTGATGTAAACAAGACGAAAGTCTTTCTCTGGTCTGCATCTCCTTAACAATTGTGTGTATTGAGCCGTACTGTATTGTACCCATTCTGCAATCTGTTAATAAAATGTTCAATCAATCAATATGTTCTTTCTCTTTTTCTGTTAGTGTTGTTCAGCTTCTATAGTGTTTTGTGAAAATAATTCTAGACCCACCATGTCTCAAAATCTTAAAGTGAAGCATGGTTTTTATTGCCTATATTTATCTTAACCGATCAGGCATACAGATCCTCATCTACACCTTTGTTTACACTGTGTATTTTTCTCAAGCTTTGTGTAGGTAGACCTTCAGTAGACAAACACTTAAGTATGGTACTACAGGCTTTGTGTAGGTAGACCGTAGGAGACACAAACACTGGAGTCAAATTCCAAAACAGTCCCCTTAAAATGAAACAAGTAGATTGTTGACTACTTTCCTTTTAGCCGCTGTTTGATAATACTTGGGTCTTATCAGCTCAGGGTTGGGCTATCTTATCTTTTAATCACCTCAACAAAGGCTAGCCCTTCCGCCTAATCTCTTATGGCCAAAAATAACATTTACTCAAACAAAAGTAAATAGCCTGACAAATGGAAGTAAAATCACAGGCTTTTAACTAGCAATAAAAGCTGTGTTACTTCAATAAAATGTATTAGAGCAGCCTGATGGGAAACCTATATCATTAGTAATGAGTTGGGTCTATGTTATGCTGCACCTCAGTGACCTATGTTATGTTTTTCTTTATTATTATTTAAACCGTTCAGCTCCTTTCAAATTTTTGTTTTGTTTCAAATAAAAAATAAAAAATGATTGCTATCTTGATGTATAGTATACATTTACTTTTTGTTTTTGTTTTCAACTTGCAAGTCGTTTGAAAGAGAATTGTACAAGACTTTGATGAACATTGTTACCTATAGCTGATAGAGTTGTGCCCTTATGAACTGCTGCGGTCAGGCAAGCGATACCGGAGTCTCATGGCAAGCACAGAAAGACTCAGAAGAAGCTTCTATCCTCAGGCCATCAGAATGCTAAATGACAATAACACTATGTAACAACCATCAAATGCACTCACAGCACACACATCCACACGCACACACTCACTTTAAACAAACAACTCACTGCAGCACCCACTTTACCAACTTTAGAACACCTAAACACACTTTATATTTATTGGTAAAGAATTTGCACTACAACCAGGCATGCGTTGCTCTTGGGACGGGGTTGCACTCCGTGCAGGGTAAGATTTGAACCAATGCACTCGCCAACTCGCTATAAGTACCCACCTGGGCTACTTTGCATATCAATAGCGCCGGTCGTCAGGTGTGTTAAATACGTTCTCAGATACATTCACACCTAACTTGTTGTGAATGATATGTGTTACATTCCATTCGTAGAAGCAATTAGGCACTGTCTGTAGTCTGTGCTCAAGCGAGGGGACATTTATGCACATGCACGGGAGCGCGCGCACGCGCCGGGAGCGCCTGTGCACGTGGCGCCATTAGGTGCGTGCAACCCCAGTTGATATCAGGAACGCATGCCTGACTACAACCCATACCTCATTACACCTTACTGTAAATTGTATCTAAATTGTACCTCATCCCATTTCTGCTTTGTACTGTATAGTATATTTTATTGTAACTCAGTTACTTCTACTCTGCATTGTACATTGTATATATGTATATACTGAACACTTTTGTCTACGTACTTGACTTCTATTTTATACTTACTATACTTATTTTATACTTATCTATTTTTATCTAGCACAATCTCTGGAGCAAAACAGAAAGAAGCATTTTATATAAAAGTATTCTGTACTTCTGTATGACAACTAATAAAGAAACTTGAAACTTGAACTTATGATGACTTGTCGTACAGACTTTGTTATTCGCTTTAGATAAAAGCGTGAGCTAAATTACTAAATGTAAATGTACAAGATGAGGAATAACGTTTTTGCATCAAATGTCGTTTTTTTTTTTTTTTTATCCGATTAATAGTCTATATTATCGATATATTAATCAACTATCAAAATTGTCTTAGTTGCAGCCCTAATCACCACCATGATACTTCAGAAAGAAGTACCACTACCAGACAGTTGAACATCTAGAGTTATTTAGAATCTAAGAACGGTTAGTCAGTAAGTTAGAACATAAGAACGGTGGGTCGGTTAGTTTGTTAGAACATGACAAAAGTCAGTCAGTTAGTTATAATATAAGAACGGCCAGTGAGTTAGTCCATACTGGTGGTCTGTAGTTCTGTACTTTACTTTAGGACATTTTGAACCATATTACCGATAAATAACGTAAAAAGGAGCCGGTGCCAATGAACTTAACATTGGACGTTTCCTAAATGACATTGACCTGAGAAACTATAGCTGAACTGTTACTGGTTATTTACAGCCTCTTGCCTGTGTTGCTGGTGATATAAAGTCCATCGCAGCGGCAGGTTTGCAGTAAAAGAATCAGAAATTGAAAGAGTCCAAGCTGAATATCATCCATGGTTTCTTCTGGCGGGAGGGCGCGAGGCAAAGACTCACTGCGCGTGATGTGATGTGTTGTGAGCGGAGCTCGAGCGATCTAACAGCAGCCACGCGATCCCTCCACCCCCCGCCCCCTTCACACCGCTAAGTGATCCCCTCTCTGTCCCTCTCTCTCTCTCTCTCTCTCTCTCTCTCTCTCTCTCTCTCTCTCTCTCTCTCTCTCTCTCCCTCTCTCTCTCTCTCTCTCTCTCTCTCTCTCTCTCTCTCTCTCTCTCTCTCTCTCTCTCTCTCTCTCTCTCTCTCTCTCTCTCTCTCTCTGTGTATCTCTCTCTCACACAGTTTCTTTCTCTGTCTCTCTAATCTCTATCTATCTCGGTCTCTCTTTATTTTACTCTCACTCTCTCCCTTTCTATACTATCTCTTCCATTCTCACTGCAGAGAAAGAAATAAACAGAGAAGAGACAGAAAGGAGAGAGAGGGAGTGAGCAGTCCATAAGTTTATTAGAATACCAGATGTAGCCCTGGGCTAATATCTGGCAGTTTACATTACATCGGGGATGGGCTTGGTGACCGACAGCGGTTGGTTCGGATCTAGAAGGACCTGGATACTTTTCTTAATAACTTTTTCCTTTTTTGTTTATAGTTTATTACTAGCCTATATTCATTTTACTTGTTGAAGAAAGTCTTTAGACTATGATTGTTTGGCTAATATGACCAGCTTTGGAAGACCCAAAGCGCCCCTGGGACCCGCCATGTGCTCTGTACTCTCTGTTTAGAAATGTGTGGCACGCAATTTATAAACACTGTTCTCTCAGATGTGTAAACCATGCCCTGGGATTATTCATGCCCACGCAAATCCAAGAGCACGGTTTACAAACCAAGAGTACAGCTTTGTTTTTTCAGCTGACCCCTCTGGGCTCTGGACATTCAGCTACACTAAAGGCAGGTCCACACTGTTACCGCTTTCAGACAGACACAGAGTCTCAGAACATTGGTGCTTCCTGGCAAACCAGCACATGTTCACACCAGTTTAAGCAGAACCAAAGTTCCACCAGCCTCCGTGGAGGTGTTGCTCAGGGCTCGATGTACAAGGCAGGTGGAAGTAAACACAACAGTCGCCCAAATCGCCACCAAGCATTTTGTTTCCTCGGCAAATCACTGCAAATAATTATTTCCCATTGACGTGAACATTGTTGACATTGTTGTCAGTCGCTGCCTTCATCTCCTTCCTTCTCCCTCTTGTCTCAGCTATAGAATATGACACACTCACTGATGATGTCACGGTTCGCAAGGGGGAAAAAAACATTTTTGGCCAGCTGCATGTAGACCTTGTCGTGGCCTTCGGCGCTAGTGGCTCTACCCTTGGTGAAGCATCAGCCCTGCTTTGAGTATAAGGTTCGCTGTAGGCTCCTTGCCCTGCACCGGTACCTAGGCGAACCCTAACCCTAACCCTGCACCGGGACCTAGGTGAACCCTAACCCTGCACCGGGGCCTAGGCGAACCCTAACCCTGCACCGGTACCTATATAGACGAACCCTAACCCTGCACCGGGGCCGACGACACCTTCTGTGAAGCATGGATTCTGCAGCACTTTGACGTTTGAGTCTACATTTGACTTTAGAGCAGCTCTGTGTGACAGCAACACTTTGACGTTTGAGTCTACATATACATTTAGTCATTTAGCTGACACTTTCATCCATAGCTAATTACAAGCTCTGTACAAGTCAGCAGGAAGGGTACAACTCTGGCAGCTAAGGGTCAGTAACATTGTTCGTCAAACAGTAGCCCTTTTCACACAGACTTTGTGGCATTATACCGCAATATGATTTTTATTTTTTTTTTTCAATCGGCTTTGGGTTGTCCACACTGTACCTAGCAAGATTGATTGATTGATTGATTGATTGATTGAAAACTTGATTAACAGATTGCAGAATGGGTACAGCGCAATACATACAATTGTTAAGGGGATGCAGACCAGAGAAAGACTTTCGTCTTGTTTACATCAGGGTCCCCCATTTTCAATTCATCATAACATATATGACATACACGACATACAGATAGACAGTACTGCTATCTATACAATTATGACATACCAGATTTGCAAATTATACAGTACTGTTTGTGATACAAAAAGAGTCTAGAAAAGAGAGTATATACATTTGACATAGAAACTGTACATTGGAGGAGGTTGGGTAGGTTGGGTGGGGGGGGTTTGGGTGGGGGGTGGGGGGACTGTACATTGGAGGTGGTTGGGTGGGTGGGGTGGGGGGGTTGGGTACGTTGGGTAGGAGGGATGGGTGGGGGACACTGTGCAACTTTACAAGCAAAACTGTACATTGGAATATTGACAAAAAGATGGGGTAATGTGTGCATTCAGACAGAATGCTGTGTTCTAGAGTCGGATAAATGGAGACGTAGCGTGGATAGAATAGATGCAGAGCGGATAGAAGGCGGCGGGCGCATGCACGCAATGAAAGATATTATCAAATTGACATGCATAACTCACAATGATTAGTTAAGACAAGCTTTCTCTACGCTTCTGAAAATGTAGGGCAGACCTTGTTGGTAACGGGACAGCCAATAGGAGAGGAACCTTGTAGCCTATTAATATTATTATTATATCATGTGATCAGCCTTTGTTCTATTCATGTAACAACTGATAGTTAGATGAAGCAACTGGCTTCGTAGTGGCTTGGTCGTTTTTGCGTTTTCTCACATAGCATATTATTTTGATTAGACATAAAAAATATTGCCTATTATTATTATATTATGTGGTCAGCCTTTGTTCTATTCATGCAACAACTGAGCAATATTCCAGAGGGTTGGTAGTTTTAGCATTTTCTCACGTTGCATGCTATTTTAATTAGGCATAAAATGTGTAGCCTATTATTATTATTACTATTATATCATGTAATCAGCCTTTGTTGCGTCAATTGATGAAGCAATATTCCCCCGGTGTCTTCTCACATTGCATGTTATTTTAATTAGACATAAAACATGTAGCCTAATATTATGATATCATGTATGCAGGTTGGTAGTGCGCGGTGGTGGTAGTGCGCGGTGGTGGTGCGTGGTAGTTTGTGGTAGTGCGCGGTGGTGCGTGGTGGTGTGCGGTCGCGTGTGGTGGTGCGTGGTGGTGTGTGGTGGTGTGCGACTGTGCGGTGGTGCGTGGTAGTGCGTGGTGGTGTGTGGTAGTGTGTGGTGGTGCGCGGTGGACGGTGGTACGTGGTGGTGCGCGATGGGGCGTGGTGGTGCGCGGTGGTCCGCGGTGGTGCGTGGTGGTGCCGTATCCCACTGGGATGTCCCCTACACGCAGAAGCCCTATAATATAGCTAGGCAGTGAGTATAGGCACTCTTTGAGAAGTAAACACATCTTTCATACATTAAACTAATGATAATGTTATCACATCTGTTATTTGGCATTCAATGACATGCTTTTTAATTAATATTAATAAATTAATTATTAACAGAATAATTCAACAATACACAATAGGCTGAACATCTTCATCTTCTTCTTGTTGCCCAACTTCCACGCAGCTTTCCGACATCATTACATACATTTAAAAAAATACAATCCTGTCCTCTACTTCAGTTAGCCTAATCAATATGATCAAGGGATTCACGTGAACAATAAATAGTAAGACGGCTGAACACATTATGAGAGGGGCAGCCCTGATGAGGGCAAATACTTGGCCCACAATCCATGTGAAACAAATGGGGAGACTGGAACAGCATGGGACATGGAAATGTAGGGTTTGTGAAATAATATTTCATGTTCAACTTGTATCTTTGTTTGAGAAATATTAGTAATGATAGACTTATGTGGTCTACCTCGCGCCGTGTTACCTTTTGCACTGTTACTGTGCGTGCGCCAGAAGAGCGGTTGACGAGAGAAAAATGTAACGTTAAAATGGATATCTCTCATACGGAAAACCTTGATAACTGTTCGTGAAGGAAATCATCCCCCTTTATCTTGTTTTAGTACCTAGCTTGAAGACGAAGAGGTATGTGTTGTTGGATTGAATGTGTAATTTGTGTTATATTTTCGATCTTCATGTTTTGTGTATTGAGCTGAACTAACTTAGCTAGGATGCTAGCCAGTGCCACACATTTCCATGGAAACGTGATCGGGATAAATGTATGACTGTATGTCTGTGTTCACTTCTTTCAGCTCTTACGGTGTCTAATGGTGAACTTTTGTTAATAAATGGTTGACATACCGCACCATGGCCATCAGTTCTCAAGGATCTCATTTCGTCTGATTAAAGTCTAGCTGGGAAATGCTACAATGATTTTTGGAAAGTTGTGCTTCGATCAGCGATGTATCTCGGCTGCTCCCCTACATTTTCAAAAAGCCTAGAGAAGGCTTGTCTTAACTTCATCATCATAAGTTATGCATGTGAAATTTATTGTGCTATGCCTTTGATGATCTATTTATGAATGCGCTGTGGCTATCCTATCAACGCTGCAATTCAGGAACACAACATCACAGCCTTCTGTCAGGCTTTGCACCTCCTGGTGGCATATAACAGAACAGCACTTCATCAAGAAATTACATTAAAATCAACCACGTCGGCGCCACCTATTGCCGACGGTAGAATGGTTGACAGATCTGTGTGCTCCATCTGTAGCTAGACAGACCCACTAACTTTTCAATGCAATTAATTTCGATATCATGGTCAATCATGTCAAACTCTGCTTAGGTCTAAGAGGACAAGGATTGAGACCTTATTTTTATCAGAGTTTTGCGTGAGATCGCCGATTATTTTTGTGAGAGCAGTTTCAGTGCTATGACATGCTCTTAAACCTGATTGAGATTCCTCTAGGATATTTATTTATAATGTTTATTTGGACTGATACTATCTTCTCAAGTATCTTACTGATTCAAGTTCAAGTTTCAAGTTTCTTTAATAGTTGTCATACAGAAGTACAGAATACTTTTATACAAAATGCTTCTTACTGTTACGCTCCAGAGATTGTGCAAGACAAGATAAGTATGAAATAAAATAACATAGTATAGCATGTAAATTAGAAGTAAAAAAAGAGGTCACAGTGTTCAGTATAGACATATGTACAATGTTCGATGCAGAAGACGTAACTGAGTTACCATATAATATACAATATACTATGCAGTGTACTAATATACAATACTATATAGTGCAAGGCAGAAATGGGATGAGGTGCAATTTAGGTACAATTTACAGTAGGTGTGCGAGTTGTAGTGCAAATCCTTTATCAATAAATATAAAGTGTGTTTGTGTGATCTAAAGTGTGGAGAGTGGGTGCTGCAGTGTGTTTTTTTTTAAGTGAGTGTGTGCGTGTGGGTGTGTGTGCTGTGTGCATTTGATGGTTGTTGCATAGTGTTTATTGTTCGTTTAGCAGCCTGATGGCCTGGGGATAGAAGCTTCTTCTGAGTCTTTCTGTGCTCGCCTTAAGACTCCGGTATCGCTTGCCTGACCGCAGCAGTTCAAAGAGGCAGTTGTTCGGGTGGCTGGAGTCCTTGATGATTCTCTTAGCCTTCCCCCTGCACCGCTTGTTGTAAATGTTCTGGAGGGAGGGAAGCCCCCCTCCAATTGTGCGTTCGGCTGAACGTGTCACTCTTTGTAGTCTGCTACGGTCTTGTGCAGTGCTATTCCCAAACCAGGAGGTGATGTTGCCAGTCAGGATGATCTCTATTGTACATGAGTAGAAGTTCCTAAGGATCTTCTGACTGACTTGGAACTTCCTTAGGCGCCTGAGGAAGTAGAGGCGTTGTCGTGCCTTCTTCACAACACTGTCAATGTGTGTGGTCCATGTCAAGTCCTCGGATATGTGGGCTCCGAGGTACTTGAAACTGTTCACTCTCAACCGGTGCCCCGTCGATGCTGAGGGGGCTGTAGTCCTTGACCCCTGACCTCCTGAAGTCCACAATCATCTCTTTTGTTTTGCTGACATTCAGGGAGAGGCAGTTCTCCTGACACCACTGTGACAGATTCTCTACCTCTTCCAGGTAGGCCCTCTCGTCGTTGGCAGAGATCAGGCCCACCACTACTGTGTCATCAGCAAATTTGATGATTGTGTTGTTGTTCCGCTGTGCCACGCAGTCATGTGTGTACAGGGAGTAGAGGAGGGGGCTCAGAACACAGCCCTGGGGGGCCCCTATGTTGAGCGTGATGGATGAGGAGGTGCAGTTGCCTGCTCTTACCACCTGGGGTCTGCCCGTCAGGAAGTCCAAGACCCACTGGCAGAGGTCATAGTTCAAGCCCAGGTCCCTGAGCTTGGCTATGAGTTTTGATTGATTGATTGATTGAAAACTTTATTAACAGATTGCAGAATGGGTACAATACAGTACAGCTCAATACACACAATTGTTAAGGGGATGCAGACCAGAGAAAGACTTTCGTCTTGTTTACATCAGGGTCCCCCATTTTCAATTCATCAGGACATATATGACATACATGACATACAGATAGTCAGTACTGCTACATCTATACATTTATGACATACCAGATTTGCAAATACAGTACTGTTTGTGATACAGAAGGAGTCAAGAAAAGGGAGTATATACATTTGACGTAGAAACTGTACATTGGAGGAGGTTGGGTGGGGGGGGTTGGGTACGTTGGGATATTGACAACCATACTGGGTAATTTACATTGGAGGTGGTTGGGGGGGGGGGGCACACTGTATAAACAAGCAAAACTGTACATTGAGGGGGGGGGGGGGAGACACTGTACAAACAAACAAAATTGTACATTGGACTATTGACAAAACCATACTAGGTAAATGACTGTACATTGGAGGGGGTTGGGTTAGGATATTTACAGGGGCCAGTGTTGAATTGCCGTCTCCCGTAGGTGTCCCTTGAGAGAGGTTTTGAAAGTGGGTAGTGATCCACATTCCTTTACAGCTTTGGGTAGGGCGTTCCACATTGATGTGGCATAATTGCGAAACGTGTTTAGTCCCTTATTTGAGCCGAATCTGGGTTTAACATGATTTGTGGAGCTCCCTCTGGTGTTGTGATCGTGGTATTCACTGACCTTTGGGAAGTATTTTGACATGTACATGGGTACCTTGGTCGTGTAGTGTATCTTGTAGACCAGGCCCATTGCAAGTTGCTGTACTCTGTCGTCTACTCTAAGCCATCCTAGGTTGTCAAAGTGGGCAGGGGTGAGGTGGGTTCTAGGAGTAAGGTCAAGCAGTAGTCTGACCAGTTTGTTTTGAGATGTTTGTAATTTTGTTTTTAGCGCCTTTGAGGTGCTTTGGTAACATGAGGTGCAAGCATAGTCGTAGTACCCCTGAATGAGTGCTCCTGCCAGAGTCTTCAGGGTATTCTTATTTACCAGAGAGGAGATCCGGTACAAGAATCGAGTTCGTTGGTTGACTTTTTTTATTACATTGGATGCCATTTTGTCACAGGAGAGATTAGCCTCTAGGATGGAACCCAGGTAGGTAATTTCATCTTTCCTTGTTACAATATTGTCACCCACTGTAACTGAGAAGCCGTCGGTCTTGCTGAGTTTGTTATTTGAACCGAAGAGAATGGACTCTGTTTTGCCCAGGTGTAATGATAGTTTGTCATCAGCGAGCCATATGCAGATTCTGCCTAGTTCCGAGCTGAGGGTTTTTTCAACCTGTAACTTGTTCTTGTCAGAGACCAGCAGGGCTGAGTCGTCCGCAAACAGGAACAAGTTGCAGTCACAAGCTGACGACATGTCATTTGCATAAATTAGGAACAGTAGCGGTCCTAGTATGCTTCCTTGTGGAACACCACAGCTCACTGTGAGGGGGGGGGATAGGGTACCGTTTACCTCCACCATCTGTTCCCTCCCCTCAAGGTAGGATTGCATCCAGCTCACTGATAGACTATCAAAACCAATTGCTTTTAGCTTGTCAATCAGAATGGAGTGATTGACCGTGTCAAAGGCCTTTTGTAGGTCCAGCATGACCATGCCGCAGTATTTGCCTGCGTCCACCTCTTGTTTGATGTGGTCATTCAAATAGAGAAGGCATGTGTCAGTGGAGTGGGATGTTCTGAAGCCAGATTGGAATTCGTAGATTAGATTTTTTTCCGCTAGGTACTTTTCGACCTGTTCGTAGACTATTTTTTCCATGACTTTCGAGATGGAGGTGAGAATAGAAACAGGGCGGTAGTTGCCTGGGTCTAATTTGCTGCCCTTTTTGTGCAGAGGGGTCACCCTCGCAATTTTGAAGTCCTTGGGGACGTGTCCCTGTTTTATGGAGAGGTTTATTATGTGTGTGATGATTGGGGTGATGGCGGCTGCTGAGTCTCTGAGGAATTTGGAGGGGATGTTGTCATGGCCAGTGGCCTTGTTAGGTTGGAGGGCGCTCAGTTTATTGAGTACCTCATCTGTTGTTACCATTTCCAGCTTGAAGTCGTCCTTGCGGACCCCTAGGTTTTTGTAGTAAGCTACTATGTGTTCTACCCCATAAAGCCCTGAGTGGGAGGGTAGTTTGTTTACCAGTGTTGTGGCTATGTTTGTGAAGAAAATGTTTAAGTAATTGGCTACATCCAGCTTGTCTGTGATGAGCGTGTTGTCCGTTTTTATGTTTATGTTTGAGAATCTGGTTTTAAGTTTTTTACTGCATCCTAGTTGATTATTGAGTAATTTCCAAAGTTCACGTGGTTTGTTTTTGTTTTCCTCAGTTTTGTCATTGATGAAATTCTTTTTTGCAGTTTTGATCATGGAGTTTACGTCGTTTCTTAGTCTGTTTCTTTCTAGTTTGAGTCACGTGGGCTTGGAGTTCACTGCTTGTGCTTTTAGTAAGCTTTGACTGACTTTTACGAAACTCAGAGCATTTTTTGTCTCTGGTTTTCATAGCGGCCAGTATTTCGGAGTGCATCCACGGCTCCGCGCGATTTTTTACCCTGGTGGTTCTTAGGGGGGCCATGTCGTTTAGTATTGTTGAGAATTTGGTTTTGAAACCAAGCCATGTTTCTTCAGCCAGTGTACCATTGAGTTCATCTGACCAGTCCAGACTCTCCAGTTCAAGGTTGAAGGCCTCGCTAGAGTAGGTTTTGAGGTCTCTAGATGTGACTGTTTTGTGGCAGCCAGCCTTTTGTTTTAGTTTTTTGCGGGTACAGAATATCATATAATGATCACTTAACCCGCATGCTATAACCCCTTTATTGGAGATCTTGGACTTGTCGGAGGTCAGAATGAGGTCAATGGTAGTCTGAGTTGATTCACATACACGTGTGGGTTGGGTGATTAGCTGACTGAGGCCGTGCAGATCACAAAACCTACTGAATGACTTGAAGACGGGTGCATCTTTTCGTTGCATATCCGTGTTCCAGTCTCCAATAAGAATTTTGTCTACATCCTCAACTCCAGCTAAACACCCATCCAGTGTATCATAAAAGCCACTATGATCTGGCGGCCTGTAGACTGTGCCAACCAGTTTGGAGGGGACTATGGTATTGAATGCTGAGCTGTAGTCGATGAACAGCATTCTCACATAGTTCCCCTGCCTCTTGTCCAGGTGTGATGCTGCTGTGTGCAGCACATGGGCTATGGCGTCCTCCGTGGACCTGTTGGGGCGATATGCAAATTGCAGGGGGTCCAGGTTGATGGGGAGGGAGGAACAGATGTAGCCCTTCACTAGCTTCTCAAAGCACTTCATGGCTATGGAGGTGAGGGCTACAGGGCGGTAGTCGTTGAGGCAAGCGGGCGTAGATTTTTTGGGTACAGGGATGATGGTGGACTTCTTCAGACAGGTGGGGATGACAGCCTGTTCCAATGACAGGTTAAAGATGTCAGTAAATACCGGGGCCAGTTGGTCGGCACAGACTTTTAGGACGCGGCCGGGGATGCCGTCCGGTCCTGCTGCCTTCCTGATATTCACTTTTTTAAAGGTCCGTCTCACCTCATGCTCTGTTACCCTGAACACTGAGTCTCCATCAGCAGACCCCCCCCCCCCATTGCCGTGGTTTGTAGGCTGGTGTTGTTATTCACAGCCTCAAACCTCGAATAGAAGGAATTGAGATAATTTGCTAAGGAGATGTCACTGTTCAGTTTGAGGGAGGTGCCTTTGTAGTCTGTCATTGTTCTGAGGCCCTGCCACATACCTCTAGAGTCAGCCTGTTCAAACTGAAGTTCAACTTTATCCCTGTAACGCCGTTTTGCCTCTATTACTGCTCTCCTGACGTTGTATCTTGCCGTCTTGTGTTCTTCCATGTTGCCTGTCGCCAGCCCGGTGTTGTAGGCTGAGGTGCGCACTAGCCTCACGGACGGATTTATCTACCCAGGGCTTTTGATTTGGTTATATTCTAATTGTGGTAGAGGGGATTATTTCTTCTACCAGAGTACAGACAAAGTCAAGCACCGTTTCAGTGTATTCGTTAATATTGGCTGTGTTATCACGGAATACACTCCAGTCTGTGCATTCAAGCGCAGCTTGGAGTGTCTCCTCTGACGTCACGGTCCAACGCTTAACCTCTCGTGATACTACCGGCGTTCGCTTGAGACTTTGTTTGTACTTTGGCAAAAGAAAGATTGCGGCGTGATCGGACTTACCGAATGGACTAAGAGCCTGTGACTTGTACCCATTCTTAAATTGCGAGTATACATGGTCTAATATGTTCTCGCCTCAGGTGGGACAGGTCACATGCTGATAGAAATTCGGCAACACCTTTTTAAGACGCGCTGTTACATCCCAATGTATATATTCCCCAGTGTGTGTCTCCATGTGTGTGTGTTCTCCATTTTGTTTCCTCCCTCCAGCCATTGTTCCCTTCACCATTGGTCCCTGCCAGGCCTGCCCTTCCATTATAGCAACACAGCACCGATTGGTGGATGGTTTTCCAGACTCCAACACTCAATCAACACCACCCAATCATGGATCACCCCACACCTGTTAAAACATGGCTTCTCACTTCAGTCTTTCTCTCTCTCTGGCATGAGGCTAGGCCTAGTGTGATTTTGTAACCTGTAACTTTGACAATATTGCATTTCGTTTATTGGCCTTTGGTGCTTAGTGGAAATTTCCTTGTGTGTGTATGGCCACAGAGAGAGCATTGTTAGTTATAGTTTGTTTTTGTATATATATTGCCTTTGTTTTCTGTATCATTAATGTGTTTTTCTCTCTTTCTCAGGAAGCACAGATGGGGTGAGCTGCCATTTCCTTTGGATATTGTTTTCTCCTGTTTTGGTTAGGTAAGAGTAGTTTAGGTAATGTAATCTCTTTTACCATAGATTAGATTTGGGTTTATTTGGAGTATAGTGGTGTTTGTTTGTTGTTTTGGCCTGGGCTCACCCTTGAGCTACATGTGCTTCCTTTGCATCTTTCAATAAATATCATTGTTGTTTACAAACGTGGTCCATCTTTTCTGTCAACCAACTGTTATGTTACAGCCCTTTACCCTTAGACTCACAGGGGTCGTAACACGCGCGCTGTTGAAATCGCCCAGAACCAAAATGGCAACGTCAACGCTAGCTATCTGTAGTTTGTTTACCTCGTCGTGTAACTTTGAAAGTGCGGCCCCAGTGTTCGCGTGTGGTGGGATGTATACTCCGATCATGATGATGGACGTTAACTCCCTCGGGAGAAAGAAGGGTCGACATTTGATCGTGATAAACTCCAGGTCTGGGGAGCAGTGGTTAGACAATTCCTTTGCGTTGCCTAAATCGCACCACTCCTTGTTTATCATGAAGGCAATGCCGCCTCCTTTCGTCTTTTGTGACTCTTCTGCCGTCCGGTCCTTGCGGAGAACGAAGAAGTGGTCTGCCGGTTCTATTGCATGATTCGGGACGTCTGGAGACAGCCAAGTTTCTGTGAAACAGAGGACGTTGTAGTCCCGAATGTCCCTCTGGAATTGGATTCGTGCTCTGATGTCGTCCAGTTTATTTCCTATCGATTGCACATTGGCCAACAATATGCTGGGCAATGTGGTTCTGTGTCGTTTGGACCTCAGTCTATTTCGGACCCCGGCTCTTCTTCCACGTCGTCACGCCTTCTCCTTGCCTTGGCCACAACAAAGGATTTCGGCGGGCCACTGCTGCTGTTCAGCAATCCGATCCAGAGAGCAATCCAATCGGTAAGTTTTCCTTAATCCAATGTCAATGATTGACTGACGGTCATACACATATAATGCACCAACAGTTGGTGCAAATAAGACTCTTAAAACTATAAAAATTAACAAAAGTAAGCACAGTCTCGACGGAGCGATCAGAAAGGCAGCCGGTCTGAGCAGCGCCATCCTGCATGCATTCTGATGAATGCAAGGTTGTAAATAGGCCTGTAGTTTAGTCGGTACATTTTTTATTGTTTTACATTTTCATTTAGCTGATGCTTTTATCAAAAGCGACTTACAAGTTCTGTACGACAAGTCAGCAGGAAGGGTACAGCTCTTACAACTGAGTAACAATGTTCATCAAACAGTGCTGAAACGTGGGTGTTTTTATTTATTTATTTGATTAAAAAACAATATTTCATATATTGATTGAAGAAGTGTGTTTTTAGTCGACGGCGAAAGATTGATCGGGTTCTGGCTAACTGTGGTGGGAAGTTCGTTCCACCATTGTCGAGCAAGGACCGAGAATAGGCGACCCTACCGGAGCTCGGATAAGGGTGGGTCTGAGGCGGCCAGAAGATGTCATGGCCCCGGTTCACGTCCACCTTAACTCTCGTTATTCCCTACCCAGCTACTCTCCCTCTCTCGCTCTCTCTCTCTCTCTCTCTCTCTCTCTCTCTCTCTCTCTCTCTCTCTCTCTCTCTCTCTCTCTCTCTCTCTCTCTCTCTCTCTCTCTCTCTCTCTCTCTCTCTCTCTCTCTCTCTATAGGATGGGGTGAAGGTGTGTGAGGACCAGAGGAGCAGCTGATTGGCGTCTACAGGCTGATCTCCTATTTAGATCTGGCCTGACCGATTTAGACCTAGACCTTCCTAATTTATGCAAATTACATGTCATCAGCTTGTGACTGCAACTTGTTCCTGTTCACGGACGACTCAGCCCTGCTGGTCTCTGACAGGGACAAGTTGCAGGTTGAAAAAGCCCTCAGTTTTGAACTTGGCAGAATCTGCCCCTGGCTCGCTGATAACAAACTATCATTACACCTGGGCAAAACAGAGTCCATTCTCTTTGGATCAAATAACGAACTCAGCAAGGCCAACGGCTTCTCTGTTACAGTGAGTGACAATATTGTCACAAGGAAAGATGCAATTACTATGGGTTCCATCCTAGAGGCAAATCTTTCCTGTG
The DNA here is from genome assembly GCF_963971535.1 of Notolepis coatsorum. Taxonomy (NCBI): domain Eukaryota; kingdom Metazoa; phylum Chordata; class Actinopteri; order Aulopiformes; family Paralepididae; genus Notolepis; species Notolepis coatsorum. Next base: position 74,990,535 of record NC_140172.1, on the reverse strand, counting down.
ACAAAATGGCAACCAATGTAATAAAAAAAAAGTCAACCAATAACAAGATTCTTGTACCGGATCTCCTCTCTGGTAAACAAGAATACCTTGAAGACTCTAACAGGAGCACTTGTCAAAACACTTACACGCACTTGCTTTTTTCATCTTAGAAATATTGCAAAACTCCGCTCCATCATATCTCACTCTGAACTAGAACTGTCCGTGCATGCTTTTATTTCCTCTAGGCTTGACTACTGCTCACTTGTCTCACTAAATCATCCATAGACAAACTGCAAATGGTTAAAAAAAATCATCACTCCCATTCTGGCATCCCTGCACTGGCTCCCGGTACACAAGAGAATTCACTTCAAAGTCCTCACTTTTACTTTCAGAGCACTCCACGGGCAGGCCCCTATCTACATCACTGAACTCATCCATCCCTACACCAACACCCGCTCACTCAGATCTGCCGATCAGCACCTCCTGGTGGTCCTCAGGTCCAGGCTGATAACAAGGGGTGATCAAGCCTTCGAGGTGACGGCACCAAGGCTCTGGAATGCCCTCCCCCTGGACCTGCAAACTGCCCCCTCAGAAAACTCCTTTAAAAAACAGCTAAAAACACACATGTTCAGACAGGCTTTTGGTCATAGGCATCCTTTGTCCGCACTGTTCCTATAGTTTTTAGTTATTGACTGATGATTTTATTTAAATTATTTTTATTTTTATTTATTTTATATTTATATTTTTGTATTTGTTATGCTGTAGTGTAAAGCACCCTGTGCATTCATGCTGTGAAGGGTGCTATATAAATAAAGGTCATTAATTCACTCATTCAAGGGTACTACGACTATGCTTGCACCTCATGGTATCAAAGCACCTCAAAGGCCCGAAAAACAAGACTACAAAGATCACAAAACAAACTGGTCAGGCTACTGCTTGATCTTACTCCTAAAACCCACCTCACCCCTGCCCATTTAGACAACCTAGGATCAGGGGTGCATTGCTCATGGGACGGGGTTGCACGCTGTGCAACCAGCTCTGTGAGCAGAAGCACACACGTGCACACAGGAATGCACTGCACTCGACTGATGAGCCAACTCGCTAAGTACCCACCTGGCTACTTTGCATAACAATAGCGCAGGTGTTCAAATACGTTCTCAGATACATTCACACAAAACTTACATTCCATTCGTAGAGGCAATTAGGCATTGTCTTTAGTCTGTGCGTACGCAAGGGAACATTTATGCGCATGCGCGGGAGCGCGCGCACACGCCCGGGAGCGCGTATGCACGTGGCATCATTAACCTGTTAAGCCTTAAGGTCCGTCCCCCTATCATAAATCGATCAATAGAGACCATATTAGATCCCCGATTATCATATCATGGGGTATCATTGGAAAGCCACACTCATTGGCTACAACCCTGTGCAAAGATTTTCGAGATCGCCAAATGATTGATGGAGCTAGAGCCAGGAGTCGGGGGTGGTAATGTGTACTTTTGCGTACTTTGGGGCACGCCTCACATATCGGCATGTAACTCGAGAACCGCTGAATGGATTTTGTCACCTGAAAGGGCAATCGACAGGCAACAAATAGGGCTTTAATTCTATCTATATATAGTATTAAAAGAAATGCACACCCGAGCCACTAGAGGTCGGCAAAGAATCTTCCACATGTGGGCCCTTGGATGTTAAGAGGTCAATGTTTTAAGATATTTTTGTAGCCAAGAGTAAAGACCATAACCCTATCAAAAACAGTAGTCAAATTGTATATTTTCATTTTTACCGATGTTTTATATGTTTTATCGGAAATACAAATTTATCGGAAAATGCTAATTATCGGAAAAACCGCAAGAAATGACTAAATCCAGATTCAACCCTGCCATTGGAAAGAGGAGCATTTTCCCTATCCATAGATGTATGATTTGACCATAATAAGGTCAAGGTCAAGTTCAAGGTCAAATATGAATTTATAATTAAAGTCGATTATCATTAATTACTGTATCTACAAACCCTTCTATTTAATCATCTTCCCGTGGTTCATTTGCTTAGATCTTTTTTACACATGATCTCAATAAGGTGGTGAATGAGCTCAGTGAGCATTTTCTCGTGCCCCGTATAAATTTTTGGTCATCATCATCAAAATCATAAATCATAATTAATCATAATTAATTTATTCATTACAATTTACTCAGCCTAGTAACAGACACAATATTTCTGACACTGGAAATACATACCCCCAGGTCCCTAGATGTTCCTAGATACCAAGAACATGCAAATTGACCTTGCAGAAGTGGAGCAATCTTCCATTTACTTAGGCATGTACCTTTTAGGCGAAAACGGTCTACAGATTAAACACCATGCAACCAGCTTTGAAATCACCAACGCACCCCTGCCTAGGATAGCTTAGAGTAGACAACAGAGTACAGCAACTTGCAATGGGCCTGGTCTACAAGATACACTACACCACTAAGATACACATGTACATGTCAAAATACTTCCCAAAGGTCAGTGAATTCCATGACCACAACACCGGAGGGAGTTCCACTAATCATGTTCAACCCAGATTCGGCTCAAACAAGGGACTAAACACGTTTCGCAATTATGCCACAACAATGTGGAACGCTCTACCCACAGCCGTAAAATAATGTGAATCCCTACCCTCCTTCAAAGCCATCTCAAAGAGCACCTACGGGAGGCTGCAATTCGAAACTGGCCCGGTAAATGTCCAAACCCTGCCCCCAACCACCCACCCAACCGCCTCCGATGTAGTTTCTTCCCCCTCTAATGTATATATTTTATTTTATAATCTCTGTCTCTTAAACAGTACTGTATATTTGTATATCTTGTATGTCATAAATGTCTGGATGTAACAGTCATAAATGTCATGATGAATTGAAAATGGGGGACCCTGATGTAAACAAGACGAAAGTCTTTGAATGAGTCAAGTCAAGTCAAGAGTTTTATTTGTCACGGCATACAAGTATACAGTGAAATGCGGGGGGTCTTGCCCGCAACGATTGTGCATAATACAATAATAATAATATAATAAGAATCCAATAGAACGACATTGTGCAATAATACAAGTAATCAAAGTAGGGCATATCGGTATATGTACATGAGTTTTTACAGAGCATGGTAAGACATGCTAGGTCCTGTGATAGTGCAATACACTGTTAGCTACGGATGAGGCACTGGGTCTTTATGTACACTGCTATACAATGCTATATTATACAATCTCAAGTTATGCTATACTATTTTTAAAGTGACCTTTCCTTTTGTAAAGTGACCATAAGTGTGAGCGTGTGCAGCATGAGTGAGTGTGTGTGTGCTCATGTTAAAGTGGCTGCTAGTGTGTGAGCATGTGTGTGTGCTCGCGTGTGCTTGTGTGTGGAGAGCCTCGTGTTCAAGGCTCTGATGGCCTGGGGGAAGAAGCTGAGCCAAAGTCTCTCTGTCCTAGTTGCTAGTGTTCGCAGGCGTTTGCCTGACCGCAGCAGCTTGAACAGGCTGTTGTTGGGGTGGTGAGGGTCTTTCATTATTCTGCAGGCTCTGGATTTGCACCTCTTGTTATATAGGACCTGCAGGGGTGGTAGTGCAATACCCGTAGTATGCTCGGCTGAGCGTACCACTCTCTGTAGGGCCTTCTTGTCCTGTGCTGTGCTGTTTCCATACCAGGCAGTGATGTTTCCAGTCAAGATGCTCTCTACAGCTCCGGAGTAGAAGGACTGGAGTATCTTCCCAGATACTCGGAACTTCCTTAACTGTCTCAGGTGGTAGAGGCGCTGCTTCGCCTTTTTTACGACTGAGGGCCCTTTCTCACTCACCATTCGGGGTCAAATCAGCGCCGGATCGCACCAGAAAAGGGTGTGTCATTCATTCATTTATTCTACTGAGAACGCTCCCCCCGTCCCCCGGGACGCGGACTCGCTCCAAACCTGGACAGCTGAAATAGGTGGTCTCGGGTGCGCGCTAGTGGGAGCGGGGGGCGTGACACACACAACGTCGTTACTGTAATGCTTTCATGCTTGCTTGAATTTTGGGCAGATAAAAACACACAGCAACAACTGGACAATACCCACAAAAACTATATTTATGGGCAATTTGCGAGTTCAGACCTCAACCAAACAAGCATGTGGAGCCTCACAGCTCAGTGGATGAAAACATGAAGCCACGTTACAAAACACAACACTTCCCTGGCTCGCTTTAGGCATGGCAATTTTGTTTGCCATTGCTATGTCTATACATTGGTTTCTTGTTCGAATGCATTTATTTCTATTAGACCAGTGGTGCCCAACCAGTCGGCCGTGGTCGACCGGTAGATCAATGACATGCGAGCGATGGGCTAATGTTAGCTGCTGAACAGGCTAAGCTAACTAGCGTTAACATAAGCTAACTAGCGTTAACCCTGGGAAACGCTCAAAGCGGAATCCACGACACCAGTTCCATTAACTGACATGCAATATAATTGTGGCGAGTGATGGGCTAATGTTAGCTGCTAAGATAGGTCTAGTAGACTAGATAGACTAGTAATAGGCTAAGCTAACTAGCGTTAGCGTAAGCTAACGCTTAACCCTTGGAAAACGCTCAAGCCGACTGCACGACACCAGTTCCATTTGTGAGAAAAGGGGGGTGGGTTATATTGACATGGCTTGACAACAGAGGTTCAAATATAACTTCATATTTATTGGTTATTTGTTTCTTTTATATCAGCATCCAGTCTCCAGCGCCGTGTTAACACTCTTCCTGTGTTTACATTTTCGAGCGTGACATCATCGCCTACGGCAAGCTTACACGCTCAAAACGCAAACCGTAAACAAAACCCAGAGCGCACCAAGACTGAGTGTGTACGCAAACTAGAGGGGGGAGAGGGAGGGGGGAAGTTCGCACCCAAAGACGGAACGAGGACGGAACGGACTGGAACGGACCCGAATGGTGAGTGAGAAAGCACCCTGAGTCTATGTGTGTTGTCCATGTCAGATCCTCTGAGATGTGGACCCCCAGGTACTTGAAGCTGCTCACCCTGTCCACGGTAGCCCCGTTTATCCTCAGTGGTGTGTGTGTCCCCTGCTGTTTTCTCCTCAAATCCACGATCAGCTCCTTGGTTTTACCAATGTTCAGGAGCAGGCTGTTGTCCTGGCACCAGCGTTCCAGTACCTCAACCTCCTCCGGGTAGGCCTTCTCGTCGTTGTCCGAGATCAGCCCCACCACCACTGTGTCGTCCGCAAACTTCACTATGGAGTTGGAGCTGAACATGGCCACACAGTCATGTGTGTATAGTGAGTACAGCAGGGGGCTCAGAACACAGCCCTGGGGGGACCCGATGCTCAAGGTGATGGTGTTGGAGGTCTGACACCCCACCCTGACCGCCTGGGGCCTTTCACTCAGAAAGTCCAGTATCCAGGCGCTCAGAGCGGAGCTCAGACCCAGCTCGATCAGCTTGTCCACCAGTCTGGTGGGGACTATGGTGTTGAACGCTGAGCTGTAGTCAATGAACAACAGTCTCACATAGCCCCCCTTCTGGCGGTCTAGGTGAGAGAGGGGGCTGTGCAGTACTTGGGAGACCGCATCATCAGTGGACCTGTTTGGCCTGTATGCAAATTGCATAGGGTCCATATCACTGGGGAGGGAGGCACAAATGTGATCCTTAACCAGCCTCTCAAAACATTTCATGGCCACAGAGGTGAGTGCCACCGGTCTGTAGTCATTGAGACCTGTTGGGGAGGATTTATTTGGTACCGGGATAATAGTAGACACCTTGAAGCAGGCAGGTACCACGGATTCCGCCAGGGATAGATTAAATATGGTGGTGAACACAGGGGCTAGCTGGTTAGCACAGGACTTAAGTATGCGTCCTGTTATTCCACCTGGGCCAGCAGCCTTCCTGGTGTTCACGTGCATAAATGCTCTTCTCACACTGTGTTCTGTCAATGAGAGAGCGTCCCCGCCCCCCGCGGATGCCCCCCCCTCCACCACAGCCGGCACGTCGGTGACGTCACTAGCCGGTGAGCTAGCGTCGCCACTGTTTGCACCAAACCGTGCGTAGAAGGAGTTGAGTTTGTCCGCGAGGGGACGATACTATCAGCTAAGGTTGCTATGAAGCTAACAACAGTATCTGCGAACTCGCTGACGTCACTGGCGCTTCCCTGGAACATTCCCCAGTCTACGTCCTCTAGAGCGTCCTGAAGCGTGGCCTCTGATTGGTCGGACCATTTCTTTACCTCATGTGACACGACGGCATCACGTGATCTCTGCCTGTAGCCCGGAAATAGGAAAATGGAGTCATGATCAGACGTGCTTGTAGCCCCCGCTAATGGCGGAGCCGGTACTGCTTTATAGCCGGCTCTGAACGGGGTGTAGCAATGATCCAGCGTGTTTCCTCCCCTGGTGGAGCAGGCGATGTGCTGAAAAAAGGATGGCATCACTTTCTTCAGATTCGCCTGGTTGAAATCGCCGGCTACGATCATGGCTGCGTCCGGGTGCTTGATCTGGTGGATGTTGAGTTGCCCCTGTAGCTCCGCCAGGGCCCTGACGGTGTTCGCTTGGGGAGGGATGTATACCGCAGTAGGGCTGACCCCTATTAGTCGATTAGTCGACTAATCGGTCAAAAGGAGCCATAGTCGACTAGCCAACCTCTTAGTAAAAAAAAAGAAAAAATATAAAAAGAAAAAAGGCCTAGAAGCGTGGCTAACGCTAATGGCACGCATACCAGAGGCTAACTGCCTACGAAAACAGGCACAGAGGCACTGAAAGAGGATTTCACCCATCTAATGAACACACTAGACCAGGGTAGGGCTGGGCGATATAACGATAACGATAAATATCGCGATATACGGGGCGGCTACGTGGCGTAGTGGGCAAGGCGCTCGCCACGAATGCGGAGACGCTGGGCTCGCCTGTTCGAGCCCAGCGCTCCACATTGCTTTCAGTTTAGCTGGTCGTTCATACTAATACACATTGGCCGTATTAGGGGGTGGGAAACTGATGGGTGGGGATCGGGCGTTGTGGACAGTGACTCCTACAGGTCTGTTGGTGCGCCTGCGCAGTAGAATCAGGAAGTGTCGGGGGCAGCGTGAGCCTCCCACGCGTTACTCCTCGCCACTGAGAGATCGAGCTGCGCAGGTGAAAAGATGCGACTGCTGTTACCTCAAGTACCGGAGGGGACTTGTGCTATGTATGACTTAGTCCACATTGCAGCCGGCTTGTGGGAGGCAAGAAACAGCGTTCGTGACAGGGGAGGGTTGAATTGGATGATACGAAATTGGGATGGGAGAAAATATAGAAAATGGGAGAAAAAGTGGATAAAAAAAAAAAATATCGCGATATATTTTAATAATCGATATCGAATATCGAAATAAAAAAAAATCGAAAAATCTTTTTTTTTTCTTTTTTTTTTTATATATATTTTTTTTTGACAGTGGACAGACTTGTCTTTCTTGCCTGCAACTTAAAGTAATGGCTTTGCTTGTCCAAATGACAATACTGACCAAATTGAGATTTATTTTTCTCTTGTCCATTTATTTTGTTTGCTTTCTAATTTAAAATACAGTTTGAAACCGTCTGTACACAGTAGGCTATGTGTGCTAGCAGAACTAGACTCCAGTCACGAGTCACGGTGCACATGTGCGGTGGTTTGTCCACCAAAAAAGCGCCAAAAGATCGAAATTAACTAGCAGAGCCAGAACTGTTCAACTCCCCTGGAGCCACAGCCAGCAGAGAAGCCGGTTTACTTTAGCTTTTAAACCAGCTGCAGCCTGAGAACTGGAGTGTGAGGGGATGTAACACTAAAGATGGCGGCAATGACAAAGAATTGCTGCAAAATAAACATACATCTGTTGTTTAAAAAAAATATATATATATATATACTTATAACAATTTCGATAATTATCGATATTGAGAAATATGATAACATTATCATATCGTTATCGCGATATGATTTTTTTCCATATCGCCCAGCCCTAGACCAGGAGTTCCCAAACTTTTCAGGCCGCGACCCCCAAATAATGGTGTCAGAGAGCCGCGACCCCCACTATTATAGGAGGTAAAAAAATTATAATAATAAAAAATAATAGTAATATATATATATATTTTCTTTTAATAAATGGAAATGTATGGTTGAAACATGCAAACGTTCAAACGCACACACACTAATAAGCATTGGAGGCTTTTAACCAGGGCCGGATTGGGGAAATCATTCAGGCAAGGAAATATAGTGAAAAATATAGCCCACCAGGAAATTTCTTGTTACAAAGTCTTAATTTCCTGCATTCTGGTGCAGGAATTATTTTATTTGTACCCTTTAAATGCCAGTGTTTGTGATGGCATCACAAGTTATTGTTAAAAAAACAGGCTAGCATATGTATGATTAGCAACAACACAGATTTTTATGTATTTTCAGTTTTTTTGTAATTGATAGAAAATACAATCTTATTCAACTTCAGCCCTGATCATAACACCACATATTCATTTTATAATTCTAACCCTTTAAATGCCAGTGTGTGTGATGGCATATATTTGCAATATATCAAATGCAAAGTAGATTTTTCTGGGGGGGATTATTACAGGCTAGCATGTGTCAATGATTAGCAGTTTTTTGTAAGAATCCCGCCTCCACCAATCACATGCGGCTCCCTTGTGTGTGTGTGAGAGCAAGAGAGAGAGAGAGAGATAGTTATCCAACTTGTGTGAGTTGGAGTGATCTCCTGGTTGTTCCCCACCTAGGTTATCTAACTATTGCGCTGGTGCAACTAGAAACACTGGCCTGGCCGCGTCTATGCTTTTACCAACCGGTTTCCGGGTTCCCGTTTTGCGCTCTGATTGGCCACTGACCTACGCTAGTACGCCCCCCTCGCTATGAGCGTAGAGAGAGAAATAATGCGTGGACAAATGGGTACGCCCTACTGCCTCCAGGAACAGCTGTTTCCGCGTGACTTTATGTGCGCTAAAGTTCAAGTTTAAAGTGCTTAGAAATGCCGGTAAATGCCGGTTCATTCATGCTTTGAGGCACGCTTCCATCCTGACAGGATTTTATAATATTGTATTTTATAATATTGTAGCTTGACAATTTTAAGAAACTACGCTCTCAGCTGAGAGTCAAGAAACAACGCTCTCAGCAGTCACTACGCTCTCAGCTGAGAGTCAAGAAACGACGCTCTCAGCAGTCATCTTATGCAGCATAATTTTTCACATCAAAACAAAAGTAGAACTGTAATGTGGAGTGGACTTAAACATATTTACAATTAGCAGCTGTCAGCTGAGAGTTAAGAAACGACGCTCTCAGCAGTTGGCATTCATAGTCCCATGAATACAGAGGTGCTTCACACTACTGACCGACGCAGCTGAGCTGAGAGTGTCGTTTCTTAAAATTGTATATTATAAAATCCTGTCAATACAATATTATAAAATCCTGTCAGGAAGCGTGCCTCAAAGCATGCATGAACCGGCATTTACCGGCATTTCTAAGAACTTTAAAGGGGAACTATTTGACTATTTCTTTCACTATTTGGGCACTTTTACACAATTCCTGTGAGTCTATGGAACACCTCTGTAATATATATATATTTTTTTATTCATTGTTTTGTATTTCTAATCAAGTCCTCAAAAACAGCATTTTTCTACCTCAAGATCTCGAGCTGTTTTGAGCCTGGGCTCCTAAACCACTGTGCAGCGTCGGCCCCGCCTGAACATTAACATGCAGCAGTGTCTTTATGACATCACATATAGGGCACATTTTCAAATGACTCAGTTCAGTGAGGGTGAATATTGTGAGAGGAGAATTGGAAGAATGCGCCAATATGAGAATTTTGAGACATAGATCATATTAATATAAGTTCACATAGCTAGGAAACAATGCTAAACACTCAAAAAGGCCATTTATAAGATAGTTCCCCTTTAAACTTACCAGAACTTTAGCGCACATAAAGTCACGCGGAAACAGCTGTTCCTGGAGGCAGTACTGTGATACGCATTTCAGTGTCCTGCTACGCTCATAGCGAGGGGGGCGTACTAGCATAGGTCAGTGGCCAATCAGAGCGCAAAACGGGAACCCAGAAACACAAACCGGTTGGTAAAATCATCTGGCGAAGACCCCCCCCCCGACTTTGGGAACCCCTGCACTAGACTAGACAAATATCAAGATGTATCCATCAGTGGACCAATTGCATACTTTTGCAGAGGACAAGAAGCCTTCAGTCGACTCCTTCAGACATTAAGCACCCCCCACAGCCCAAATGGAATGATAATTTTTATAATTTTTTTATTAAAAAAGATTTCTTTTTAAATATTATACTTTTTTTTTGACGACCAATAGTCGACTAACGGCAAATTTTGGCCAATCATAGTCGACCATCCAAATCCTTAGTCGGGGACAGCCCTACACCGCAGTCATGATGATGGTGGTGAATTCTCGAGGGAGATGAAACGGGCGACATTGAATGGCCAGATGTTCCAGGTCCGGGGAGCATGAACTGGAGGTCCGGGGATGAATGAATGAATGAATGAATGAATGAATGAATGAATGAATGAATGAATGAATGAATGAATGAATGAATGAATGAATGAATGGATTTAACAGATTGCAGAATGGGTACATTTACATTTAGTCATTTAGCTGACGCTTTTATCCAAAGTGACTTACAAGTTCTGTACGACAAGTCATCAGGAAGGGCACAACTCTATCAGCTGAGTAACAATGTTCATCAAAGTGTTGAGTGCTACAGTGTAGGTTAGTTTATTAGGACAAGTGCATGACAGTAAAGTTAGTTAGGGTTAGATTTCTATTTTATTTTATTTTATTATTTTTATTTTTTTACTTCTCCACTGTACTATAATTCTGTGACCTGTATGTCTTCTACTACCTGTACTTCCCCTCCCCCCTCCCCATGCAGCTATGATGCCTGAATTTCCCCAAGGGGATCAATAAAGGAATATCTTATCTTATCTTACCCGCTCCTGGCTATGGCCCCTACGCTCGTCTGACTACCCTGTACGCGCTCACTCCCTGGACTGTGTAATGCAGCGGTTCTCAAACTACGGGTCACGAGTCACGACCCAAAGTGGGGTCATGGGTAGGTGACAGCCACGCATTGGCAAATTAAATTTTTTTTTTATATTTATAACACACTGAAGTGAGGTGGCTATCTCGAGGCAAAGTATTAAATCGCCTTTTTGAACGATTTAAGAGCGGATTTTCCTTGCAGACAAAAACAACCTATTGGCAGAGAAATGTGCTGATAATGAATGTGTCATTCATTATCAGCTGGCATATCTAGCCGACCTCTCATCTTGACCGTCTCAATGCGTTGAATCTGAGACTACAAGGGACACAGACCTGTTTGGACTCAGCTAAAATAGGGAGCTGGAATAAGAAACTCATTAGTGGCACTCCAGGATAATCAGCAGAGATTTGGGGGTATAATTGACTCTGCTTGATGGCTTTTTGTAGGAATAGAATGCTTTCCGCAACGCAGTTGTGTTTCCGCGTTCCCGTTTTGCGCTCTGATTGGCCGAGCGCGCGCATGCGCATGAGCCGCGGTAAGCCTCTCAGCCAGGCAGGAATACTAAACTCCGCTTAACGCAATTTATACAAATGGAAGTATTGATTTCGCCGTAACGAATCATTAAAAAAATATACCGTTAACTGGAATATGTTGTTTCTTTACACATATGTTGGATTATGTAATTGGTTTGTCATGACAAACCAATAAAAAATCGCGAATTAACCTGTGGCTACAACAACACACAGTAACTACATGCATCATTGTTTACAATGAACGGTGGGGCTAATCGAAAGGACTGGACACGGACAAGTTAAACTAACCTAAAGTTAGTTGTTCACCAACAATCTACAGACACAAACAAACACAGAACCAGACTGTTATATTAAATTAATTGATTGCTGTTTAACGCGTCCGTGTCCAGTCCTTTCTATTAGCACCACCGTTCATTGTAAACAATGATGCATGTAGTTCTGTATCGTATCGCTCTCGCTCGGCATCGCTCTCTGCACTATCTCGCATATGTGCACGCGCACTGAATAAAGACCACAATGTACCTTTAATCCCAATATTCGTCTGACCACACCCCTATCAGTTTACCCATATAAGCAGGGGTGGGGCCACCCACTCGCCTCCTTCTCGCTTTCACCACAAGGAAGAAGTGCCTCGGTAGATCCCCACACTTGACACCATGTTGGAAAGGATTAGGAGCAGCTTTGGGAAACAAGGATACGTTGACATCATATCTTTATTTTCTCTCTCACTATTTTCGAGAAAATACGGCGATATTGTCTTCGTACTGGAGTGTCTGGAAGATGTTGATCATTCTAAAAATCCTCCACCGGTTTTTCGTATTGGGAGCACGCCGCTGCATGCTTCTCAACTGCAGTTCCTTGCTGTGTTTGTTGGGGTGAAACCTGTCAGGCCACAGCTGAACTGTCGGACATGCCGCTGTTGTGAGAAGCGGTGCGTTCCAGGTTGGGTGAGTAGTGTTTTGCTGGCAGGCTCCACTTGTCTGTTAGTGCTATGGGGGCTACTTGACAATGTTTATGGAAACCGGCCCCAGGCTAGGGTCCTTTGTTCAGCCACCTAGGCGACAGAAGGCCTTGGTCTGAAGACCATTATAGTTTTAACTAGTGGGCCGCGACCATTAACACTGGTGATCCCTGTGTGTTCTGGACGAGTGGATTCTCTCTGTCACCGTGTTAAGGCCCCATCTTTCATATCCAAATGAGAGTATTCCTTCACGAGGGGATATGTGCATGGATGTGCGATAGCGGCAGATCCATGTTCAAATCAGCTACACAGGCCAGTTTGGTATTGTGCTGATTCCGTCGGGTGTTGGTAAAATCACCGTTGTAAAGCAGTGTTGACATCTTGTTTCTCTGTTCTCTTAAACAGTGAGGAGAGGTTCAGAACGGCGGCCTGTCTGGGTGAGTGTTATGTCATTGTATACATGTTCAGTTGATGGCTGCTTAGCTTACGGTTATCCAGTCAGCTGTTAACTGCTGCGTTAGCCTGCTGGATCGCTGCATGGCCTGCTTAGGTTGGGCCTACTGTTAGCCAGTCAGCTGTTAGCTGCGGTGCTAGCATGTTGTGATCGCTAGGTAACGTTAGCTTGCTGCTATAGGCCATGGCCTGGCGCGGGGTAGCTTTAGCTTCTCGCGCGCCGCCGTGAGCTCGCTTCTGGTCGCGTCTCGCGAGCAGGGGCAGTAGCGCCCGAACGGTTGGAGCGGCCGTTAGCTTGATGCTATTTTGTTGAACGTGCTTTGATTTTAACATGTTTTACACTCTTGACTACGACGTCATCCTTGACAGGGGATGTTTCGTCGACCCTGCCCTGAGCCAGGACGGCAAGGTTGCATCAACAAAGAGGACTGTAGTGCGGGTTGGGGCAGCGATGCTGCCCAGTTCGAACAACACAGGAGCGGCTGTGTTCCTACGGTGTCTGTGACTGCACTTCGCTGATCTACGTTCCGGGTAGGAACAGGTTTGACCAGACCTTATAACACGTTTTCTGGTTTTTACTTTTCTAAATGTATTGTGAATAACGATGTTTTTCCCAAAACGTGTGTTGCTGCAATACATTTGGGATACGGCGCGGGTTATGTGTGAGCTGTTTTTGTCACTGGCAGTTAGCTTCTCCGTGCAAATCGGGATGTAATGGTCTGGTTGTTGTGTGAGAAACATCATGGTGTTTATATGTACCGTGTACTCACAACTAAGGTAACTAACCTATGAAGCTATGCTTGGTGACAAGTGAGTAAAAGAATGTTCTTTTCTCAGCCTGTGATGACAATGAACAGTGTGTTCACATATTAACAGGTTTTCCTGTTTTAACTGGCCGTATTGAGGGTAAAATAAGAGGATTGTGTTTCCCCCCGGTTCCCTGGGGACTTTTTCATCCTCCTATCAGACATGTTTGTGCACTAATTGTGTCTTTTGTGTGGTAGGGATGCGATGTAACTCTTAGCTTGATTGCTGAGGTTGTGCTAAAACTGCTGGAGAAACTTTATTTTCCTAAAAGAAAAAAATGGTTTGGTCGCTGTCGTGTGTGCTTAGCAAGGCCTGTGGCCGATACTAATCGAGAATGATGTATTCTCTCATTGTGAAAAACGGCGTTCCTCTGTTGAGTGTTTTTGCCATTTTTTGTAAGTGATGATGGGTTGTGTGTGTCATGTGACCTACAACTGGGTTGGACTGGCCACAGAAGCACATGTGTATGTTGGACCGGGGCTCGTAGAGCCCTCTCTATTCTGTGTTTTTCCTTAGTAAAAATCAGATAGCAGGTTAGCTCATGCGCTGTGTGGAGCTGTCAAACGCTTCATAGAGCTGACTATGACTGTGTCATATTCTCTTTTTGTCATTACATCGTATCATGGGTGTGGGGTCGTAAAGGGGTGAACTGGTAACCTTTCCTCTCCCCCTTGCTTCTGTCGGTCAGGGGTACACCCCCTGTCCTTCAAGGTTCCCGTCACGTGGCGGTTCGGCACGTTACGGGGGGGGGGGAGGGAGTTTCCTGGTCCCACGGCCTGGTATATTGGGCGTGTGCACCGCAGGAATTCCCCCGCCATAGAGTACGTCACCGTGCGCGTCTCTGTTGGTAGGACTTCCGTGTGCTGTTCAGGTCCATGTGATGGATCTGTTTCAGGGGGGTGGTCAGGGCTCCTCCTCACCAAGCGCCTATTCGGGCCTTCTGTGAGTTCGGACTCCTTCTTCCATGTGAGGGAGCCTCCATCAGAGTACAGAGCCTTCCTCCTCAGATTGTCAAAGTGAGTGGACCCTCTAGAAGGGTCCTGTTCTATTGTATATGTGTTCGATTCAATTCGATTATTGAGTGTGTATGGGTTCAGTGCCTCTTCCCCGGAGAGCCCTAAAACCAATTTTTTACATGGCTCAAGGTGCAATATATTCTTTTCAACCTGTACAGCTTGCGTGGGAAGTCTCTCTGGGGATCCCCGTCTCCTTCCTATGGGAGGGTGGTGGGATGTAAAAATGTGAAATTTTTTTACCCCGGCTGTGTAGACTGGGATACATACTGTTGATGCTTCCTTCTTTTCTATTCTAAGTGTTGGAGTTAGGGAGTGTCACACCCCTCTTGTCGTTCCCCTGGGCGCCTTGGGGATTCAATGACAGGTCTAAATAGCCTGTTCATTGATGGGGGTGTGTCCCGACGCACGTATAGTGCTAGCTCGCTGTAAACAGGCGATTGACTGGCACGCCTTGGTTGCTTGTGGTTGAAACAGCGTTTTTATAAAGCAACTGAGATGGGGGTTTTTCCTCTTCCGACGACCAAATCCCACGACCTGGGTTGGTTTTTCGACGGATTCTCGTTCATGTCTGGGGGATGATGACGGGATGGATCTGAACATATGTAGAGGGGTCTCACGCCCTTGGGGTGGGCCACCAGGCGCGGTTCGCCCGAACGTCTGGGTGGCGCCTTCTTTTCATGTTAAGATCGACACGCATATCTGCCCTTCTCCTGGAGTAGGCATGTCGGCGTGGTTAGGGCACGGGACTGGTTCTGGTCACGCTGGTCCAGATCAGTTGAACCCGTTGTCCGCCGGGGATGCAGATCTGCTGTTCTGGTACCCTGAGGGACTTGGGCTTTTTTCAGGGGGAAAAATGCCAGGTCGGTCTGGGTGTCACAGGGTTAAGCGCTATGGAGACCCTGGTTGGGTACGTTTTTACTCAGCACTGTTGTAATGGCTTACAGCCATGCCATTCTGTACACGCTCGATCTCGTCGGATCTCGGCCGCTACACAGGTTGGTCCTGGTTAGTACTTGGTTGGGAGACCGCCTGGGAATACCAAGTGCGGTGTGCTTAGGGGCTGGTTCTCCATTCTTTTTCGCTCCTCTCTCACGCATGGCGAAGAGGGGCCTGTGGGGGTGGTCTTTGACCTCCTCTGGTGACCCTGTGCTTCCCGTATCGCCAGGCCCGGTCCGAGGTAATGTTCGTCGACCCGTAGGCCTGGGTTAACCCTTTTTTGAAAACTGAGACACTTGTACTGCGGTATAGCCGGTGTATACCCGCAGGTGTGTTTTGGAGTTTTTTCTTGAGGGGTTATAGGAACAACCACCGCATTGGGTAACACCAAGGTGGTTGATTCCCTGGTGTGTTGGAGCAGTGTCAACTCCCGGGTTACCCGGTTGAGGGTGCCCCTGCACGTTCATGACGTCTGCCAATCGTGTCAGCCTTCTCTGCCTCAACCCCTCTGGGTGGGGGTTTTTAAATGGAGGCTTGGTCATGCAACAACGCCAGCATACGCCCCTTCCGCCGGGGCGGCTGTGTTCAGCTGTCCCCTCTGGCGCCTGTCTCGTCCGCAGTCTCCAGGCTGGGGTTAACAGCCTGTTGCCTGGTTTTTCCCCGGTGCGCTGCCTGCTTCCGTTGGTTAACCTTTTTTGTGTGCTTACGGCCATGCTGACTGCCTGTTCTGCAGGGTCAGTGTGCCAGGCGGTGTACTATTGGGGGGACAGGGCCCGCTCGGCTTACGGCCATACCAACCTGAACACGCCCGATCTCGTCCGATCTCGGAAGCTAAGCAGGTTCTGGCCTGGTTAGTACTTGGATGGGATTCCGCCTGGGAATACCAGGTGCAGTAACTGAGGGGCCTTTGTCCGAATACGCTGGCGATGTGGGGGGCGGGGCACTACGTGCCCACCTGGTGGGGTCTTGATGCTGGCATCATGGACTTCTCCGGGCCCCCATTCTAGGGAGTCCAGTCCTTTTGGTGGGTCTGGGTCTTCCTTCGTGCTCCGCTGCTACGGCCTTGCCACGGGGTTGGGTTTGCCCTTGACCCCGTGATTCTGGGGGCAGTAAAGAGGTTGGTCCTCCGTTCGTTCCCGGGTGGCATGCGGGTTGTGCGTGTGTGTAGTCGTGGGGTCAAGCCACGGTCTGCTCACCCTGTGCGTTGAGTTGCTTGAGTGCCTCTTCGCACGGTCGGGTCCGTCGCCCTCCCGTGAAGCCCCTAATAGGGGGGGTGCCCGCCATTAGGGTGGGTCAGGGGGGCTCGGCCCTCCCTGTTCTGATGGTTTGTGGGGGGCTGTCAGCGGGGTGTATTTGTCGGCCGTTGGCTCTCGCTCGGCCTCCCTTGTGCAGAGAGCGATGCCGAGCGAGAACGATACGATACAGAACGTTAGGTTATGACTATAACCAAGTTCTGTTAGTATAGCGAAGCTCGGCATCCGACGCCGCTGCAGCCTTTGACCTCGCCTTGGGGCGAAAGCTTGGGAAGGAGGCGAGTGGGTGGCCCCACCCCTGCTTATATGGGTAAGCTGATAGGGGTGTGGTCAGACGAATATTGGGATTAAAGGTACATTGTGGTCTTTATTCAGTGCGCGTGCACATATGCGAGATAGTGCAGAGAGCGATGCCGAGCTTCGCTATACTAACAGAACTTGGTTATAGTCATAACCTAACGTTACTGTGTGTTGTTGTAGCCACCGGTTAATTCGTGATTTTTTATTGGTTTGTTTGTCATGACCAATTACATAATCCAACATATGTGTAAAGAAACAACATATTCCAGTTAACGGTATATTTTTTTAATGATTCGTTACGGCGAAATCAATACTTCCATTTGTATAAATTGCGTTAAGCGGAGCTTAGTATTCCTGCCTGGCTGAGAGGCTTACCTCGGCTCATGCGCATGCGCTCGCTCGGCCAATCAGAGCGCAAAACGGGAACGCGGAAACACAACTGTGTTGCGGAAAGCATACACGCGAGCTGGTCGCTGCGCACGGGCGGACTCAGGCTGTTTGAAGGGCAGGGGCAAAAAGAAAGAAAAGGGGCACGTACTGCACAACATGGGACCCCATCAGCGAGCAAAACTCTATGATGCATCTTGTATGGTGAAATAGTCTTCATCCTTGATTAAGATTAACATTATGTAGGCCTAGTCTGAGCAATCCAGAAAAGTATATAAGTATGAAATATTTTCGCCACTCAAAAGGGCACTTTAGCGTGACATTTTTCAACTGTGGGCACACATGGTCAAGTTTAGACCATTGGAAGAGCAACAAGGGGCATTCTCAAAGTCAACTTCCTGTCTGTTGTTGCTATGCAACTACGGCGTGGGGGAAACATGCACCCCCGGGTACATTGTGAACGCTTCATTTAGTGCAGAAACTGATCAGAAAATTAAACACAATCAAGGGTCATTTTCTTCAGTGCATCACAATGCCAAAGAGCTGCTGTGTTA
This sequence comes from Notolepis coatsorum, assembly GCF_963971535.1. Taxonomy (NCBI): domain Eukaryota; kingdom Metazoa; phylum Chordata; class Actinopteri; order Aulopiformes; family Paralepididae; genus Notolepis; species Notolepis coatsorum. The sequence goes on along the minus strand of NC_140172.1, from coordinate 74,972,365 downwards.
TGTTTTGTACTAATAACAAAAACAGAAATCCAAATCGCAAGTTTTATATAATACCAGCCGAGGCATCACGGAGGAAAAATTGGCTGGCGGCTAACGTTAGCTACGTTATACCAGACAAATAGTAGCTACATGCTAAGCTAACGTTAATTACATCATATCGAACCGATAGGAGCTTATCTTATCTAATCTTACGTGGATGTTTGATTGGTAAAAATTGGTAATATGAAGCATTCATAATACCACAAGAGTGTAGACACTACAGTGTCGCTAGCTACTGTCTGACTGTGATTATAGTGTAGACAGTGTATCTACTGTCTGACTGTGATTATAGAGTGTAGACAGTGTACCCACTATCTGACTGTGATTATAGAGTGTAGACAGTGTACCTACCATCTGACTGTGATTATAGTGTGTAGACAGTACATCTACTGTCTGACTGTGATTATAGAGTGTAGACATTGTACCTACTATCTATCTGACTGTGATTATAGAGTAGACAGTGAACAATGAATGAGCCTGTTAAAGAATTGAGGGCTCACTGCCCCCCCCCCCCCCCCCCCCCCATCTACACCTTCTGCTCTCTGCTCCAAACTTTCCATCTCTTGGAAACCAAACCTCCCTATTGCTCCTTCCCTCCCTCGCTCCCTCCCTCCCTCCCTCTCTCCCTCCTTCCCTCCCTCTAAACCTAATTCCTTCACTCTCTACCTCCCTCTCTCTTCTCTCTCTCATCCAGTTTTGTACAGCTGAAGCCACTTAGGAAGCCATAATCACACACACAGACACAGATGCACGCACACACACACACACACACACACACACACACACACACACACACACACACACACACACACACACACACACACACACACACACACACACACACACACACACACACACACACACACACACACATATGCACGCATACACACACACACACACACACACACACACACACACACACACACACACACACACACACACACACACACACACACACACACACACACACGTGTACAGCTGTCAAATGTAGTAAACAAACTCCAGGAAGGACATGTAAACACATGCACTTTGTTTACAGTTTAGATTCATGTCTGTAATTCTGTATGGGAACCTGTACAGAAACAGCTAGTATCGGTGGCCCTTCCAACGACCTCATCAATAATCAGAAACATCGGATACATTCTTTAATCCCAAACGAGTCTAATAAATGTAGGCTAAATCACCAGTCAGACGTCCAATGGGAGATGATGGTATGCTGCATGCTCAGATTGTGCTGGTGAAGTTTTCAGGGACACAGTGGATGGAAAGGTGGCCACGTTGTAACTGAAAACATGTTTGACGCCATGTGACGAGCAACATCTTTGGTGACAGCTCCTTAATTTTACCCTCCTTGTCCCAAACCAGGAAGTGCCTGGTCATGTGACCTGGTCATGTGACCGGGCAGGAATAGCGAAGGTGGAGCCAACAGTATTAAATATTTTTGCCAAACTGAGGCTTTGTGTGATGATTGTAGTTGTGTTCCTTTGTGTTTTATTGTATATTATATAATGTCCCCGGCTTCCCCCTCCCTTCTCTGTTAGCTCCTCCCCTACAGCATGACAGGGGGCGTGGCTGACCAGGTGGCACACCAGCTTCCCCCTCCCTTCTCTGTTAGCTCCTCCCCTACAGCATGACAGGGGGTGTGGCTGACCAGGTGGCACACCGGCTTTCCCCTCCCTTCTCTTTTAGCTCCTCCCCTACAGCATGATAAGCTGTAAGTGTCTTTTACATCGCTGATGGTCTGAGCATTACAAATCTTTTATTCTGCTGACAATCTGAGCTTTAAGTGTCATTTATATTGCTGATGGTCTGAGTTCTAAGTTTATTTTATAATACTGACAGTCTGAGCTTTAAGTGTCTTTTACATTGCTGACAGTCTGACCTCTAAGTATCTTTCATAGTGCTTATAATCTGAGCTCTAAGTGTCTTTTATACCACTGACAACCAGAGCTCTAGGTGTCTTTTACATCACTTTCAGTCCGAGCTCTAAGGGTCTTTTATATCGCTGATGGTTTGAGCTCTAAGTGCATTTTATAACACTGACAATCAGATTGATTGATTGATTGATTGAAAAGTTTATTAACAGATTGCAGAATGGGTACAGTACAGTACAGCTCAATACACACAATTGTTAAGGGGATGCAGACCAGAGAAAGACTTTCATCTTGTTTACATCAGGGTCCCCCATTTTCAATTCATCATAACATATATGACATACATGACATACAGATAGACAGTACTGCTACATCTATACATTTATGACATATCAGATTTGCAAATACAGTACTGTTTGTGATACAAAAGTGTCCAGAAAAGGAGTGTATATACATTTGGCGTAGAAACTGTACATTGGAGGAGGTTGGTTGGGTGGGGTTGGGTGGGTTGGGTGAGGGCTGTACATTGGAGGTTGGGGGGGGGGGGGGGGGGGGGGTTGGGTAGGGGACACACACACATTTTACACTGTACATTGGAATATTGACAAAGCCTTACTTGGTCATTTACTGTACAACTAGGTTAGGACATTTGTAGGGGCCAGTTTCGAATTGCAGTCTCACGTAGGTGTTTTTGAGAGTGTTTTTGAAAGTGGGTAGTGATTCACATTCCTTTACAGCTTTAGGTAGGGCGTTCCACATTGATGTGGCATAATTGCGAAACGTGTTTAGTCCCTTGTTTGAGCCGAATCTGGGTTTTACATGATTTGTGGAGCTCCCTCTGGTGTTGTGATCGTGGTATTCACTGACCTTTGGGAAGTATTTTGACATGTACATGGGTACCTTGGTCGCGTAGTGTATCTTGTAGACCAGGCCCATTGCAAGTTGCTGTACTCTGTCGTCTACTCTAAGCCATCCTAGGTTGTCAAAGTGGGCAGGGGTGAGGTGGGTTCTAGGAGTCAGGTCAAGTAGTAGTCTGACTAGCTTGTTTTGAGATGTTTGTAATTTGTTTTTTAGTGCCTTTGAGGTGCTTTGGTACCATGAGGTGCAAGCATAGTCGTAGTACCCTTGAATGAGTGCTCCTGCTAGAGTCTTCAGGGTATTCTTGTTTACCAGAGAGGAGATCCGGTACAAGAATCGCGTTCGTTGGTTGACTTTTTTTATTACATTGGATGCCATTTTGTCACAGGAAAGATTAGCCTCTAGGATGGAACCCAGGTAGGTAATTTCATCTTTCCTTGTGATAATATTGTCACCCACTGTAACCGAGAAGCCGTCGGTCTTGCTGAGTTTGTTATTTGAACCGAAGAGAATGGACTCTGTTTTGCCCATGTGTAATGATAGTTTGTTGTCGGCGAGCCATATGCAGATTTCAGAGCTCTAACTGTCTTTTACATCCCTGGACATCTCAGCTCTAAGTTTCCTTTATACCACTGATGGTCTGAGCTCTAAGTTTCTTTTATAATACTGACAGTCTGAGGTCTAAGTCTCTTTTATATCACTGACATTCTGAGCTCTAACTGTCTTTTATACCACTGCCAACCAGAGCTCTAAGTGTCTTTTACATCACTTTCAGTCCGAGATCTAAGGGTCTTTTATATCGCTGTCAGTCTGACCTCTAAGTAAGTTTTATAATACTGACAGTCTGAGCTCTAAATGTATTTTACATCGCTAAAAATCTGAGCTCGTGTCTGTTATATCACTGATGGTTTGAGCTCTAAGTGCATTTTATACCGCTGACAATCTGAGGTCTAAGTGTCTTTTATATTGCTGATGGTTTGAGCTATAAGTGTCTTTTATAATACTGACAGTCTGAGCTCTAAATGTATTTTACATCGCTGACAATCTGAGCTCTATGTGTCTATAATGCTGATACTCAAAGCTTTTAATGTATTTTACATCGCTGACAGTCTGAGCTCTATGTGTCTTTTATAATGCTGATACTCTAAATAGATAAGACACACACAGATACATACATTTAGGTGTTGCCTTCACGCATGCACATACACACACACACACACACACACACACACACACACACACACACACACACACACACACACACACACACACACACACACACACACACACACAGACCGTCAGTCAGATAAAAGTTTCATGCATTGGCAGAGTGGAATCTTTTAAACTGAATCAGCTGAGGATTCTGCACTTGGCCGAGCCTGCTGCAGTCAAGACTGTGGGACCACAGGGAGCAGACAACCTACTGACTGTGGGACCACAGGGAGCAGACAACCTACTGACTGTGGGACCACAGGGAGCAGACAACCTACTGACTGTGGGACCACAGGGAGCAGACAACCTACTGACTGTGGGACCACAGGGAGCAGACAACCTACTGACTGTGGGACCACAGGGAGCAGACAACCTACTGACTGTGGGACGACAGGGAGCAGACAACCTACTGACTGTGGGACCACAGGGAGCAGACAACCTACTGACTGTGGGATCACAGGGAGCAGACAACCTACTGACTGTGGGACCACAGGGAGCAGACAACCTACTGACTGGGACCACAGCAGACAACCTACTGACTGTGGGACCACAGGGAGCAGACAACCTACTGACTGTGGGACCACAGGGAGCAGACAACCCTACTGACTGTGGGAGCAGACAACATACATAGAACACCTTTCACCTAAACATTAGATCATTTATTATTCATTATTCAATACCGTTTTGTTACTGGTCAGCATTGTATAATAAATAATAATAATGAATAATAAGTGTTTGGTAACTTGAAGCACCTGTGACTGAAGAGCGCTGTGCTGTCAGGTAGAGAGATGGAACGTAGACTATAAAGGTGTGTGTGAGTGTGCATGCATGTGAGTGTGTGTGTGCATGCATGTGAGTGTGCGTGTGCATGCATGTGTGCATGCATGTGCGTGTGAGTGGGCATGCATGTGAGTGTGTGTGTGCATGCATGTGAGTGTGCGTGTGCATGCATGTGAGTGTGCGTGTGCATGTGAGTGTGTGTGAATGTACATGCATGTGAGTGTGCATGGATGTGAGTGTGCGTGTGTGTGAGTGTGCATGCATGTGAGTGTGTGTGAGTGTGCATGCATGTGAGTGTGTGTGAGTGTGCATGCAATGCATGTGAGTGAGTGTGGATGCATGTGAGTGTGTGTGTGTGTGTGAGTGTGCATGCATGTTAGTGTGCCTGTGTGTAAGTGTGCATGCATGTGAGTGTGCATGCATGTGTGTGTGGGTCTGCGTGTGTATGAGTGTGCATGTGAGTGTGTGTGAGTGTGAATGCATGTGAGTGTGCGTGTGTGTGAGTGTGCATGCATGTGAGTGAGTGTGCATGCATGTGAGTGTGTGTGAGTGTGCATGCATGTGAGTGTGCATGCATGTGAGTGTGCCTGTGTGTGAGTGTGCATGCATGTGAGTGTGCATGCATGTGTGTGTGAGTGTGCATGCATGTGTGTGTGTGTGAGTGTGCATGCATGTGAGTGTGCGTTTGCAGTACAGAGTGAGATAGTGATAGCAAGATGGCTGAATTAAGTCACCAGACCACAGTCATTATATGAGGGACAGGGCATTCGTTTTTTCCTGTTCCAGCAGATTTGGGGGTACTATTTGATTCATAACCCCCTGCTGGGCTAAACTTTCCTAGCACACCACAGCTCAGACAGACAGACAGACTGACAAGAAGAGAGAATAAATGGCACATGATATGGAGATTAAACTCCTAAATAATCTTAAATTAATCATAAACTGGAGTAACATGTTGTAATATCCAGACTAGCTGAATCAGGGAATCAAACTAGTCAATACTCCTCCCTCTCACTAGATGGCAGTATGTACCTTTACAAGCAACAGATTACACAGGAGGCTGAGATCATTACTGGCTGATGGCACATAACATTTGTATACATTTGTATGTAGAGTAATTTTTTTTTTTTTTTTTTTTTTTTATAATGAATCCACATAGCTTTTAGAAAGGTGCAGAATAAAAGTATTGCTTTTTCCCAAAACAAATGATTGATTAATGAATTTATCATTACAAAATAATTTGTGGGTCCATAATTTATGTTGTTGTTGTATCCCCTCCCTACTTCCCATTTCCCCACATGGAATGCACTTAATTGGATAAATGACATGCTGGTGCTCTAGTATGACATTTAGTGGCCGTATCTTGGGTTTTCGCAAAGGCAAAGGAACAAGAGATGCAATCTGCCAACTCAGAATCATTGGTGAAAAATCGATAGACCAACAGAAGAAGCTGTATATTTGCTTCATCGATTTCACAAAGGCCTTCGACAGAGTTGAACATACAACATTGATGAGAACAATGGAAGATTTCAAAATACCAGTTTCTGACTGAAGAATAATTGCCAACTTATACTGGAGGCAGAAGGCTAATGTTAGAATAGGAAAGGAGAAACCAAAGGAGTAAAACTTGGCGAAGAGAACATCACCAATATAAGATACGCTGATGACACCGCTATAGTCTGTACCTGTCAAGAAGATCTACAGGACATGATGAATAAGCTGAATGTCGAATGCAAAAACTATGGAATGTCGCTAAACACAAAGAAAACTAAAGTAATGATCATTGAAAAAACACCAGGAACTGTTTGTAAAATACAGGTGGATGGAGAAAAACTTGAACAAGTGCAGGAGTACATGTACCTTGGAAGCTGGATCAGTGAAGGTGGAAGAGCTAACATGGACATTAAGAGAAGAACCGGAATTGCAAAGGGCGCATTCTGGAACCATGAAGAATTATTGAGACGAAACATAAGTTGGAAAACGGATTTTGGAAACGTATGTTATGGCAGTCTTTTCATATGGAGCAGAAGCATGGACGCTGAATGAAGAGGCAAAGAGGATGATAGACTCTTTTGAAATGTGGACGCTGAGGAAGATGCTGAAGATAACATGGAAGGATAAGATCAAGAATGAGGAGGTACTGAGAAGAGCGGGTATGCAAGGAGGACAGCTGCTGGAGAGGTTGAAAAAGAGAAAGATGGAGTTGTGCGGGCATCTTCTGAGAGGATCCAGCGGGGAGATGTTCAAGAAGGTGGTGATGGGGAAGGTGGATGGAAAGAGAGGAAGTGGAAGACCAAGAAGAGGCTGGGTAGACGACGTCTGTGATTGGAGTGGAGTGAGAGGCGGAGTCACGGAGTTGGAGAGAAGAAATGGGGACAGAATGGGTTGGAGAGTGATAGGCAACCTTCGGAACGAAGAAGCCACCTGATGCTGATGTATAGCACCTTTAAACTGAATTCGAGCAAGGTAACTAGCAGGAAACTACGTGTTAGCAACAGGCCACGCATCACTAGAGGGTTTGATAGACAGCTTGCTCTTTCCAATGATTTTACATGGTTGTTCATTTGATTGGATGTTGTTTTAGCTCCTGCCCCTTACCGGAACAACTATTGATTATTATCAAGATATAATATTTTAAATGTTGCCAAAAATCGGTGGCAGCCTATTGATCCATTAAATCACAGGAAAACACTCCTAAATGACTACTTAATTAATCCTATATGTCATCATTATCCATGACATCACTGCATTTGCACACAATGTGTCCTCTATAATGGAGGAGTCTGAGGTATAACGACGACCCCAGCCACCGAGCCAAACTGTTTGTCCTGCTTCCTTCTGGCAGACGGTACCGTTCCATCAAGGCTGAGGCTCTGTTCCCACCACAGTGTAGATAGTACCTAGTATTTAACCAATATGAATGCACTTTACCCATGCTCTTTTTTTTCACTATTTGTATTTGATTTTATTCTTTACTTTACTCACAAAGGTTGCTCTGCTGATATGTTGTTGCTGCTGCTGCTGTCTGCTTACATACTGGATATCCTTGTAATACGTAGATATACAATTGATTGATTGAAAATGTTATTAACAGATTACAGAATGGGTACAATACAGTACAGCTCAATACACACAATTGTTAAGGGGATGCAGACCAGAGAAATACTTTCGTCTTGTTTACATCAGGGTCCCCCATTTTCAATTCATCATAACATATATGACATACATGACATACAGATAGACAGTACTGCTACATCTATACATTTATGACATACCAGATTTACAAATACAGTACTGTTTGTGATACAAAAAAGAGTAGAAAAAGAAAGAAAGAAGAGAGTATATTTTTTACGAGGAAACTGTACATTGTAGGAGGTGGGGTGGGGTGGGGGGGGTTGGGTAGGTGGGGGGGGGGGGCTGTACATTGGATGTGGTTGAGTGGGTGGGGCGGGGGGGGACAATGTCTGCTTATGCTTACGTGTATGTATCCTTGTAATACATCTGTATTGTTTGTTTGTGTTCCTCCTCAAGCTTTGTACATTATAATTCCAATTCAGTCTACTGAACATAGCAAATAAAGTAAACTTGAACTTGAGTAGGTTTAGTTATCTTGCTTCAATTCACTATGAATTGAAAATGGGGGACCCTGATGTAAACAAGACAAACGTCTGTCTCTGGTCTGTATCCCCTTAACAATTGTGTGTATTGAGCTGTACTGTATTGTACCCATTCTGCAATCTGTTAATTAAAGTTTTCATTCATTCATCATTGCTCCGGTAGGATGCGTGATTACGAAACCTAGCCGCATTTCTCGGAGACGCTCTCTGATTGGCACTGACTGACGCTCTCTGATTAGCAAATGACGCGTTTGCCCAATCCGTGACGAGCTGTGTCTTTGCCCATTTCCACGTCAAACAGCCTGCAAACTACCTGGCGTTCTATTGCCATGCTCTAAGACAAACTCTAACCGTAACCAACTTCGAAAGAGTGCCTAAGCTTAACCGTCGAAAGAACTTGCCGTCACGCTCTAAGACAAACTCTAACCTTAACCATGAACTCGATTCTTGTACCGGATCTCCTCTCTGGTAAACAAGAATACCCTGAAGACTCTGGCAGGAGCACTCATTCAAGGGTACTACGACTATGCTTGCACCTCATGGTACCAAAGCACCTCAAAGGCACTAAAAACAAAATGACAAACAACTCAAAACAAACTGGTCAGACTACTGCTTGACCTTACTCCTAGAACCCACGTCTCACCCCTGCCCACTTTGACAACCTAGGATGGCTTAGAGTAGACAGAGTACAGCAACTTGCAATGGGCCTGGTCTACAAGATACACTACACGACCAAGGTACCCATGTACATGTCAAAATACTTCCCAAAGGTCAGTGAATACCACGATCACAACACCAGAGGGAGCTCCACAAATCATGTTAAACCCAGATTCGGCTCAAACAAGGGACTAAACACGTTTAGCAATTATGCCACATCAATGTGGAACGCCCTACCTAAAGCTGTAAAGGAATGTGAATCACTACCCACTTTCAAAACCACTCTCAAAGAACACCTACGGGAAACTGCAATTCGAAACTGGCCCCTGTAAATGTCCTAACCCACCCCCCTCTAATGTACAGTCATTTACCTAATATGGTTTTGTCAATATTCCAATGTACAGTTTTGCTTGTTTGTACAGTGTTCCCCCCCCCAACCCCCTCCAATGTACAGTAAATTACCTAGTATGGTTGTTAATATTCCAATGTACAGTCTTGCTTGTACAGTTGTACAGTGTTTCCCCCCCCAATCCCTCCTACCCAACCCCCCCCCCCACCCAACCCCACCCAACCTCCTCCAATGTACAGTTTTTGCGTCAAATGTATATACTCCCTTTTCTGGACTCTTTTTGTATCACAAACAGTACTGTATTTGCAAATCTGGTATGTCATAAATGTATAGATGTAGCAGTACTGTCTATCTGTATATCATGTATGTCATATATGTCCTGATGAATTGAAAATGGGGGACCCTGATGTAAACAAGAGAAAGTCTTTCTCTGGTCTGCATCCCCTTAACAATTGTGTGTATTGAGCTGTACTGTATTGTACCCATTCTGCAATCTGTTAATAAAGTTTTCAATCAATCAATCAACCAACTTCGAAGAGTGCCTAAGCTCAACCAGTGTGGAAACAGGCGTCGGCCAATCAGAGAGCGTCTCCGAGAAATGCGGCTTGGTTTCGTAATCACTCCGGTAGGATCTTTGTCCACTGATCTCTGCACTGATCTAGCTCCGCCTCCGGAAGTGGAAGTCCTTTTAGCCGCGGATTTCGAGTTATAACCCGGTGCGCGCGCTGTGACCAGTACATGTTGAGTGTTAAGTCAGCTATTAACAGCAGCTTATGCCGAGTTTATGTTGTTGTTATTAATATCTAAACTGTTAAACAATTAATATCTAAACTAGAATGGCGACGCCGCCGAAGATAATGTGTCCCAGTCCAGCTTTTGACAACAGCTTCGAGAAAATATCTAAGAAGATCTCCGTAGAAGGAAACATCGGTGAGTTTAGACTGTTTTTGACTTAAAAGTTAACTTATAACCGCGGCCTAAAATAACGTTTAACGTTATAACTAGCATGGACGGTATCAGCTGTTGCAATAACAAAGAGAGTTAGACCAACGGTTGTTTGTTTACTGGTATTAAAATCTACCGACAGTCAAATATATCCTGTTAAACTAACTAACGTTAACTGGAAACGAGGGACACTTTTAACCAGAGACTCACTTTGGTTCAACTAGCTTAACTTTATGTTATGACTTTAAGTTATGTTAATGCAGTTACCAACAACACAACGTTAGTTAAGAGTTGTAATGTTGTAACTCATGTAACTGTAACGTATGACGTCACTTAGTCCCGCCATAACACAGTCGTTTAGATGGCGCCAAATTGTACATGGAGAGACCAGCTCTATCACTGTGTAACTGTAAACCATTGGTTCTCAAGCCATGTAGCTCTTATTTTTGTCCCAGGACCATATCTGAGAAGATATTTGTTAGATTAGATTTTAATGTATCAATTGTCATACAGCACAAGTACAGTACATCCAACCAGAGTGCAAATGTACAGTAAAGTGCAATAGTAATATACAATGTACAAATTATTAAATGTGATATATATAACAGTGGCTCAGGAGGTAGAGCGGCGGTCGTATGGATTCCGCATCCTTGAGCAAGACACTGGACCCCTAACTTGGTTGCCCGCTATGGGGGCCCTCCATGCCCTGCTGTTTGAACCTTGTAATCCTCCTGACACCCGCCCACACCGCCCTGGTGTTATTGGCCCCTATCTGCCCCCAGCTCTCTCTTTAGCATGGAGAGTGAAACCTATGATCATAAATAGTCATGCTTATACATTATGCTAACTTGAAGTGAATATTGGTGGAATTTAACTACTGAGTCATTTTCGGTGTCAACTAGGAACGGTTCAGTCCAGTTTTGTTTTTTATTTTGCACAGTACATTTTTTAAATAAAACTACACTGCAGGGAGAGGCAGAAAGCCCAAAGGGCTTATTTTGAAGCCCCGACCTAAACAGTTTTAACATTTCACTACCTGTGTTATGTCCTAGGTAGTTTACAACCTATCCTAACTAAGTATACAAACAATCCAAAGTAGTATATTATAAACAATCCCATGTGGTATACACTGACATTCACCTCTCTTCTAGGAAACTAGTGTGACTTATAATGTGTGTATTTCAGCGGCTGGTAAGTCGACCATCGTGCGTCTGCTAGAGCGAGCGTCGGAAGAGTGGGAGGTGATCCCAGAACCCATCGGGAAGTGGTGCAACGTCCACAACACAGAGAACGAGTGTGAGGTACTGATTACTAGGGCTGACCTTCGAATTAGTTTTTTGGCATTCGAAGCTTCAGGGCCGAGATTCGGTTTAAATTCGAAGCTTCGAGATAATTTTTTTTTAATAAATGTGCTCTTTAAATAAAGTGGATTGGATTATTTAATTAAATTAATAATGAGTCGGGAGCTGCGCTGCCTGGGCGGCTGCTCTCCGTTACACAGCCAACAACATTACATAATTATTATGCAACCTTCGTCTATAAAGCAAACAATTATATAAATATTTATATGTAGTTAATAGAGACAAAGGCAGAATTCGACGTAATTTTTTATTAAGACATGTTTTTATATGGGTCGGGACACTATAAAAAATACTAGGGAATTGTCAGTGCTGTAAAGTTTAAACCTTTTTAAATCTTAGACAAACGAAACACTTTGCTTTCATGAAATATTGTAAGCCGTCATTTGAGGCTTTATAAAAGCAGCGCAATGAACACAAATCTGTCAGTGCAGAGTCCGACCTGATCTTAAATAACAAACGGCATTGCTTGTTGTAGTTAACAAAGAGAGGCAGAAGGGCGGCTGATTGGCGCAGAAAAACAACTTAACGAAGCAACAATCGTATTTCTAATGGGGCTTTTATTATTAGAAGTAGACGAGGTAGAAGTCTTTATTTGTCATCAGATTCACACACATGCGCTGGTGCGCCGCGCCCATAGGCATGTGCCGGTATTGACATTTTGATGGTATGATAACCTTGGGAAAAAATACCACGGTTTCACGGTATTCTGTAAAAAAAGGAAAAAGGACAATTTATTTTTCCATTGAACAAAACGTATTTTATTACAATGCACAAACACGCACAACCAGCTTTTCTGTAAGTGTTATTTATGAATGTGTGAAGATTGTCTGTATTACACACAGTGATCTGTCTGACCACTTTCAAACTATACAGAATAAACAATACTTGATATCAACTTGATGATGATTTCATGTAGGCTACATGTCAAAAGGGCAATACGTCTTGTTAATGTAATTACTTGCACAGATGTATGTTATATAGCCTAGTACTATTCTTACTGGATTAAACATACATTTAAACAATTAATCTTTCATGATTATGAATATGTAGTAGGGGTGGGCTATGAGAAAACTCGATCTTAAATTTGTGTTTTAGACTTTGCTCTTTTATTTTGAAACCCCCCGACCGGAAGTATTATTGTTGACAACTTGTGTTGTCCGGTTCTGTGCTTTGAGCTAATGCTAGTTAAGCTAGCTAATATTTGTCTTCCTTTGACTTGTTGAAAATGTCTAGGATACAAATGTTGAGGTTCCATGTGGACGAAACGTGCATACGATAAAATACTTTGGCGGATACACCCAAACTCGTCTCCGTGTGGACATGGAGAAGTGGGGTCGGGAGACACACTGTCGAGTCCAGACTTTAGGCACATAGCGGACATTTACGCATATAACATAGAACATTTGCGCATATTTCTGCAGTCAAAAATATTTTATAAAAGTTAAGACATGTAGTACCTACTTACTGGTCACAGGAGTCTTCAATAACATTTGGATGGTAATCAATTTTGTGAATACATTTGTTGAAACAACATATTTGTTTGCAGATGACTCCTTATAAACACTGCTATCTAACGTTAGCAAGCTAAGCGTGCATAGCTCGACCTGTGTAACGTTTAGTAACTTGAGTAACTTTTTTAAATGCCCATCACCCCTAATATGTAGGCTACATGTCAAAAGGGCAATAGGCAGCCCACGCATGGCTGGGGAGATGGCATTGTGGTGGTCTGCTAAGGGTGTTAAATTTACTTTCCATTTTATTTGTTTCACCAACTGGAAATCACGCTACCAAAATGGAGAGTATCATTTATATTATATATTATTATTATATATATATTTTTTTTTTCCCCTTTTGCTTTTAATTTTTTTTTTGCGTAGCTTTGTCTGCCACATCTGTACTTTTGTTTAAAGGGGAACTATTTTACTATTTCTTTCACTATTTTGGGCACTTTTACACAATTCCTGTGAGTCTATGGAACACCTCTGTAATTTTATTTTTTTCATTGTTTTGTATTTCTAATCAAGTCCTCAAAAACAGCATTTTTCTACCTTAAGGCGAGACACCCCAGGTGAATAGTCAAATATACTTTTTTTGTTGATTTTGAGATTTTGTTATATTTTGCTTCCTAAACATGTCTTCTATGAAACTAGTGACAATAAAACATCAATAACACACATTTAGTTGTTTATTTTACTTCATTTAGCCTTATTGCGCCCATAAATATGCACATATTTAATGGAGAAGTGCCTCATTTGCATATATAAACATAAATTTCAGAAAACTTGCAATATATTTTTTCTTAGTTTATATGTACATAACAAATTGGGAAAGTTTCATAGTGATATCTATTCAAATATGTTTTGCCTATTAGGGGGTACTATACTGTACTACACTGTTTGTAGCCTGTGTGTAGTTCTGTTCAGTTCAATAACATCATTATTATTATTATTCAGTAATCAGGCATGTGTTTAGGTTGTCTATTACTAATGGTTTGATTAGGTATTGTGTTTGTAAATATCTGTTTAAAAAAAAAAGTATGGCATTTTACAATACAGAACTTTGAAGGCGTTTTCCCAAAAATGAGTTTTAAGAGTTTTTCCTCATACTCTGAGCCAGAAATCTCCACTTCAGTAGCACTCATATACACCAAACCTTCCAGTTCTATTCATATCTATGTTCTGAAGGTATTTACAGAAGGGTTTGTTGATATCGCATTCATACCCTGATTTATATCACATTTTATTCCTAAAAACATGGCAAAATATGGAATTTTACCATAAAAAGTATTTTCTGATTTATGGAGTGATAAAAAGAGATATCCAAAATCCCCTCTGTAATAACCTTTGGCTCTAATATGTCCACAAAATGAAACTATAATATTGAAAATGGCTTTATCCAATGTTCAGATTTCTGTCCTGGAATTATATGCAAATTAGTGCATATTTAAGGAGATCATGCCTCATTTGCATATTTAAACATACAATTTCAGAAAACTTGTAATACAAAAAAGTCTTGTCTTAATATAAGTAATCAACTGGGGAAGTTTCATTGTGATATCTATTAGTTAATTTTTTTACCCTATTCACCTGCAGTGTCTCCCCTTAAGATCTTAAGCTGTTTTGAGCCTGGGCTCCAGGTCCAGACACTGTGTGCAGCTCATCCTGCACCTCTCCATTATCATGCAGCGGTGTCTTTCTGACATCACAAATCATCACATTTTCAGATGACTCAGTTCAGTGAGGGTGAATATTGTGAGAGGAGAATTGGAAGAATGCGCCAATATGAGAATTAGAGACATAGATCATATTAATATAAGTTCACATAGCTAGGAAACAATGCTAAACACTCAAAAAGGCCATTTATAAGATAGTTCCCCTTTAATTATTTAAATTTCTATATATATATATATTTTTTTTACATGTATGTTTGTCGTCGCCCTCACTGGGTGGGATGGGTGGGATTAGGGGATAGGAATGGGGAAGGAAATGTAAGTTGTATAATTTGGATAACTGAAATGTATAAATGTACTAATTCTTCCAATAAAAAAAGATAAACATAAAAAAAAAAAAAAAGGGCAATAGGCCTACGTTTTGTTAAATGGTCAATGGTTTGCCATGTGTCTAGTTAGCATAATTATCAATTAAAAAAAATAAAAGACTCTGTGCACGCTATGGAAGATGTTCAATCTATTATAGTTCACTGCCATAGCAAGCTAGCTAGAGTTAGCTACCTCTGTAGTAAAAATTATTTAACTTAACCGATGCAAAGGGTGGAAAGTACAGCCAATTTGGCTAGATTTGGTAATGAATGACCGAAGAGCTAGTTGATTAAATCAATTGGCAACATATCAGCGGTACTAGCTAGCTGTTGGATATAGCTAGATAATGTTACAGCTACAGATTTGATCAATTACATTAACGTTACTGATGATTGGGTTATTTCCACTATGTGGAAAGTACAGCTAGCTAACGTTAGCTACAGTAGATCGCCAGCTAATGAATGTTGCCTGAATGTCAACAATATTTATACTACATAATATATAACACCCTTTGACCTCTAGGAGCTGAGCACCTCTCACATTTACTAATAACACATAACACCCTGTGACCTCTAGGAGCTGAGCACCTCTCACATTTACTAATAACACATAATAACACCCTGTGGCCTCTAGGAGCTGAGCACCTCTCACATTTACTAATAAGTTAACACATAATAACACCCTGTGACCTCTAGGAGCTGAGCACCTCTCACATTTACTAATAAGTTAACACATAATAACACCCTGTGACCTCTAGCAGCTGAGCACCTCTCACATAACACCCTGTGACCTCTAGCAGCTGAGCTCTTCTCACATTTACTAATAACACATAATAACACCCTGTGACCTCTAGCAGCTGAGCACCTCTCACATAACACCCTGTGACCTCTAGCAGCTGAGCTCTTCTCACATTTACTAATAACACATAATAACACCCTGTGACCTCTAGCAGCTGAGCACCTCTCACATTTACTAATAACACATAACACCCTGTGACCTCTAGCAGCTGAGCACCTCTCACATTTACTAATAACCCATAATAACACCCGGTGGCCTAGGAGCTGAGCTCTTCTCACATTTACTAATAACACATAATAACACCATGTGACCTAGCAGCTGAGCACCTCTCACATTTACTAATAACACATAATAACACCCTGTGACCTCTAGCAGCTGAGCACCTCTCACATTTACTAATAAGACATAATAACACCATGTGACCTCTAGCAGCTGAGCACCTCTCAAATTTACTAATAAGTTAACACATAATAACACCCTGTGACCTCTAGCAGCTGAGCTCTTCTCACATTTACTAATAACACCCTGTGACCTCTAGGAGCTGAGCTCCTCTCAGAAGAGTGGAGGAAACCTTCTGCAGATGCTGTACGACAAACCCAGCCGCTGGTCCTACACCTTCCAGGTACCCCCATAATAATAAATATGAACAAACTATTATACTACACCTTCCAGGTACCCCCATAATAATAAATATGAACTAACTATTATACTACACCTTCCAGCCACCCCCACAATAATAAATATGAAATTATATTTGTATATTGTCGGGACTTCCTCTTTTATTCCATTACTCCCCAAGCCTGCACCACACTAAATATGATAAATAATAACTACATATTATAAATATGAACTACATATTATTAGGGATGTCCGATATTATCGGCCGATATCTGCAGTAAAATGTGATATCGGAAAATATCGGTATCGGTAAAAAAAAAAATTGTTATATATATATATCCAGTGAAATTATTAGGTACCTGAAATTATTCAGTTTTTTGGGGGGGGAAACCCTGCAGGTATCGGTTGATATCGGTATCGGAAATTAAGAGTTGGACAATATCGGAATATCGGTATCGGTAAAAAAGCCAATATCGAGCATCCCTACATATTATTATATTAATTCCTTTTAACTGAACAGTATAGACTTACGAGATCATTAATTTGGGGTCTTAAGTCTTATTTATGTGCCAAAATTGCACTTTGATAAAAAGAAAAGTGTGTTCTGACTCGTCACAGTTATCTGTTCCCTCTATGTTGTTGCTCGTCAGTTAGCTGTTCCCTCTGTGTTGTTGCTCGTCAGTTAGCTGTTCCCTCTGTGTTGTTGCTCGTCAGTTAGCTGTTCCCTCTGTGTTGGTGCTCGTCAGTTAGCTGTTCCCTCTGTGTTGGTGCTCGTCAGTTAGCTGTTCCCTCTGTGTTGTTGCTCGTCAGTTAGCTGTTCCCTCTGTGTTGTTGCTCGTCAGTTAGCTGTTCCCTCTGTGTTGGTGCTCGTCAGTTAGCTGTTCCCTCTGTGTTGTTGCTCGTCAGTTAGCTGTTCCCTCTGTGTTGGTGCTCGTCAGTTAGCTGTTCCCTCTGTGTTGGTCCTCGGCAGTTAGCTGTTCCCTCTGTGTTGTTGCTCGTCAGTTAGCTGTTCCCTCTGTGTTGTTGCTCGTCAGTTAGCTGTTCCCTCTGTGTTGTTGCTCGTCAGTTAGCTGTTCCCTCTGTGTTGTTGCTCGTCAGTTAGCTGTTCCCTCTGTGTTGTTCGTCAGTTAGCTGTTCCCTCTGTGTTGTTGCTCGTCAGTTAGCTGTTCCCTCTGTGTTGTTGCTCGTCAGTTAGCTGTTCCCTCTGTGTTGTTGCTCGTCAGTTAGCTGTTCCCTCTGTGTTGTTGCTCGTCAGTTAGCTGTTCCCTCTGTGTTGTTGCTCATCAGTTAGCTGTTCCCTCTGTGTTGTTGCTCGTCAGTTAGCTGTTCCCTCTGTGTTGTTGCTCGTCGGTTAGCTGTTCCCTCTGTGTTGTTGCTCGTCACAGTTAACTGATTGCTCTCTTCTTGCTCATCAGAGTTATGCCTGTCTGAGCCGTGTTCGCTCTCAGCTCCAGCCTCCCTCAATCAAGCTCCAGCAAGCCGAGCACCCGGTCCAGTTCTTTGAGCGCTCCGTCTACAGCGACAGGTACAGTAGGACAGGGCTGTGACAGGTACATTAGGACAGGTACCGTAGTGCAGGTACAGTAGTGCAGGTACAGTAGGGCAGGGCTGTGACAGGTACAGTAGTGCAGGTACAGTAGGACAGGGCTGTAGCAGGTACAGTAGTACAGGTACGGTAGGACAGGGACCGGTACAGTAGGACAGGGCGTGACAGGTACAGTAGGACAGGGCTGTGACAGGTACAGTAGGACAGGTACAACAGGACAGGGCTGTGCACAGCCAGTACGGCTCAGATGTCACTGATAAAAAAACACTAAGAACAGCTCATTATTATTACTATTATAATTTTTATGACTATTTTTTGACAATACTACTACTCTACTCTACTCTTCAGTTTTATTGAATTTCAAACATACTCTCTCTCTCTCTGCCTCTCTCTCTTTCTATCTCTCTCTAGGTATGTGTTTGCGTCCACTCTCTTTGAGTCAGGGGACCTGAATGAGACGGAGTGGTCCATCTACCAGGACTGGCACAGCTGGCTGCTCAACCAGTTTGAGAGGGACCTCGAGCTGGACGCCATGATCTACCTCCGCGCTGACCCTCAGGTATTAACTACACTTAATAACTACTACTGAATAAAATACCTAGCAATTAAACTTGGATAACTAATACGTAATAATAAAATATCTTTTTACCTAAATGTATACAACTACTACTGAATAAAATACCTAACAATTAAACTTGGATAACTAATACGTAATAATAAATATCTTTTACCTAAATGTATACAACTACTACTGAATAAAATACCTAACAATTAAACTTGGATAACTAATACTTAATAATAAAATGTCTATTACCTAAATGTATACAACCAATACATAACCTCTTAAGCCTGAGTGGTCCGGTACCGGTAGGCAGGGATTAAAGCGCTCCGTCTTGAGACGGATTTCCGTCAATTTGATTCGGAGTCGTGATGGATTTTCCGTCAATTGGCTACCTGGTATAATATGATTTGTAGACTGGGAACAACATAAGCACCCGCCAAGCGCCAATGGCGGGCATATTTTAGGTTTGGCGAGTGACAATGAGAGGTCTGTCCGCCACATGGCGGCTAACAAAATAGTCATGTAAAATAATTAAAACTGCGGTGTGTTTTGATCTTACGACAGTCGCCTTTTTTGCAGCCCCAATCTCTCCTTGTGCGTCAATCTCTCCTTGTTTACCGACGTCACATCCACCACCTGCTTGCACTGTAACGTTACGCCCGCCTGCTATACTGATTAGCTAACGTTAGCTTAATAACGTTAAATTGAAGGAGTAAGCCGGCCGCTAAAAAGAAAACCCACCGCGGTTTTTCTCAGACGAAAAGGATGAGCGGGACCACCTAACAAAAGAAAATTGAGAGGAGTGGAAGTTTGAAGATAGCGGTGTTTCAAGAGACTGGCTAAGCTACTGGGGGCTGTAGTGGTGAGTTGTTAACTTGGTCCGTGTGCCGCAAGTATGTCAAAAAGAAAAACAGAAACAACACATTTGTCATTGTCGTGTTACTTCACAGTACAAATACGCGAGTCCTCTGTTGTGGTTGTGAGTATCCTTTATTAGCTTAACTCCGTAGCAACATCACACAGGTGTATCTCTCTGGATCTGGTAGATCCAGTAGCAGAATTCGCATTCACATCATTAGGCTATGTCAGAAAACACACAAAAAACACAAATCCTGCATTAGGCCTACTTTAGCGGACAAAACCCAAACAAAACTTATTTCTCACACGTTGATCTACCCCTGATACTCATCGGAGCCCATATGAGCATGGAAACTTGAATGAATGAAAACTTTATTTAACAGATTGCAGAATGGGTACAATACAGTACGGCTCAATACACACAATTGTTAAGGGGATGCAGACCAGAGAAAGACGTTTGTCTTGTTTACATCAGGGTCCCTGATTCAATTCATAGTGACATTTATGACATACACAACATACAGATACAGGTATATAGTACTGTTACATTAGTCACAATATGCAAATATACAGTACTGTTACCCAGATATCCTAACGGTAAATATATACATATGATGAGGAGGAGACTGTACAAAGGAGGGGGTGGGTGTGTGGTAAAAAATATATACATGCGGTGCAGTGTTTCCCCTGACAAAAAATTCAGCAGCGGTGCTGTGCCTCTAGTAGGCGAGTCAATATATGGTTTAACCCCAAAAAAATTGATACAAAAGGTTTTTCAATGGATTCTGGTAGTATTGGGCGTGCTAAATAACATACTAAAAGTCGACCAAAATCGACCCCTTCGAAAGCGTCATTTCCAAGATGGCGTCCCAGATGGCGCCGGGGCGATTAAAATGGCTATATCTCAAATTAAGTAAATGGTGCAAAGGATTTCTCAACTGATTCTGGTACCTCTGGGCATGCTCACTAACATACTAAAAATCTAGGAAAATACACCTTCCAGAAAGGCTTCATTTTCAAGATGGCGTCCAAAATTGCGGCTGGCCAAGCTTAAAATGGCTATATATATGTCAATATAAAAATTATATAAATGATTTTGTCATTTGATTCTGGTACCCCAAGTACCCCTAGACATACTTAGGAACATACTAAAGTTTTAGGGAAATACACCTCCCGAAGAGGCTTAATTTTCAAAATGGTCTCCAAAATGACGACTGGGAGCTTAGAATGCCTGTATCTCAAATGGGAAAACATTTCTAAAGGATTTATAAACTGATTCTGGCACCTCTATACATTAATAACGAGCAAAATATCTAGCTAAATATATCTGCTAGGAATGCATCATTTGCATCATCAAAATGGCTGCCTGTAGCTTATTTTGGCTAAAATTTAAATTGGTTATTTTTTTTTTATCCACTTTTTCTCCCATTTTTCCATATTTTCTCCCATCCCAATTTCGTATCATCCAATTCAACCCTCCCCTGTCACGAACGCTGTTTCTTGCCTCCCACAAGCCGGCTGCAATGTGGACTAAGTCATACATAGCACAAGTCCCCTCCGGTACTTGAGGTAACAGCAGTCGCATCTTTTCACCTGCGCAGCTCGATCTCTCAGTGTCGAGGAGTAACGCGTGGGAGGCTCACGCTGCCCCCGACACTTCCTGATTCTACTGCGCAGGCGCACCAACCGACTTGTAGGAGTCGCTTGTTCACAACGTTCGATCCCCACCCTTCAGTTTTCCCTCCCCGTAATACGGACAATGTGTATTACTGCGGACGACCAGCCAAACTGAAAAACAATGTGGAGAGCTGGATTCGAACACGCGAATCCTAGCGTCTCCACACTGGTGGCGAGTGCCTTGCCCACTACACCACCTAGCCGCCTAAATTAAAATTGGTTATTATATTCAACCTAGAAAGCTGGCTTTGGTGTTGAACACAAAATAAATGACCCACTTATTGTGGTCTTTAGGCCTACTCATCATCATCTTCAGGATCCTCTGGGAGAAACTTGTTATGTGGATTGTCACATTCATGAAGTTGACATGGTCCACAGACAGTAGTACAAGGTAGTCCATATTTTCTGCATGAGCAGCGAAGTGTCTTGCAGGCAGTGGTACAGTTACAATGAATGACCTTCAAGAGACTGTCTGGAGCAGCATTCATTGTTGACATGAGTGGGACAAATCTATTGTCCTGCAGTTTCCAGCCCCAGTCTAGAGCATCTATACCATCATCTGTTCCCATCCAGACCATGACCTGGTAGTATGCTCTACGACAGTGGAATTTGGTAGCAGATTCAGTTGGTGGTAGACGTTCAGGCGTTACCGTTGATGAAGCTGAGACAACCTTCTTGCTGAAAATGTTATATCTCATTTTTGCAAGCGAATCTGTGCACTTTCCACCAAAAAAGACAGCCATTGCTTGGCACCCAAGGTCATCGATCACATCTGTTGTCTGGTTTGGTACAGTGAATGCATTGGCACAAGCCTGAAGGACAGGATCCCCTTTTACAAGTTTTTGGAATGCTGTCTTTTTGCCAACTCCGAAGATCCGGGAAGTTGTGTCACAGCCAGTCACAGCATGGATGAACAGCAACTGAGAACACACATCCTGTCCGAGTACTTCTTTCAAATGGTTTATGGCGTACACTTTAAAACTGCCATCAGCTTTCGACTTGTCTGATCTGAAATAAAGGCCCTTGCTATCTCTCTGTGCATAGTAAAGAAGTAAGACGAGGAGATCAGTATCTTCTCCAATCAGCGTCGTGGTGTGAAGAAGAGATGATCCCACTGCGGCCCTTACTATGTCTACATCAGCATCTCCAAGTGAATTGACCACAGTGCAATCCCGTTCTTTCAGTTCATCACTTATCATGTGGATCAGTTTCTGTTTATTCAGATCTCTTGACAGGAACTCCTCCTTCTTACCTGAGAACTCTGTCTCAGCAGTGAAGTTGACAATGGGATGAATATTGTTTCCTCTTCTTTGATGTGTGTTGTCTTTAATGGATGGCCCATCCTCATAGCCATCAAACACAATGGTTGTAGCTGAGCCATAATGTTGGATGGTGAAGTCTGCATATGACTGTGCAATTTTACCATAGCTTTGTCCGTGCTTCCATTGTATTCGGTGAAGGAGTGAACCACCATCAAGAACATAATGCTCCGTTTCTGGTACAGAATCTAGGATTGCATCACTTGCATGATCACAGATCGCGTGCGCTAGTTGTGGTTTATCAGCTTTGCGGAAGACGTTTCCGGCTTCAAAGAGGGCAGGAGGGAAAGGACTGAGTTCGTAACGCATAACCTCCTCCAATGACAGCTCTCCAGTTTGGGAGACAATAAGGAAATGTTGAAAAAGAAGTGCAGAATCAATGATTCGATCAGGAGCAACCTTGATAGACGATTTTTGTCCAAGGGTTATGGCTTTATCCTTTCTACTAAATGAAAATGTGAATGCCGGCTGTCCGATCATTTTGTGCATGATGTTGCGTCCAACAGAGTCATAATCATGCACGTTCACTCCATCCTCAGCGACAACACCTGTAACAACATTCCTTAAAGAAGAGTCTGGAGAGAAAGGTGAACATATAGCAAGTTTTGAAGTGATCTTCTCCAGGTCAGCAGCATCCCTTTTCATCCTTGCCTCTGTTGAATCCTTGTGCTGTTCTGATGTTGTGTATGTCTGGTTTGAGAACTCCAGCATTGCGGTGTTATACTCTGATGTTATGCCCTTTGACATTGTCCAAAGGGATCTCTGATTGTCGGTCATTCCACTTCCATGTGTCATCCCTCCTGTAGTCTTCAATGACCTCATCAATGTTGTTTCGATTACAAGATCTGAGCTGAGGCCTGCCCATGATTGGCTGCTGCGACGGATAACATGAAAACCCTTTTCAAATTGTCTGAAGACATCTGGGTGGTTGATGTGAAGCTGACTCATCTCTTGGACATAAAAGTGTGCCGATTTCAAGTAATTGTAATGCCCAGCCGCAGCGAATATCGGCATGCATTCAGAAACAGCGCGTAGGTGCAAAAGCCAGGAACCTGTGCGATCTGCTGTTATCAGTGACCTAGCAACTTCTAACATGTGTTGGTAATTTAGCCACAACTGACTAGTTTTGGATCTAGCACACAGTTCCATCTTCCTTTTTCCCAGCTCTTCATTTATTGTAATGAGGGTCTCTGATGTGAACACTGTTTCCAATGGCATTTCACCCTTAACTATTGAGGTATACATTGCTTCAGACTGTTCAATCATTGCTGCAAATTCATGACTATCATCTACCATTTCTGATATTATCATGCGGTTAAGACATTTGTCAACCAGAAGATGGCCACGGAATGCTCTCTGAACTGATTTGCCTGTCATCATATGGGCTACTGAGTTCTCCCCATAGACTACCCCTAGAATGTCCTTAAGTCCTGTACCGTCCATCAGTGTACCAATTGCTCCTAGCAAATTCATAAATGTGTGAAATCCTCCTAGGAGCAGGACAAAGGACTTGAGGTGACTGCACTGTGGTAAATATAGGATTATCTCTGCTGCTTTCCAATATAGGGGTTGGTCAAATGTAACTACTGGGGCAAGGTGGTGTTTGGATGCCAGACCACAAATGAACTCCAGTGTTGACAGAATGCATGTTTTGTCTCCGGAGTACATGTCTATCATTGGTAAGTATCTCACTGAAGACTGCCCTGGATGTTCATCTCCCTTATGAATAATGTGCATCATCCCCTGCCAACCAGGTGCAGGCTGTTTGAAATTGAACGATAACTCCCAAAGCAGATCAACCATCTTGTTACATTCTGCGAGTCTTGGAAGTTCTTTAAATGTGGTGTCTCTGCAAAAGTGTTTGGCAAAGTGATAATCTATTATCACAACTTTTGACCTCTGCACAAGATTCAGTTCATTAATTCTGAACCTCGGAATCCTTTGGTCTGTCTTCTGTCCTGGTGTCAAGGCAGCTATCATGCCCAATTTGCAAAGGGGCAAGGACAGCTCGTGGTCGGACTGCCTGTATGATTGCGTGGCCAATACTAGCAATTTTCTGCTCTGTCTCTTTACCGACAAACAAAGCTTTTAACACAATGTGGAGTGATTGTGGAATATAATCAAGGGCATTCTGTAGTTTTAGTGTCTCTGTAGTCGGGTACTCATTAACAGGTGGAACATTAGTCATTATGTCACTTTTTATGAGTTTTGCAGCTGTTTCAAGTAAGTGTCTCTTCTCAGACTCTTCATCACTGTTTTGCTTTGTGTTGTTATAGTAGGATCTGAGTGTCTGATGTTTTCTCTCTTATTGTAACAATACAATCCAAGCCATCTCCTTCTGCAATAAATATGCTATTTGCATATCGTTGCATCAGCAATGTTCTTAGGTATTGATTACTATATGGGATGGAATCGGCCTTAGACAAATACTCTTGCATTTTACACCTAAGTGCAGAAACTGTCAGCTGTCCATCATCATTCGTTTCAAAGTAAGCACACATTTTTGAAAAGGCTTGTTCTTGGTCCTCATTCTTTGGCCTTCCAGACTTTCTCCGCTTTGGATTACAATCAGGCTGAAATTCCATGGGAACATCACGGTCACACCGGAAATGTGTGCTACAAGCATTATGATACACACAGTCTGCAGCATGTACTATATTCTACCTTTGACTTTGAATGACCACTCATCATTTAGTTTATCACAGCTTGCAATATAGACTTTGCAAAGTTGTCTGTTTTCACATAACTGTAGTCGGCACGTCCTTCATTCATCAACTATGCTAGCTTGAGAGCTGAGAGTGCAAACACCTCTGTCAAAGACTAGAATGAAACTGGGGCTTAAATAACACTGCCAGGTCAGACACGCCCAGACATGCCCAAACACAGAACTTGGTCAGAAAAGAAAGAAAGAAACTGATTCAGAAAAAGAAGGCTTCAACTATGGTAGTTTGGGAGCTGGAGAGTGCAAACACCTCTAACTATAACAACTATAATGGTCAAAAAGAAGGCTTCAACTATGCTAGCTTGAGAGCTGAGAGTGCAAACACCTCTGTCAAAGACTAGAATGAAACTGGGGCTTAAATAACACTGCCAGGTCAGACATGCCCAAACACAGGACCAGTTTGGACACCATCTTGAAAATGATGCCTTTCCGGAAGGTGTATTTTCCTAGATTTTTAGTATGTTCACAAGCATGTCTAGAGGTACCAGAATCAAGTGAAAAATCATAGTTATATATTTTTTTCTATTGCGATATATAGCCATTTTAAGCTTGGTCTGCCGCCATTTTGGACGCCATCTTGAAAATTAAGCCTTTCTGGAAGGTGTATTTTCCTAGATTTTAGTATGTTAGTGAACATGCCCAGAGGTACCAGAATCAGTTGAGAAATCCTTTGCACCATATTCTCAATTTGAGATATAGCCATTTTAATATCTCCACCGCCATCTGGGACGCCATCTTGGAAATGGCGGCTTTCGGGGGGGGGGGGGGGCGATTTTGGTCGACTTTTAGTATGTTATTTAGCACGCCCAATACTATCGGAATCCATCGAAAAACCTTTTGTATAAATTCTTTTTGGGTTAAGTGCTTTTTTTTCATAGATTGACTCGCCTATAGGGGGGTCCGGGGGCATGCCCCCCCGGAACTTTATAATTTTTTTACATTTTAAAGTTAAATGCATCAATCTGGTGCATTTTGAGAGCAAAATAAAGAGGCTAGATCTATGATGAACTTTGTGCTCAAAACACAAAATCGACTAGACTGCAGTGCTTTCTCCCTGCAGCCTTTTCCTCAGGTCAGTCTTTTACATTAAGCACCCCCCACAGCCCAAATGGAAAAAAAAGTATACGTTTTTTGTAAGTGTGTGTGTGTGTGTGAGCAAGAGTGTGAGCAAGAGAGAGATAGAGAGAGACAGTTCTCCAACTTGTCTGGGTTGCAGTGATCTCCTGGTTGTTCCCCACCTAGGTTATCTAACTATTGGCCTGGCCTGCTTCTAAGTTCAGTGGCCTGACTGCATTAAAAAAAAATATATATATATATATATATATTATTTTTAATCATCTGGTGTTTTCAGGGGAAACACTGGTATTATTAAAATACTGTTTCCCTTGTTTAGTTCCTTGTTCAAGTCATAAGCTTGTCACAATGTACTGTAAATAAAAACGTGCACTGAAAAGTTACAGTATGTAGATTTATTTATTTGTATGACAAAGCCAGAGTCAACCCTTGCAAAAAGTATCAGTTTTATTTAATGAATAGAAAATTGCATTGATATTACGTAAAAGCAAATAAATGGCAATAAAAAAGATGTTCAAAATAATCTAGTTCCCTTAAAATGCTAACACTAATACAGTGGAGGTTAAAATAGGAATATGACTTGGCCTGAAAAAAAGTTCAGTCAGGAGATTGCTTTTTGCTTTAATCCCTGTTTAGGAGATTGACATCACGCCATAAATCCATCTCTACAGAATGTATTAATTAATGTTGTGTTTTTTTTTTCTTCAAATGTAGCCAAGAGTAAAGACCCTGTCAAAACAAATGTATATTTTCAGCACTAGGTTGGTTTACCAATAATTCTAACCTCTTAACTGGCGCCCAGAGAAGTGGCCATTTTTAAACTTGAACTTGAGGACTGCATACTTCTTTTGCAGACCAAAATACTATACTTTATACTTATAGCACATGCATGGGCCTGGGCCCTCATTCATCAACGTGGACTTTGACCTTGACCTACTTCCACACGTAAGCACGGAATTTAGAACTAGCGCACGCACAGGGAAGTCGGCATTCATCACACGTGCGTAAGCAGGCTCTACGCACACCTGTCATGATGAATCCCACCATGGCCCTGCGCCGCAGCTCGTGCACGCTTTCACGTATTTGCATACCAAAACCGCCCCGACCAACCAAATATGGTCAGGCCCTCCCCTTCAAATACCATGAGGGAATCCCTGTGCGTGGAATGTTGGAGGATGGCAAAGCGAACGAAAAAGAGAAACTACACAGACACCGAGGTGGAGGTCCTCGTAACGGAGGTGGATAAATAAAAGGCGGATTTGTAAACGGTGATGTCAGATATCAACGGCTCCCTAAGACCATTGCTGCAATTCTGCCTGGACAGCTCAAAATACTAATAAAGACCGTTCGTTGACCACTGTTTGGCGTTGGTTGTGTTGTGTCAGTGTGTCATTATAACCGTGCTGTACAATATGAATGCCTTTATTAGTTGTGTTCGATTGGCTATATGATTTTTAGAGGCATCTATTTTGTTGTCGGCTAATAAAGACCGCGCTGGAATATGACTGCCTTTTCCCGTGTTGTTTGATTAATACCCACGGATTAAAGTTCTCCTCAATTCTATTCCAAATCGCGATGGATCTCCCGTCAATTTTCTACCTGCTGCATGATTTCTAGAGGCATACTACTACAATCTATTTTGATGTCAGTATTGGGTAGCCTATATAAACAATATAATACGAGAGCATATACAAGAACAATGAATCTCACTGCATGTATGATGTATCCTGCCTTTCAATACATGAACTTGAATTCCATCATATAGTCTGTCCACTATCTGCATGGTGTCATTGCAATGCGTTTTCTATTCTTTCTTGTACAGTAAAAAGGGGGAAGAACACTATATTCATATGACTTATTCTGCTTACAGCTTCGAAATTCCACTTGTTTCGTTTAACGTAAAGCCTTTTAAATATAATCAAAACGTTCCCGTGTTTCGGCGGTCTGTGCGCAAAATAATAACGAGTTGAGCTTTATGATTTATGATGAATTGAAAATGGGGGACCCTGATGTAAACAGGACGAAAGTTGGTCTGCATCCCCAATTAACAATTGTATGTACTGAGCTGTACTGTACTGTACCCATTCTGCAATCTGTTAATAAACTTTTCAATCAATCAATCAATCAAGCTACGCGGAGCGCAGTCAGTCAGTAGCCTACACCCCGTATATTCCGATAACGCTATATAAACCATGAATGAATGAATGAATGAGAACTTTATTAACAGATTGCAGAATGGGTACAGTACAGTACAGCTCAATACATACAATTGTTAAGGGGATGCAGACCAGAGAAAGACTTTCGTCTTGTTTACATCAGGGTCCCCCATTTTCAATTAATCGTAACATATATGACATGCTGCATTCATTCTGAGAGAAAGATCTATTATTCCAAATGCTATTTATAGGGTTTTGACCATAATTACACTACTGTTGCTATTTACAATGAACTATAATGAACTACGGTTCATAGAACATCCAGTGTTATTATGCACAGAAGCTCATTTCCTTGTTGTAATAATATATTCTACCACTGGGCGCGAGGTACGCCAGGTCCGAAATGTGCGTAGATGTAAGCACGAAGTCAAGTTCAAGTTGAAGTTGATGAATCCCACTCTTTGCTTAGAAATGATCGTACGCACGGGTTACGCACAGATCTGTGCGTAGAACACGTTGATGCATGAGGGCCCTGGTCTCTTTTGAAAGACAACATTCTGAAGTTTCCGATACAATAAAGAAAATTCACTTTAGTGCTAATGAAATAGAGTAACATAGGCTCAGGCATTAAAGCGCTCCGTCTTGAGATGGATTTCTGTCAATTTGCTACCTGGTATAATATGATTTGTAGATGCATACAGATTGAAACTAAATTGAGCCAATCAGAGGCGTCAAATATGATGAAAAAGGGCATTTTTTTTTTTACACAAACAAACAACTTATTTCTCACGCGTTGATCTACCTCTGCCCATATGAGCATGGAATCTTGATTTCCGTTTAGCTAGTGGGGTGGACGGTATAAACGGTATACGGTATAAACGGTATGAATTTGCTCTACGGTATGGATTTTGACTATACCGTGTAACCGGTAGGGCAGCTCTAAAATAGCAATAATAATAATAATAATGGATTGGATTTATATAGCGCTCTTCGTGACACCCCAGAGACCCCAGAGCGCTTACAGAGTCCATTATTCGTTCATACACAGTCATACCGGTGGTGGTAAGCTACAATTGCAGCCAGAGCTGCCCTGAGGCAGACTCACGGAAGCGTGGCGAATAATCAACGCCTACGGCCCCTCCGACCACCACCAACATTCATTCACATGCATACACATTCATACGAGGCAAGTAGGTTAAGTGTCTTGCCCAAGGACACAACGGCAGTGGGATGGACATGGGCTTGAGCGGGATTCGAACCACCAACCCTTCGATCATTGGACGACCCGCTCTACCCCTGAGCCACGCCGCCCCACGACGTCATGTAACCACAGCGCGACTATTTCACTCGCATTTGCCCCTAAAAATAGATAGAATTAGTCATAGATAATAGATATGTGCGAACTGGAAAAAGTTATTTAGGAGGCTTCGCGCAGTGGGCGTGCCAGCCCCTACCGCACGCATGTAAACACGGGTCTAGTAGTCTAGTGGGAGGACGGTGGCGTCTCCCTGAGCTAACGTTAGCTTAGCTACCGTTACAAAATGACCCAGTCAACTATTCACTTTTAGTTTAATACATGATGAGGCATTGTCTAACCGAACGGTATCTAGTCGGCCAGCTACCGATAGCTCCTGACATCAACAAACGCTCCACAAAGTCTAGTAGAGGGTTAGGGTTAGAGACGTGTATGCTACCTGTTAGCTCACGTTAGCGCAAGTTAGTTCACCGTTCAAAACGAAATGTCCCATTGAACTAAATAATTCACTGAGGCGTTGTATTAACGTTATATATCCGGCTAGCAGTAGCTACAGATACCAACCGACCTGTAGGAGTCACTGTCCACAACGTCCGATCCCCACCCACCGACTTTCCCACCCCCTAATACTGCCAATTGTATTAGTATGAATGACCAGCCAAGCCGGAAGCAACGCAGAGAGCTGGCCTCGAACCCAGCATCTCCTGTGTTAGTGGCGAGCACCTTGCCCACTGCACCACTTAGCCGCCCTGCCCTATATCTCTGAAAACATCTGAGGGCACACCGCGAGAAGTATTCCTATAATAACGCTATGAACCAGGCTGAATTCATTCAGAAATACCTATTCCAAATGCTATTTAGGGTTTGACAATAATTACACTAATGTCACTATTTTACAATGAACTATAGTGAATTATGGGTCATACAGAACACGTCATTGTTGAAACTAATGCATGAAACTGATGAAAGCATAATGCCGTCCGTCTGCAGTCTTCATATTCTACCGCTGGGCGCCAGGTACGCACAGTAGGGATGGGTACCGAATTCGGTACTTTTGAGGTACCGAACCGAAACACGTCGGTACTACCGAGTATCGAATCAAGTGAGATACCAAAACATTTTTTATTTTTATTTTTTACTTTTTTCTTTTCGTGTCAACGTTCACACGCACAATATATGCTTACCTAGGATTTGACTTGATTCAACAACAAAGCAGTCGGAGCAATGACAAGCCTAAAACTGTCGAAATTGTAGTTATTTGAAGTTTGGATTTTTTTTTTACGACTGAGGTAGGTAAATTTAATTTCTTGAGACTAAAGTACCGAAAAAAGGTACCGTTGGGTACCGGTATCGATTCACAGGTACCGGTACCGGTTCAAATGTGAAAGGTACCCATCCCTAACGCACAGTCTGAGCTGTGCGTATATATACGCACAATGTCAAGCACACGTTCAAATTGATAAGTCCCACACTTAGCTTAGAAATGATCGTACGCACGGGTTACGCACATATCTGTGTGTACGCACCATTGATAAATGAGTGCCCAGGTGTGTGTTTTTGCAATGTATCCCACAGGATATTACAGTATGGCAGTAATAGGAAAAGGGTGCTAGCTCGCCATCAATCAGAAGCTAGCCACAATACTCTCATTTGCGATCTCCAGCACACAGCCTCCCTGCCTGGCGTGACAACCACAACAGTAGGGTCTATAGTCACAGTCAGGACAGTAGGCGCTACAACACAGTGGTCTATAGTCACAGTCAGGACAGTAGGCTCTACAACACAGTGGTCTATAGTCACAGTCAGGACAGTAGGCTCTACAACACAGTGGTCTATACTAGTCACAGTCAGGACAGTAGGCTACAACACTGGTCTGTAGTCACAGTCAGGACAGTAGGCTCTACACCACAGTGGTCTATAGTCCAAAGACTAGAGGAACCTCTGGATGCAGAAGACTTGTACAAGACACATACATTTGAAATCTATATTTTATGTTATGCATGCATAAAACCCAGAATTAGGAGTTTTCTGTATGTAAGCTGCACTTTTTTGTTGTTGTAAAATTGCATTATGTATTATTAACCCTTTATCTGCCGGAGCTTATTCTCATCCTTGTAGCCTCTCTGCCAGCACTATTTGTCTATGGAGATGTTCACCTTATTTGCAGGGCTATAACTTTTTAAATTGTATTGCTAAATTGACATTACTATGGCCCATTCAACATCAATTATCTATCGTTCAGGATGTAGGAACGTTTTACTTTTTCATTCACACATTCATACAAAAATACGGTCTAGAGTATATGTTTTTTATCGTTTTCTGCAGTATTTCATAGAACGTGAGTTATAGCCATAAATGCATATATTAGATCATCAAATGCAGTTTGATACCGATTGTCGCCAGATTAAAAATTTCAACTGTACATGATCCCAGACGTTATGACTCATCATGCGCGGTTGACCGGAGGGGGGGGTCCTACATGGGGGGGGGTACTACATGGCACTACAGGGTACTACATGGTACTACAGGGTACTACAGCAGGGGTGGGCAACTTTGTATATGGTGAGAGCCACTAAATTTCCACACTCAATCTGGGGGGCCGCATTGTTTATTGGCGGTCCCGCCAGTAGTACCCCATCACTCAAATAGCCCATAATAGTCACAGATGTGATAAATAAGGCATATAAACTATTATAATTTGTTGTAACTTTGTTTTTATTCCATTTCAAACGCATTTAGTAATGCTTAATTTCAACTTTATGAATTTATAAATACAGCTGAATTTGAAAGTATTGCTGTGTAACCCAAATATATACAAAAATGACAAATTATAATTAAGGCTTCTATTAAAATAAATGTATGAACTTAAAGCCCACTGCTCAACAAACACAAAGCAGCATTCCTGCTGCATTTCACTACAACATTAAATCAAAAGTGCAATAATAAATGATTTTGTTAAATGTATAAACTTGTATCCTGCTACTAAACAAAATATTCCTGAGTGCTTCATATCCATAACATGCATTTCAGTGTTATCTGAACACTACAAAAGTAAACAAGTAGCCAAGTGCAATACTCATCAGAATAATTAATTCCTTTTTGTGCAATTCTACATGCCTCCCATTGACCCTTTATCAAACTGGCATGACATTCACCCTCCCCCACAGTGGGTCAATAATGGTTCTGTCTTTAATGAGACACTTGTGGTTTCTCCTGTTGGCGCACAATAGAAGGAATGTCAGCTTCAATGTTTGTGCATGCGATCTGCATCAGATGAAATAACGTTTAATTGTTGCGTGCACGCGCGTGCACATCCATGCATGTACTTCTGCTCAGAAAAGTGCTGGGACGGTGTGGTACCACGTGGCATGACCACTGCACCCCTGATTATTAGTGACCCACAATAGATGGAAATTATGTTAGCGAACTTACCTGATGTATAATGCAGTGCAGCATTGGACACTCAACGCCACTCTGCCTTAGAAGCCCGGTGAATCCTGTGTTTTCCTTTCATTGCGGGTGCTCCATCGGTAACAACAGCGGACAGTTTATCAAACCACCCATATTGCTGCACGGCACTTTCAACAGCGTTGAATATGTCCACACTAGGGCTGACCCCTATTAGTTGAATAGTCGACTAATCGATCGAAAGGACCCATAGTCGACTGCCAACCTCTTAGTCGAATGCAAAAAATTAAAAAATATTATTATTTTTTATTATAATATATATATATTGGCCTGGGGCCGTATGGAGCGTCGGTGAGGGCCGCATGCGGCCCGCGGGCCGCCAGTTGCCCCTCCCTGCATTACAGGGTATTACATGGTACTACATGGCACTACAGGGTACTACTACATGGCACTACACGGTACTACATTGAAATATGACTGATATTTGTTTTAATATGCTTTGAACAATTGAACAATATAAAATATATTAACTAAATATCATTGAATCAGACAAATTAACTGAGCAGATCATAATAATTGTTCGTATTGTGACATATATGTCACAGCAAATTTTTATCAATTGGTTTCTTTATCATTTTATTCAAGAAATGTGTTCACAACAGGTTATATATCATAAAGACCATGTTATGTAAGCATTATAATTCTTAAATGGGCTAATCTTACCTTTTAGCAACAAGAATCTAGCTTTTGAATGCTAGCTACTTCTGTCATTTAGTCACCACCATCAGTCATCATTGTGGAAAGGTGGTTTATGGGAGCACAACATCACATGATCTGTCACATGACCCCACCAGGATGTTCCACTGGTGTCCCTTTGGGACTTCATGAGGTAAAATCAAGGAAAACGCTTTATATGGACATTTCCAGAACATGTAAAGTACATGTGACACCTGTGTCACGGTGGACCCTACTGGGTCAGCATTGATATTACGTAAAAGCAAACTGGCAATAGAAAAGATGTTCAAAATAATCTAGTTCCCTTAAAACGCTAACGCTATTAAAAAATATATATACAGTGGAGGTTCAAATAAGAATATGACTTGGCCGGAAAAAAGTTCACTCAGGAGATTTCTTTTTTGCTTTAATCCCTGCATAGGTCTGAACTGAATTGAACTTGAACTTGTGTACTCATGTTTTTCTGTAGTAGTTGCAATATCCAAAAGAAATTGGTACGGCTGATAAAATACCCTGGGTCCATAGCCATGAAGTCTTGTATAGTACATGTCCAACTTTCATAAAAATGTGTTCAGAAATGAGTGATTAGGAGCGATTTTGGTAAACTGGGAGAAGAAAAAAAGCTCTGCCGGTTTTAGTTTTCTCATAGACTCCAATGCATTCCGTGGTTTTTTCTCTTCCTTTTTTCACTCGTGACTTTTCACCTAGATCCCTGATTTGCTCATCCCCACGTGGGGTATCATTGGAAAGTAGGGCTGTCTTAAATACTTCGAAGCTTCGTTCGATGGCACAAATACATTTTTTTTCAAAAAGGAATCGTAAAATTTTTTTATTTCGATTTGTGTGTGTGTGCACGCGTGCGCGTGGGGCCATTGGGTGGGGCCGGGGGACAAATACACTGGAGGAAAGTAACCCAGCTCAGCACTGCCCAAATTATATCATCACTATTGCCTGTTTGAAGGATATCATCCTCAAACACATATACACCTACATGCCTTGTAGAATTCCACACATAAGAAAGAAAGATACTGGGATGAATAAAAAAAATAGGAAATAAAATTTAGAAATGCATGCAATACATAAATAAATATGAATCTCCATATATGAAATAGAACATTTAGATAAGGTGCTACTGAGATGTTTTGGTGAGTTTTTTTTGTAGTAGCCCTTCTTAAAAATGCATGAACATTCACTGATAATTGGTCTGTAGTGGAGTCTACAAGGTCTACATTGCCGGACCATGTAGAATCCGGACCTTGTAGACTGACATAATTCTGTGCATAGTTTAGTCTACACAGGCCATATTTCAAATAATCAAAATCTTACTTCATTCATCTTAAACATTCTTGATTTGGGGGATTGGTAGTTCCCATGAAATCTGAAGTTGTTCAAACGACAACAGCGATCCACCTTGAATTAAATCACACAGCCGAGTGAAACCTTGTTGGCTGCGTCACAGTCACGAAAGGGGCTACTTAATTCATTAATCCAATCCACTTTATTTATAGAGCACATTTAAAAACAACAAAGTTTACCAAAGTGCTGTACAAGTCCCACAACATAAGATAAAAAAAAAAAAAAAAAAAGTATATATATATTTTTTTTCTCCGAAGCTTCGAAATAAAATCCAAAGCCAAAAAAGCTTCGAAGGTCAGCCCTATTGGAAAGCCACACTCATTGGTTACAACCCTGTCCAATAGTTTTCGAGATCGCCAAATGATTTGACGGAGCTAGAGCCTCGGGAGTCGTGGGTGGTATTAGAAAAAAAGAAAAGTCTGCCGTGTACTTTGGCGCATATGTAACTGCTGAACGGATTTTGTAGCCTGAAATGGCAATCAACAGGCAACAAGTAGGGCTGTAATTCTATATATATTATATATTGTATTAAAAAATATCCACACCCAAGCTGCTAGAGGTTGCCAAAGTGGCGTGTCGCGCCAGTGGGAAAAACGGGCCGGGTCGGTGCCAGTTAAGAGTTTAATGCTATTAGTGAAATATGGGTTTATAGAAATCTCAGCGTATTGAGAAAAATGTGCTTATTGATGCTTATTGAGGGGCGACAGTGGATCTGTAGGTAGAGCAGTCTTGTAATCCAGAGGTTCCCGGTTCGATTCCCGCTCCTCCCAGGCAGCATGTTGAAGTGTCCTTGAGCAAGACACTTAATTACTCCCGATGAGCAGGTTGGCACCTTGCATGGTTGCCTCCGCTGTCGGTGTGTGAATGGGTAAATTGTGAGGAACAAATTGTAAAGCACTTTGGATAAAAGCGCTATATAAATGCAGTCCATTTACCATTTGACGAGAGGTTTTGGCGCAACCTAACTTGAGTAGTCTTTTGAGAGAAGAGACCCGGGGCTTTCAAAAGAAAATAAAGAAAATACACTTCCCAGCTCACGCCAGCCCCTGTCAATCAAAATCAAGCATTTTTTCTCTTTTTTTCCCCCCGGGATCATATCTCACGGGTGGAACAAACCTGAACGTTATTGCCATAAAATATAATGCAGTTAGTTTCTCTACCTTTCTGTGAACATCTACCAAAAAACTGCGTTGCAATCTGACGAAAAATGGCGGAGCAATTTACATTATAAAAAATTAACTGTACTTACAGTAGATTTCATTCACGGTTTTTGCTGCCCTGTCAGGGGCGCCTGGTGGGAACTAAATCCAGATTGAACTCTGCCATTGAAAAGAGGAGATTTGGACCGATCCATAGATGTGTGACATGACCATAATAAGATCATTTATAGGCCTGATATTCTATAATCATATTTCATATGTCCGGATGGCAGAATTCAGTACTGTAACTATCTACAAAACCCCCTGTAAATCATGTGCCCTTCATTCATAATTTTTTTTTTTTTTTTTTTTTTTTTATACATCTGGTCAATGTTAGTTGATGGTATTCACCGTCAAAGATGGAAAGAAATATTTTAAATAATAATTTATATTCTCCTTTGGTTCATTACAATTTACTCAAGCCTAGTAACAGATGCAATATTTCTGACACTGGGAATACATGCCCTGAGATCCATAGATGTCCCTAGATACCAAGAACATGCAAATGGCCCTTGTAGAAGTGGAGCAATCTTCCATTTATTTGGGGTTAAATTTTTTGCCAAATTCTCTAGGGCTTAAGAGTAGGGATGCCCCGATCGATCGGCCACCGATCGTTATCGGCCGATATTCAGTATAAATATGCCATCGGTGAACGGTGATAATGTTTTATTTTCACCGATCGTCAAACCCGATCACTCGCTGTCGCTGAGTTCTGTCTCAGACACCGGTGGTGCGGCGTCTGCTCTCGAGTCCAGCCCCTCCCGCACGCATGTAAACACGGGTCTAGTCTAGTGAGACACGGGAGGACGGCGTGTCGTGTCGTCGTCTCCCTGAGCTAACGTTAGCTTAGCTACCGTTACAAAATGACCCAGTCAACTATTCACTTTTAGTTTAATACATGATGAGGCATTGTCTAACCGAACGGTATCTAGCCGGCCAGCTACCGATAGCTCCTGACATCAACAAACGCCGGCTCTAGCAAGTATAGTAGGTAGGTATGATACCTGTTAGCTGTTAGCGCAAGTTAGTTCACTGTTAAAAACGAAATGTCCCATTGAACTAAATAATTCACTGAGGCGTTGTATTAACGTTATATATCCGGCTAGCAGTAGCTACAGATAGCTCCTGATATCAATGTCTTATAACACTGATTCGATGCGTATTCGAGCTGAGGGCTTGCTGAGCACAGTTAAGTAACGTTATACCAATAGGGTCCAGGTGCAGCGCCGGAGAATCCTGGCCGTAGCTTGAGGCTACTCGAGTATAGGTCCAGCTGCAGCTCCGGAGAATCCTGGCTGTAGCTGGAGGCTACTAGAGTACACACAGACAGTGGAGCTTGTTGCGTGGTGGCGATGTCTCGCAGATAATACAAGTACAAGTCTAATTATATAATATATATATTTTATAATAAAAAAAAAAGGGGGGGGGGTTTTATATAAAATAAAATTTAATTTATTTTAATCAAAAACGATCGGTATCGGTCGATATGGCTCACGACGATCGGTGATCGGTATCGGTGGCAAAAAACGTGATCGGGGCATCCCTACTTAAGAGGTTAAGTGACCGCAATCACTTCTCATCAATATCTCAGAAACTAGGCAAATCACACCGAAATGATCTGGATGGACAAATAGCACTCTGAGTAAGGGGGAAATCGTTTTTAAATGTTTGATTGTTTTTCCAGTGCTGTATGCAGAGGTTGCGCCTTCGAGGACGAGAGGAAGAGCAAGGGATCCCTCTGGAGTATCTGGAGCAGCTCCACCACAAACACGAGTGCTGGCTCTACAACAGAACCACCAAGTAAGAATAATATAATTTATTTATCTAGTTGTAATCTTTAGGACCACTATCTCAACATGTGACTAAATTGTTACATAATGTATATATGTTTCTATGTATGTTGTATAGGGGTGTAACGATGCATTGATTACGGTAATCGAAATGCATCGATTCTAATGTGACGATTCAACTGCATCG
Organism: Notolepis coatsorum; assembly: GCF_963971535.1. Taxonomy (NCBI): domain Eukaryota; kingdom Metazoa; phylum Chordata; class Actinopteri; order Aulopiformes; family Paralepididae; genus Notolepis; species Notolepis coatsorum. The sequence continues at coordinate 74,933,875 of NC_140172.1, read as the reverse complement.
ATTTGAAAATGTTAGAATCGATTATAATAGAAATGCATCGAAATAATTTTTTTTTCTTTTTTTTGTATTGTTTTTATTGACCTATAGTCCTTTCATGCTGAGTGAATCAGTTCCCCCAGCCATATTTGTGTATTCAAAAACGTTTGGGGAATTAACTGATAGAAAACTCATCGAATTGAATCGTGGTCAAATGAAGAGATTTCATGATGCATTGAATCGTTGCCTGAATAATCATAATAGAAATTAATTGTTGTGAGGTCGCATCGTTACACCCCTATTGTTGTATGTATATTGATATGAAAATGTGCTGTTTCCTGTGTATCTATAGGCTGGACTTTGAGTACTTGAAGGACCTGCCTATCCTGGTACTGGATGTGAACGATGACTTTAAGAATGACCGCATCAGACAAGAAGCACTTCTAGACAAGGTCAGACAGTTTGACAGACAAGAAGCACTTCTAGACAAGGTCAGACAGTTAGTTTGACAGACAAGAAGCACTTCTAGACACGGTCAGGCAGTTAGTTTGACAGACAAGAAGCACTTCTAGACAAGATCAGACAGTTAGTTTGACAGACAAGAAGCACTTCTAGACAAGATCAGACAGTTAGTTTGACAGACAAGAAGCACTTCTAGACAAGATCAGACAGTTAGTTTGACAGACAAGAAGCACTTCTAGACAAGATCAGACAGTTAGTTTGACAGACAAGAAGCACTTCTAGACAAGATCAGACAGTTTGTTTGACAGACAAGAAGCACTTCTAGACACGGTCAGACAGTTAGTTTGACAGACAAGAAGCACTTCTAGACAAGATCAGACAGTTAGTTTGACAGACAAGAAGCACTTCTAGACAAGATCAGACAGTTAGTTTGACAGACAAGAAGCACTTCTAGACAAGATCAGACAGTTAGTTTGACAGACAAGAAGCCCTTCTAGACAAGATCAGACAGTTAGTTTGACAGACAAGAAGCACTTCTAGACAAGATCAGACAGTTTGTTTGACAGACAAGAAGCACTTCTAGACAAGATCAGACAGTTAGTTTGACAGACAAGAAGCACTTCTAGACAAGATCAGACAGTTAGTTTGACAGACAAGAAGCACTTCTAGACAAGATCAGACAGTTTGACAGACAAGAAGCACTTGGTTGTCAAGGTGTTGCTAAGGTCTGCAGAGCTTGGGATCAGTCAGTTACCGGTATTCCCATTTTGTCATAACAATTTTTAATAAAATTTTGTGCTGTCAAGTAAGTCAATATCTTGTGTGTATTTTCTATGAGATGAATGAGTTCTGGGGGTTAAGTATCGAACACGAACACCTGGTTAGGAGTGCAGGGATTTGTCTTTGCAATTTGAACATTTGAACAAGATTTTTTAAAACAAGTCTTTAATGTGTATTCTCTTGTCTGTCAGGTAAAGGAGTTCCTCAGCACATTGTAGAACAGCTCTGCTGCTCCCTGGTGGTGTCCAACAGGCCCGGCACCCTTCTTGAGTTGAGGTTACCAGCTCAGGTCATTTCTGCAGGTTAATGTTGGTTAAAGGGGGACTTCACCAAAAAACAATGTTGATTTACTTTGCACATAATCTCACACACATTCAAAAACTCAATGTTTACATACATTTAGTTATTGAGAGTAAATTAGTTTGAATATGGCCACCAGTGATGTCATCTGGGACATTGAAATCCTTGCGTTGTATTAATTACAGCTCAATAAAATTATAAGGTTAGCAGTCTCTATGAGACAAGGTATTGACATGTTTTCATCTACATCATTTCATGGAGCTGTAAATGTCAAACTAAATTAATGTGAGTTTTTTTTTTGGATGTGTGAGATTATGTTCAAAATAAATCGGCATTGTTTTTTGTTGAAGTGCCCTTTTAACACTAATGTTATATATATGTTCATAATATATTATAGTTATCTATAGGTAATGAAGGTAACAACCTGAAAAGCCTCCTAAATATAGCAAATCTTGTGGACTGAGCTCAATATGTTGTTGGTTTGTGGTTATTTCTACTACAGGCAACTTGTTTATACTAGAGACAACTGTCTAGGTGTGAAGAGTAGACTCTGGTTATTCCAGTAGTACTAGACCAGTGGTTCCCAAACTGTGGTGCGCGCACCCCCTGTGGTGCGCGAGCGCCCTCTAGGTGGTGTGTGACATGAAAAGGCTAATGGTGGTCAATTACAAAAAAATAAATAAAAAAATTACAATAAAATGTCATAAAAATCTTAGTCAACCCTTTAGTATTATGGATATTAAACATGCTGGCAGAGTACATGCATCCATGTTGTCGTGAACATTTTAATTAAATAAAGAAATTCCCTATCCATAGTCGCCATGGGAAGAGATAAAATAAAATCTGTGCACGGAGACCAGCAAAACATTTTTCTAACAGAAACCCATTGGGGGGGTGCGTCAGCTAGGTCGGGAGGTGACAGGGGGTGCACGGCCAAAAAAGTTTGGGAACCGCGGTACTAGACTCATCTTTATGTATCTTAGTTTTCAGAGGGTCCTGCCTTGTGGAATTTGAGGTTCTGTACATTATTTATATTTTATTGGAGAATTATTTTTTTGTAAAGTTGTGATGTGTTTCCACTGACGTGGTTGTTGCATGTTTTCAGATCATGCGTTTCCATTTAATCTTTCTGTACATTTTTGTTACTGTGTATTTTTACTTTAGTAGTCTAGTAGCCCATGTGGTTCAATAATATGATGGGATACTTGTTTTTAAGTGAGAATTAGCTGTGTGTCTGAAAAGAGAGGTTTAGAATTGTTTGTTTCTCCTTGTTTCTACCACAGCTGAATACTACCCAATGTGTTTCTGCTTGTGTTTCTACCACAGCTGAATACTACTCAATGTGTTTCTACCACAGCTGAATACTACCCAATGTGTTTCTGCTTGTGTTTCTACCACAGCTGAATATTACTCAATGTGTTTCTACCACAGCTGAATACTACTCGATGTGTTTCTACCACAGCGGAATACTACTCAATGTGTTTCTACCACAGCTGAATACTACTCAATGTGTTTCTACCACAGCTGAATACTACTCAATGTGTTTCTACCACAGCTGAATACTACTCGATGTGTTTCTGCTTGTGTTTCTACCACAGCTGAATACTACTCAATGTGTTTCTGCTTGTATTTCTACCACAGCTGAATACTACTCAATGTGTAAATATTATTTTAATGTATTCAGTAACTGAGACATGGATGCTTCTGTGGCTACAGGTTGATTACTGCCTCATTGGGATCTGAAAGTTTTTTTTACTTATTTAAAATACTGGAAAACTAATTTGAGATTATATTTTTTAGATACAGTGACTTTTGTCTTTGCCACCTACAAAACGTTTTTCATTCCTATCTGAAGGTGTTTCTATATCAGTAGCTTCGTGTCTGTCATCCCTAGCTTGTTTTCTATTGGACAGCCTCCTTTCTGTCTTTCAACCCTAGCTTGTTTTCTATTGGACAGCCTCCTGTCTTTCATCCCTTGCATGTTTTCTATTGGACAGTCTTCTGTCTGTCATCCCTAGCTTGTTTTCTATTCCTTACCTTCCCAAAATCATATTATAGACAGTGTACATATTGTTTCACCAAGCTAATCACTTGCTTGCAGATATTTGTTAGGAGATACCCGAGTGGTACTTGTAAATGTTAATGGTGAAATCATTTCAGATCATGTGAAATACAGACAACTGCATTTTTTGACACCTCAAATAAAATGGTCAAAACTACTTTTTGACTGACTTGATTTGCTTCATGCAGAAAATGTTAAATCTTTTGTCCTTGTTTTAGAGACCATTTGTCCTTGTTTTAGACCACCTGTCCTTGTTTTAGACCATTTGTCCTTGTTTTAGAGTAGACCATTTGTCCTTGTTTTAGACCATTTGTCCTTGTTTTAAAACATTAAGTCCTTGTTTAGAACATTAAGTCCTTGCAAAAACATTTGAGATGGTCCTATTATAGCAGCAGTGTTAATACGGTTTAAGATATTCCTTTATTGATCCCAGGAAATCCAGGCATCATAGCTGCAGGGGGGGGGGGGTACGAGAAAATTAAACGGTATAATCAAAGGTGCAGATGAGGTTCCTGTATCCCCTATCGTTCAGAGTATATGTTACAATAAATATAGGCAATAATTATCTGATCACTGAACAATGACCCCCCACACAACCACACATGAACGCACATCCTGCACTCACACAGGTCACTTTAGGTATTGTATAGTAGTGTATATAGGACTCATTACCTTAAATTCGTAAGCTTAGCGTTGTATAGTATTATCTTAGTACCTTTTATCATGTATATTATCTATTCTATTTTATTCTATTATTATTTGTATATTTGTTTGCACAATCAAGGCGGGCATGGTCACCTTCATTTCACTACATGTCTTGCGTATGTATGATGAATAAATCTCTTGAATTATAAACAAAAAAGTTGAACCCTCTGGGACTGAACAACATTCTGATGGAGCACAGTACAGAACACAGGGTTCGCACAAGGTTGGTCTTTGCTTTGTTAGCAGGAAAGACTAAATAAAATCCACTAGTGCAGTGCCTGTTCTGAGACTTTTTAGCCCCAAAACGTAGTTGTTCTAACGCCACCATATGGCACTAAATCTGTTAGTATCCTCCCCTGGCTCCTCAGCAACACCCATGATGAGCATGAAGTCGACTGGATGAATGCCTTTTTTATGCTGATACGTGACTTTAATTTAATTGAACCTAAATCAGTGTTTTATCAGGTTACGGCTGTGTCTAACTGCTTACAACTTCTCTTCCTCTTCTTTTTCTCTACCCTGGTATCTGTCTCTCTCCCTCCCTCTTTCTTTATCTCTTTCTCTCTACACCCTAGTCTACCATGATCTCTCTATTTCTCTGTCTCGCTCTCTGAGGGTAAAGGTCTGGTTTGTGGTTAGGTGTGCAGATCATTAACCTGATCTTCCTCCTTAATGATCTCATAACATCACATATGACTGCATCAGTGCATCTCATCACATTTATGTATGTATTCAGCTTAATTTGTGCTAGCTTGCAGCCGGATAGCTTTCTACTGAACGCACACAGAGTAAAGTGTTATCTGTCTTCTTGTCTGACTGGAGAAAAGCACATTTCCCATAATATTGGTGAGTTCCTTTAAAACAGCAGATACAAGATGCCACACTGTAAGATGTCCTGGGAAAACGAAATATCATCTACTACAATGTGATAAAAACATACATCAGCCAGCTGTATACACAATGAAGAAAATAACTAATATTCCTCATGATAGAGATAACATCTATGTATGCAGTCATTTTCATCTGTCTGTAAATCAGTGCTGCTGTGGCCACGTGGAAGAGATTAATATGAGTTCAAGATTAAAAAACACAGTGTGTCCTTGAGCACACACACACACAAGGAAACTATGAGTAGTGCACACACTCAGCAGCACACACACACACACACACACACACACACTATCAGGCTGCTATATGATTCAGGCCAGAGTCTATCAGGCACTGGCAGTCAGCAGTTGGTTGATGATATGATGCGCACAGAGTCACAATTGGCCCTTGAGGTAAAAATCACCTACATGTACAAGCTATGTATGTATTTTATTGTTCTTTAATAGTCATCTACTTCTGTATTTCACTGTTGTTTGTTTTTGTGGTGTTTTCAGTCATAAACAAATATATAGTACAACTCCTCCTGATACTACTACTGTACTGCTACTACAATATGTACTACTGTCTGCTACTACTACTACTACTACAATATGTACTACTGCTACTAATACTACTATTACTACTACTACAATATGTACTACTGCAATATGTACTACTGCGACTATGTGCAGGTAAATACAGACAGGTGTGGATAGATATATATGCGGTGAGATGAAATATATATGGTATATACAGCATTTGTACAAGCTATCATACAGAACCATGTGTTGTATGCAGGTGTATACATAAGTAAGTATATAGAGGGGTTATATGCAGGTGTATTCAGACAACACATATATATATATGCACTAAATATAAGAATATAAATGCAAATATGTGGTATACAGCACTGTTGTACATGCTAGCATACAGAGTATATGGGTAGACTATACCTATAGTATGAGGTGGGTAGTTATGATTATTATGATTGCTATGATTAGAGTGTATGGCAGTTGTAGACAGTGAAAGCAGTAGATAGATACATTTTATATAGGCAACAGTTCAGAGTTGTACAGTATGGGTAGCAGAGCCTAGGCTGTTGGCAATGGAGTCAGAGTTCAGAGAGTTTATATGGTGGGGGGGGGGGGGGGCTGTCAACTGAACTGAACCTTCCCCTGTGGCCCACCTTCATGTGAGCTGGTTATGCCAAGTGTTTTACCCCCACTTGACACCAGGTTAGGTCCCTTGACTTAAGGCAGTAATATACTGGATAGATTCACAGATTGACTTGCTGTGCCTTATTGTGTGTATACAGAGTGTGGCTCTTAGCCATTTGAAGTGGCTAGTGTACTGTGCTTTTCTTAATACGGAGTGTGTGGCTCTTAGTGTGCTGTGTTGTTCTTAATATGGAGTGTGTGGCTCTTAGTGTTCTGTGCTTTTCTTAATATGGAGTGTGTGGCTCTTAGTGTGCTGTGCTTTTCTTAATATGGAGTGTGTGGCTCTTAGTGTGCTGTGCTTTTCTTTTTTTTTAACTTTCTTTTATTTTGTGTCATAATGAACATCACATTGCATTAATCATACAGTATAATATACTTGATTCACATAGTCAATGACATTTGTTACTCAGGCTCTTCCATCTTATTCAATTTGTTTTCAAAGTATTCAGCATAATCAAAATAAGCTGTATAATCCGAGTATGCCTCATAAACAACCCAGGGGGGGGGGGGGGGGGGGGTCATTTTTTAAGGACATACAGTAGGATAAGAAACGAAAAAATTTATTTAGCAAAAGGAAGAAAAAAAATTTAACGAAAAAAAAAGAGAGGGAGTCAGGAGGGTCAGACTCATGCTAGTGTATCTCCAGGTACAAGGTTACAAGTGACCATCTCTGCATAAACATATTTTTTTTCAGTTGCAATTGTGCAGTCATTTCTTCCATTGTATACATCTGTCTCAGTCTCTTGGTCCATTGTTTGATTGTCGGTGGTTGATGTGCTTTTCTTAATACAGAGTGTGTGGCTCTTAGCCCATTTGAACTGACTTGTTTGTTGTGATTTTCCGACTATTTTGTATGGCTCTTAGCCCTTAAACAATTATAAGTGCAGTAATTCTCCCTCCCTCTGAGCTATAGCTAGCTATATGTATGCCTTCCTCTAGACATACATATAGTTTTGTATTTTGTATTTAAAAAGTTCTGTTTGTTCATTTAAACATGAACACTTACCTCAGGGGCAACTAACCTAACAAAGTACATGAAGTAGCAGGAGTGTTAGCGCCTCCTAGTGGTCATAACTACTATTACTACTACTACTACTACTACTGCTACTGCTACTACTACTACTACTACTACTACTACTACTACTACTGCTGCTACTGCTACTGCTACTGCTACTACTACTACTACTACTACTACTACTACTACTACTATGGCAAGCCTTTTTAACATTTATTCTATGGCAAGCCGTTTTAACATTTATTCCCATTTTCTAGCTAGCTGGGGACCTAGCTAGCTCATTCACAAGGACAATTTTGTGAATGAACTAGCTGGGTACCCAACTAGCTCATTCGCAAAGATGACCTAGCTAGCTGGGTACCCAGCTAGTTCATTCACAAAGACACATTTGCGAATGAGCTAGCTCACTACCTAGTTTGCAAATGTGTCAGCTAGCTGGGTACCCAGCTAGCTAGGTAGCACGTGTCTTAGCTAGTTAACTAGCCGGCTTTGTCCCATAGGCTTTACACCAAATTTTGCCTCAGCTAGTAGCTAGCTCATTCGCAAAATGGTCCTTGTGAATGAGCAAGGTACCCAGCTAGCTGACACATTAGCTGGCTGGGTAGCTCATTCGCAAGGACCATTTTGCGAATGAGCTAGTTGGGTACCCAGCTAGCTAATGTGTTTTTGCAAATGAACTAGCTGGGTACCTAGCTAGCTCATTCGCAAGGACCATTTTGGGAATGAGCTAGTTGGGTTAACCAGCTAGTTCATTTGCAAAAACACATTAGCTAGCTGGGTACCCAGCTAGCTCATTCACAAAATAGTCCTTGTGAATGAGCTAGCTAGGTACCCAGCTAGTTCATTCGCAAAGACACATTAGCTAGCTGGGTACCTAGCTAGCTCATTCACAAAATACTCCTTGTGAATGAGCTAGCTAGGTACCCAGCTAGTTAATTCGCAAAGACACATTAGCTAGCTGGGTACCCAACTAGCTAGCTTGTTTTTGCGAATCAGCTAGCTGGGTAGCTAGCTAGCTCATTTGCAAGGACACATTTGTGAATGAGCTAGTTCGTTAACGAGCTAGCTCATTCGCAAGGACACATTTTGTGAATGAGCTAGTTTGTTAACCAGCTAGTTCTACTTGCAAGTGTCTGAGCTAGCTGAGACACTTACGAGTAGCTGACACCTGCAGGTGTCTGGGGGCGGACGTCTAGGGGCGTGGTACATGACGCAGCTGCTGGTATTTGCATGTCAATGATAGGGCACATTTTATTGGGTCATTCTGAAGTCTGGGGGCGGGGCGGACAGGGTTTGGGGCCGTGGTTCATGTTTGCAGTTCCGTTCAAATATCGAAGCATATTTTCGTCTCAAGATTAGTAGAGTAGAGAAATGGCTGAAGTTATGTTAGAACGTATTAGGAGATATATGGCAATCTGTCTGACAAGGATATGCGAGATTTGTCGATAGAAAACATTCAGAGAATTGAAAATGATTTGAGAGAATATACTTTATTAATCCCCAAAGGGGGAAATTGATTGCCACCAGACATACATGTAACATACAACGCAAACAAACAAAAAAATATTATAATAATAGAATACACTTAAGCAATAATACACGAGGGAGCCGTGCGATGTGATTAATAATTGCCACGCTGTGATTTGCGGCACGAGAGCAAAGTGTTTCCAGACAACAACACATATGGATTAAAGAAATTAAATAACACTATGAAATATTCTCAATGGCTTTCTTGCAGGGATGTCAGAAGATTCATTTGAGATGGCAGCGATCTGCCAATTAGGCAAACAAATACTGTATAATATATCATTTTCCTACTGGTCTGTCATGTTTGTAATACTGAATAAGGCCTTTACACATGTAAGCCTTTAGGTTAGATGCCAAACGTATTTTCGTTGTATTGTGCCTGTGCTGCATGAGGACAATACATTTGAATCTAATGTAATCTAATTTGGATCAGTCGCAAATTGCTTTTGCAATAAGCTGTTGAATATTTTCATTCAGGAGTTCTTTGCAAAGAGGTCTGCGATGCTCAATTGCTCTGAATACATTTTTCCATTTAAATGCGGGGCACAGATCATTCAAAATGATCAATAATTCATTCAAAGCAACATTCGTGCTGCGTCGCATATCTGTCTACTCTGGAATGTTTCGATTGAAATGCAAATAGCAGCAGCAGCGTCATGTACCACGGTAACCACGCCCCCAGACGTCCGCCCCCAGACACCTGCGAGTGGAGCGAGCTGCCACCAGAGGCTGATACCGGCAAGTGTCTGGGGGCGGACGTCTTGGGGCGTGGTTACCGTGGTACAATTTATAATCCTTTTGTGATCATGTTTAATCAAGTAAACTGTCTCTTCTTTATGTGAGTGTCACTTTTTTTTCTTTTCTGTTAATGTTTATAGATCTTCTTATAGAAATAACATGTTTACTCACACTAATTCTTAGTTTGCTTTTAACTCGAACTCAATTACATGTGCCCTGTCATCAGAATGACTCAATCAAATGTGCCCTGTCCTTTTACTTAAACTAAATGTTGATTAAACTCCCCAGAAAAGGGCTTAAAGTCGCCCATAATGTAGTCTGAAAAATAAAGTAAATGATTTGAGTTGTATAATGTTTGAAAATGATACACATAGTGGCAATTTCTGAAACTCATTTGGAGGAAACAATTGAGAATAATAATAATAATAATAATAATAATAATAATAATAATAATAATAATAATAATAATAATAATAATAATAATAATAATAATAATAATAATATACAAGGTACTATACAAGGGTACAATATAATTAGACTTGATAGAAACAGGCACGGTGGAGGAGTAGCCATTTATATACGAGAACAAATTCCAACAAAAACAAGAAAAGATCTTAACTGACCAGATGTGGAAGCCATCTGGATTCAGGTTCACCTGCCGCATCTCAAGCCATTACTTATATGCTGCTGCAGACCACCCAATTCCGACGCTGCATATCTTGAAAAAATCTGTGCAATGCTTCAAAATGTTTCTCTGACAGAGACATTTATTTTGTAGGTGACCTAAACATATACAGTCGACTGGCTATCTAATACCTGCTCTATGAGAAGGAAGCTTAATGACATAGCCACGGTATGCAACTTATCCCAAATGGTAAACCTACCGACTAGAATAAACGTCAACAAATCAGGTGTATTATCCTCAACTTGTATAGATCATATTTTTACTAATTCAGTGGATAAATGTTCAAAAGTTGTTTCAGTGCCAATTGGATTCAGTGATCATAACATGATTGCTATGGCAAGAAATGTCAAAGTCCCCAAAGCAGGTCCTAAAATCATATCACATAAAAGAATCTATAAACATTTCTGTGATAATTTATTTATTCAAGACGTGCACAACATAAAATGGGACAGTGTATTTGAGTGTATTCATACTGAAGAAGCCCTGCCTAGGAGAATTTATGAAGTTATTTTCCTCGGCCTGTGACAAGCATGTGCCCATAAAAAAACGTACTGTATCAAAGCACCTTGGCTAGACACTGACCTAAGGAGCAACATCAAAGAAAGAGACAGATAAACTGAAAATAATCGCTCTAATTTCACGGAATTCAAAAGATTGGTTAGCATATCGCTCTTTAAGAAATAAAGTGTCCAAATTAAATAAACAGAAAAAAGGCTATACTACCAATCCAGAATTGTACTCAAATTTAATCAAATCGAGACAAAATGGGTAAAATGCCATCATTTATTGAATCGGGGGGTGGTTTCATCACTAAGCCCTTGGATATTGCAAATTATTTCAATAACTATTTCACAAATAAAGTAAATACTATAAGAAACAAAATGCACATTGCCACCTGTAAATGGTAACTTATCAGATTCAGATTAAAATGTGACAAACCCTCTGGTCACGACAATCTGGACAGTAGACTTTTAAAGCTATCAGCTGGAAGCAGTGGTGCAGTCGTAATATGGGCCAAGGCCAAACGCGTGAATCTTAAGGAAGGAATTTATCCGCAAATATGGAAGGTAGCTAAGGTCACTCCTCTACCAAACAATTTAAAAGAATCATTCACTGGACCAAATAGTAGGCCAATCAGTATTTTACCTGTTTTAGGTATACTTATGGAAATAATTGCATTTAAACAAATTCAAAAGTACTTCTTCCTGACTTTCTACATGCTTATAAACCTGGCTATTCAACATGCACAGCACTTACACAATTGGCTGATGATTGGCTAAGAAATATTGACTGTAAATGATTAGTTGGTACAGTACTGTTAGATTTTAGCACAGCTTTTGATCCCATTGATCATGAATACCGACTAACAGAGGGAGTAACGTAAGGAGTCCACTAGAGGGGGCTGCAGGGCAGGCTTTCTGAAGTGGAGGGGGAGCGTGGCCAGGCTGGGCAACAGAGGGGGGAATGGGACCAGGCTGGAGAAGCGGATCCTGACACTACTAACTGGATGAAAAGTTACTTATTCATGAGACAACAATGTGTCCTATTTAAACATTTAGACAGAACAGGTCACGAATAAGAATAACAAAACAAATAGCCTAAGAATAAGAATAGAATAAAATAAAAAATAATAAAAATAGAATAAAATATACAGTAAATAAATACAGTAAAAATATACTGAAGTCTACAGTAGGTGTAATATTGCACAGTGCTGTTTCAAAAGTAAGAGTCCAGGAAGATGGTAACTGTCACTCTGTGCTCAGTGATGCAGTGAGGCACAGTGATGCATTGTATAGTTTGATGGCTGTCGGAATGAAGGACTTCCGGTGCCATTCAGTGCTGCATTTAGGTAGTGTGAGCACTGAACATGCTCCTCCTGTCAGCCAAGTCTGTGTATAGTGGGTGGGAGGGGTTTTCCTTGATGGCCTGGAGCTTAGCAAGGCTCCTCCTCTCCGCCACCCTTGCTAGAGAGTCCAGCTCCACCCCAACCACACTACTGGCCTTCCTGACCAGCTTATCCAGCCTGTTTGCGTCCCCTGCTCTCAGTCCGCTGCCCCAGCAGGTCACAGCATACAAGAAGGCGCCCACCACCACCGACTCATAGAACATCCTCAACATCCTTGTACAGACATTGAAGGATCTCAGCCTTCTGAGGAAGTAGAGTCGGCTCTGGCCCTTCATGTACAGTGCCTCTGCATGTTTTGACCCGTTCAGTTTTTTGTCGATGTGCACACCGAGGTATTTGTACTCCTCAACCATGTCCACATTGACCCCTCTGATGGAAATGGGGGTCACAGGTGCACTCCTCTTCCTCCCCAGCTCCACAACCAGTTCCTTGTTCTTCGCCACATTTAGCTGCAGGTGGTTTTTATCGCACCATGTGACGAAGTCCACTACCAGTTCCCGGTATTCCCTCTCATCACCGTCCTTTATACATCCCACTATTGCAGAGTCATCATAAAACTTCTGAAGGTGGCAGGACTCTGAGCACATCTGCTAAGAAGAAGAAAAAAGGGAAAAGCACCCTAAAAACAGTCAACATGGAAGAGCCGAATGACACCCCTGACCCAAGGTCACCCCCAGGCACAAAGAAGAAGAAAATGACAGAAAAGAAAGAAAAAGAGGCCAGGAGAATCTGGAAGCATGTAGATATTGAGGAATTCCAGGTTCCTGACTCAAGTTGTCACCCCAGATGCTGTCAAGACACCCTTCCAGTACTTCAAAACACTCTTCACTGATGATTCATCATATTGCTCACCACACCAATCTGTACTCTGCCCAGGAGTTGGGGGATCCAGTCAATACTAACCCTGGTGAGATTGAAGATTTCCTGGCTATGCTACTTTTGATGGGCGTTTTCCACTTCCCGGCCATCGAGGACTACTGCCATCCTGAATCACATATCAACGTGATAGCTGATATCATGCCGAAGAGGAGATGCATGCTGTTACGCGGCTACATTCACTTCAATGATAATCAGCAGTATGATGGCAGCCCTGATCGATTTGACTAAATCCGGCCCCTTTTTGAGAGGCTCTGCAGTGTCTCCTCATCCCATCCACTTACAAACACAGCGTGGATGAAGTCATGGTGTCATATAAAGGCACAAGGGCTGGCACTCTCCGTCAGTACATTCATTGCCAATAAACCTGACAAGTGGAACTTCAAGGCGTTCTGCCATGCCAGTTCATCTGGCATTATCCATGACCTACTGCTCTATCAAGGGCTGTCCACATTCTTCAATGTTGATCTTGATTGATTGATTGAAAACTTTATTAACAGATTGCAGAATGGGTACAATACAGTACAGCTCAATACACACAATTGTTAAGGGGATGCAGACCAGAGAAAGACTTTCGTCTTGTTTACACCAGGGTCCCCCATTTTCAATTCATCAGGACATATATGACATACATGACATACAGATAGTCAGTACTGCTACATCTATACATTTATGACATACCAGATTTGCAAATACAGTACTGTTTGTGATACAGAAGGAGTCAAGAAAAGGGAGTATATACATTTGACGTAGAAACTGTACATTGGAGGAGGTTGGGTGGGGGGGGTTGGGTACACTGGGATATTGACAACCATACTGGGTAATTTACATTGGAGGTGGTTGGGGGGGGGGGGGGGGCACACTGTATAAACAAGCAAAACTGTACATTGAGGGGGGGGAGACTCTGTACAAACAAACAAAATTGTACATTGGACTATTGACAAAACCATACTAGGTAAATGACTGTACATTGGAGGGGGTTGGGTTAGGATATTTACAGGGGCCAGTGTTGAATTGCAGTCTCCCGTAGGTGTCTCTTGAGAGAGGTTTTGAAAGTGGGTAGTGATCCACATTCCTTTACAGCTTTGGGTAGGGCGTTCCACATTGATGTGGCATAATTGCGAAACGTGTTTAGTCCCTTATTTGAGCCGAATCTGGGTTTAACATGATTTGTGGAGCTCCCTCTGGTGTTGTGATCGTGGTATTCACTGACCTTTGGGAAGTATTTTGCCATGTACATGGGTACCTTGGTCGTGTAGTGTATCTTGTAGACCAGGCCCATTGCAAGTTGCTGTACTCTGTCATCTACTCTAAGCCATCCTAGGTTGTCAAAGTGGGCAGGGGTGAGGTGGGTTCTAGGAGTAAGGTCAAGCAGTAGTCTGACCAGTTTGTTTTGAGATGTTTGTAATTTTGTTTTTAGCGCCTTTGAGGTGCTTTGGTACCATGAGGTGCAAGCATAATCTAAGTGAGGAAGAGCAGGAGCTACTTCTAGGGAGCAAAGTGGTGACGACGTTATGCAAAACCATAGTTTTGGACATGAACCCTGTGGGTCCTTTCTTGTGAATTTGAGAGGGGTAAACAAATAGAGGCCCCATTACCTTTTGAAAACACACGTATCTTTCAAAGTGATTGAATTGTACAAGTGAAGTGAAGTTCTTTTGATCATTTACACAGACCAGTTGAGAAGTACTCTACAGTAGGTACTAGTTCCCATGGGTACTTTTTTGTGATTTTGAGAGGGGGAAATACATACAGCAATGTCCCTGTATGTTTTTGACAATACAACTGTGTAATTTCAAGTGTTGGAAGTTGAATGAATGAATGAAAACTTTATTTAACAGATTGCAGAATGGGTACAATACAGTACGGCTCAATACACACAATTGTTAACCCTTTCCCCGCCAATAACGTCGTACAACGGGGTTCAAGTTCATGCGAATTCTGCCAATAACGCCGTACGACGTGATTCTGATCATAATTTCATATTTTCGCCATGGTATTCATATTTCACTCACGGAGCCTTGTCGGATGCTGTGTGAGCCAGCACAACTCTGCAACGCTTCAATACTGCCACCTGGTGGCTGATCGGCGAGTTGCAACCGGAAGTGGATCTCTTGTGATCCCGGTGCGTCTCCCTATTCTGTCCGGCCACTCGTTTATCGTCGTGGGACTCAATACACACACCGTGGATATGGATCTTTGCCATAACTCAATAATCTACATGATTTGGGCGTGTATTAGTAATATACAAACCCGAAATGGATCGCATCGATCCCCACCACATAACTGGGATCTGTTGCTTGCTCCACTCTCATCGCCCAACGGTACGAGGAGACTGACGTGAGTTTCAGCGTTTTTGTTTATCATTTTCTATACAAACTCCTCTGATCAATATATCACCCATACTACATGAAGCATCTAACGACTATCACGGAATTATAAACGACCCCCCCCCCCTCCGTTCACCTGCGCATGATCAGTCATACCGTTTAGGACCATGTACAGTTGAAATGTTTTATATAGCGTCGATCGGTATCAAACTGCATTTGATGATCTAATGTATGCATTTGTGCTTATATCTCACGTTCTGGGAAATACTGCAGAAAACGATAAAAACATATTTATACTCTAGACGGTATTTTCGTATGAATGTGTGAATGAAAAAGTAAAACGTTCCTACATCCTGAACGATAGATAATCAATGTTGAATGGGCCATAGTAATGTCAATTTAGCAATACAATTTAAAAAGTTATATGCCGTATTTGCTTTCGCGTCCCGCTCTGAGCCTTATGAGATATCCTTATCTCCTATGATACCTATTGTATCTCCCACGAACAAAAAACTACATGCACCCCACCTGTATGGGGCTCCGCCCCCATGGTGGCACCGCCCATATAGCAGTGACTCTGGTCACCAAACATCCTTCCTCTATTTTCGTCCCAGCGTATTTGGCTGTGTGCACCATACGATAAACTAGTAGGATGAAAAGATCAGAGTCATAATGTTTGAAAGCTTACCGGAGGTTGCTGGCCCCTGGCATCTTCGACGCATGTTTTCGGCGACACGACGGGCCTATGTTGATGTCCCTCGTTTGATGACAGCACATCGAGGTTCAGCTGTACAAGACTGGCTGTCGGGCCAGCTTGTACTCAGGTAGGCCCTGTGTCTTCAGGCATGGGTATTAGTGTTAGTAATGCTGGTTTGTTTTGTTACACAACCATGTTGTGTGTTGGCGCCGGGGGCAGGATGGTTTGGTGAACGTTCACTGCAGGGAACGGTTTCCAAGCTGTCTTGGGCGTGCTACTAAAACATCTAATGCTATGCTACATGCTATCGCTAATGCCGCATGCTATTACTACTGCTAATTGCTACGCTGTTCTAATGTCTCCGCCGTGAGATGTTGTCACTCTCCCTCCTCTTGCCCAGTTCATCAATGAAGGTCAGTCGGTAGCTGTTGTGGCTTTTTTTGCTGAGTCCTATTTACCTTTTTTCGGGTAAATGGGTTGACAACAGGGTAGGCCGTGGCTAGGTTGCCTAGCCAGGTATGTTACCTTGTGTTCCGGTGGGGTTTGTTGAACGGTGTTCCCATCTGGGTTGGCGTCGGGTAGTGGGGCTATGGGTCCAGCCGACATGGTAAACATGTTGCGTGTCTGTGCGCAGGCAATTGTTGTTCTCGGTCCCACATCGCCGCGCGCTAGGCTGCAGTAGTATAAGGGCAGGGCCGCTTGGGAGAAATGTGAGGCCCTGTGCGTTTTTAGACGCGAGGCCCCCCAACCCCTGAGGCGGCCCTGTGTAGTGGGCTATTGTTTCGTTTTGTCACTCTGCTATGAGAAGGTCTGTCTTGCTACAGTTTTCTCTCCTCTCGACCATTCATACTGACGGTCAATCGGTGTACTGGGGGAGTAGTGCGGGGGGGGCTTTGTTTACCTTTTTTGGTAAATGGGCTAAACTAGGGCTGGTGTCCTGTTGTGAATATGTTGAATGATGGCGGGACTAGTTCGCTCTGGTCCGTCTCCCCTTAACTTTGTGTGTATGGGTTTGCTCTTTCTACAGTATTTTGTGGTTTAGCTCTTTTATTCATTTAACCTTTTCATGGTGCACACCACAGTGGAGGTTGCTGTTTGCAATCACCACTGGTGCTCCGTGTTAACATCAGTCCTTTGTTTTTGACATATTGAAACAATGCCCCGCCCGGCCGACACCATGGGTGGGTCGGCCTGGCGAGTGGCTGGTGGGCTGTTAAGGCTTGTACCGCCACGGTATGGAATTGGCAACGATTAGAACTGTGTTCGAATTGCTGTTTTTTTCTATTAAATAAATCGTGTCTGGTGGAGGGGCCTTGAGGGCCAGCCGACGTCGACACATCGCGCGGGGTTGTTGACGTTATTAGCTTTGACCCAGCCGCAAGCTATAACCGCTCAGGGTTCCCCTCTCCGCAGGGGTTTTTGGTCTTCTGCTGGAGCGCGGGCGGTATTGTCCTAGGCCCTACACCGCCTCACACCGCGCAGCCAGAAGAAGAGAGAGAACGGCCTCGTCAGCGGCGATGACGAGGCCCTCGACAGGCGGCCATGTTTTCCCCCGCCAGAGGTATCCTGGGCGTTGATTCGACAGGTGTCCACAAGGCCGACAGCCTTGGCGGCCGAGGGATCGGCCATGTAGGATGGGTTCGGCTTGAACAAACAAGCCGTCACCGTCCTGCCGCGAGCAGCCCGCTCTCCGATCACTCCCTTCCTCAACACCAGTGGAAGAAGTGGGCTCTGATTGTTTCCTTTGGCTGCGGGCCGCGTGCCTTCGTTGATGCGCGGGCGGCCCCCCTTTTCGCTTCTCATGGGGACAGGGGCTGACACCCAGTTGATGGCTGAGCCTGGGTCTGTCCGTGAGAATGTTGTGCTGTCAAGCGGCTCCCACACCTTGAACTATGTTGGTTGAGCCTGGTGTTACGTCTGTCAACTTAAGTGTTGTCAGCAGGGGGGCTCGAAACCTTTTGAGGCACACAGTGCGGGCTTCCCCGGCCTCGCCTTCGCCAGGCCAGGTATCATGTTGGTGCCTCCCACTCCTGAAATATTGGCAAGTGGTCGCAGCTCACATGATTTGGGGTGGTAGTAATATCACTGCAGGGCTACGGTGTGTAGGAACCCATGGGGGCCTTACACCTTACATGTCCGGCTGCAGAACAACTCCTTCAGCATGTTCTGGAGGGGTGTTCAGTGGGGGGGCTTTTTTCATCAGAAGCCCCCCGTATCAGACCGGCCCTTTCTGTCGGGGTTCCCCCTTGGGTGCGATTGCCTCGTGGGTGGTGTCAGGGTCAGGTGTTCCGACACGGAACGCGCTCCTCGCACGGTTCCAGGTTTGACTACGCACAGCGGGGGGACCGGGCCAACTATCTACAGTTCCTGGCGGACCTGCGCCACGTGACGGCGGGTGCGTTGGGAGTGTCGTCACATATGACTACGGCAGTACCATATGTCGAGGTGGATGGAGAGAACGCTGAGGCGGGGACTTGTGTTTACACAACCCCACCCGTTTTCAGGTTTGGTACAGACCCTATTGTCAGGGTCTCCAGCAGTGACAGCTCTGGTCGACGAGATCCAATCTCTGTGGACGAAGCAAGCCATCGTCGTGGCGCTCTCCTCCCGGTGTTCTCTGCCCGAGAAGTCGGGAGGGAGGGGTGTAAGACCCAGGCT
The DNA here is from genome assembly GCF_963971535.1 of Notolepis coatsorum. Lineage (NCBI taxonomy): Eukaryota > Metazoa > Chordata > Actinopteri > Aulopiformes > Paralepididae > Notolepis > Notolepis coatsorum. Next base: position 74,915,074 of record NC_140172.1, on the reverse strand, counting down.
GGACCTGTCCCATGGGAAGGTTCAGCATTTTTTGGATCGTCTCCTACCTGTTGGACACTGTCAGGTGGGGGTCTGGTTCTCCTCCATAGACCTGTAGGATGCGTATGCGCATCCCCGATCTTCCATCCTAGGGCTTACCTACGCTTCCTTTGCAGGGTTAGCGTATGAGTACCGGAGGCTGCCGTTCGGTTTTCTCTGGCTCCCCGCATCTTCACCAAGTGCGTGGAGGCCGCACTGGGGCCTCTGCGTCGTCCGGGGTTACGGAGTGTTCTGCCCTGATGACGTTCTGGTCCTTCGCGGTCAAGGTGGATCGTCAGGTCTCGTACCAGGCAGGTCTCTACCAGCCTGGGGTTGCTGTAGACTGGATGTAGAGTACTCCTCTTCCCAGTCAACGGTTGGAGGGCTATGGGCATCCATCTCAGAGCGTGTTGTCAACACGCTCGGGAGGTTCCGTCCTAGGACGGTTACGGCGCTGTCTCACGTCGCGTTTTCACCGACGCCTCCCTCGCTGGTGACGCGTCGGGCCAACGCAGTAGGGGGCAGCTGGCAAACCATGCTGCCCGGTCTGCGCTACGTTCAATGTGTTGGTGTTGAAAGCGGTCCTTCTGGTCCACAAATGGTGTTGATCAGGACGGACGATACGACATCAGTGTCGTGTATCGACAGGCAGGGAGGAGTACGCTCCCCCTGTCTGCACCAGGCGGCGGGCGGCTGGCTATAGGCGTCCTCCATCTGCGCGGCCTGAGGGCTCCCCACATCCCCGGCAGGGAGAATGTGGGTGCAGAGGTGCTGTCGCGGGGCGGTCCTCATCCTGACGGGTGAGGATTACGTCTGGACATGGCCAGGCAGGTCTGGGACCGATGCCGTGCCGCCAGGGATTCTTCCCCATACATCTGTTAGGTCAGTTGTTGGGACGGGTACGTTGAGGGGCGCAGGTTCTTGATCCTGATGGTGTTACCATCTGGGATGCGCATGCTCCCTCCACTGTCGCGCTTACGCGGGCAGATGACGTATGTTCCAAGTGTGGTGTAAGGCGGGGGGCCGGGACTCAGTCTCCTGCCCCCTGGATGCTGTCCTTAGTTACCTCCAGTCTCTCTTTGATAGACTGTCGGCTTCGACGGTGAGGGTATATGCGGCGGCTATATCCTCCTATCATGAGGGGTTTGAGGGGATGTCTTGTTCAGCCACCCTCTTGTGAAGCGTTTCCTGCTTGGCGCTCGACGCGTTAAGCCGGTGCAACGCTCCTTGGCTCCGACTTGGGATCTTCAATTGGTCCTCGGTCGGTTGTCCTTGGCCCCGTTTGAGCCGCTCGAGCAGGCGCCGTTGGGACAGCTGTCCTTCAAGACCGCGTTCCTTCTGGCTGTCACTTCCGCTAAACGCGTAGGTGAGCTCTGTGCTCTCTCGGTACGTCCAGAGTGCCTGTCTTTTCGGACCGATTGCGGTGTCACTCTGCGACGTAATCCTGCTTTCGTGCCTAAGAATATCCGGAGTTCCTTCCGCTCCCGGGATATTGTGGTTCAGGCGTTTCGTCCTCCTCCTCACACTAGTGAGTTAGATGCAGGCCTTCACCTGTCATGTCCAGTCCGTGCTTGGGGATTTACCTCAGCCGTACTCAGGACTTCAGGGTTACCGACCAGCTTTGTCTGTTACGGTGGGGCTCGTGCTGGTAAGGCACTGTCGGAGCAGCGCCTGTCCCATTGGTTGTGCGAGGGCATTACCCTCTGCTACACGTTGGCTGGGCAGGATCCCCCTGGGGGCGTCAGGGCTCACTCCACTCGTGGGGTGGCTGCTTCTGCCGCTCTCCTGGGTGGGGCCTCGGTGGAGGACATCTGTGCTGCAGCTTCATGGTCCTCCCCGGGCCCCTTTGTAAGGTTTTACCTCATGGACATGACCGGGGGTTCTGTCTCCCAGGCGGTTCTGGGGTCTGTGGCCTTTCCTGCTTCCCGTCCTTTTGGTCGGGTAGCAGGAGTGTATGGGTATGGGCCACAGTGTGTTGGGTCACACGTGGTTCCGCCTGTACGGTGTGTTCAAGGGGTTCTAGTTCCCTCTTGTTCGCATTCAGGTGGAGTTGACTGCGCCCCCCCTTCGTTAGGAAGGATGGGGTGACAGGGCTCCCCGCACCCCTTGATGTGGGCTTACGGGTCCTCAGGGGGTACATTTGTCGGGCTTCGCGTCCGCTCTTCCCCATTATCTCATAAGGCTCAGAGCGGGACGCGAAAGCAAATACGGCATATAACGATAGGTTATGTAGATAACCTAGTTATATTAGTATTGGCTGAGCGTCCCGCTCTGCGCGGCCCTGAGTTCCCTCTTGAGGAATCTTTTCCTGGGACGGGTTTTGGCGAGGAAGGATGTTTGGTGACCAGAGTCACTGCTATATGGGCGGTGCCACCATGGGGGCGGAGCCCCATACAGGTGGGGTGCATGTAGTTTTTTGTTCGTGGGAGATACAATAGGTATCATAGGAGATAAGGATATCTCATAAGGCTCAGAGCGGGACGCTCAGCCAATACTAATATAACTAGGTTATCTACATAACCTATAGTTATAGCCCTGCAAAGAAGGTGAACATCTCCATAGACTTACAGTGCTGGCAGAGATCAAACAGCGATGGATATAAGCGTGGCAGAGAATGGGTTAAGGGGATGCAGACCAGAGAAAGACGTTTGTCTTGTTTACATCAACCTAACAAGGCCACTGGCCATGACAACATCCCCTCCAAATTCCTCAGAGACTCAGCAGCCGCCATCACCCCAATCATCACACACATAATAAACCTCTCCATAAAACAGGGACACGTCCCCAAGGACTTCAAAATTGCGAGGGTGACCCCTCTGCACAAAAAGGGCAGCAAATTAGACCCAGGCAACTACCGCCCTGTTTCTATTCTCACCTCCATCTCGAAAGTCATGGAAAAAATAGTCTACGAACAGGTCGAAAAGTACCTAGCGGAAAAAAATCTAATCTACGAATTCCAATCTGGCTTCAGAACATCCCACTCCACTGACACATGCCTTCTCTATTTGAATGACCACATCAAACAAGAGGTGGACGCAGGCAAATACTGCGGCATGGTCATGCTGGACCTACAAAAGGCCTTTGACACGGTCAATCACTCCATTCTGATTGACAAGCTAAAAGCAATTGGTTTTGATAGTCTATCAGTGAGCTGGATGCAATCCTACCTTGAGGGGAGGGAACAGATGGTGGAGGTAAACGGTACCCTATCCCCCCCCTCACAGTGAGCTGTGGTGTTCCACAAGGAAGCATACTAGGACCGCTACTGTTCCTAATTTATGCAAATGACATGTCGTCAGCTTGTGACTGCAACTTGTTCCTGTTTGCGGACGACTCAGCCCTGCTGGTCTCTGACAAGAACAAGTTACAGGTTGAAAAAACCCTCAGCTCGGAACTAGGCAGAATCTGCATATGGCTCGCTGATAACAAACTATCATTACACATGGGCAAAACAGAGTCCATTCTCTTCGGTTCAAATAACAAACTCAGCAAGACCGACGGCTTCTCAGTTACAGTGGGTGACAATATTGTCACAAGGAAAGATGAAATTACCTACCTGGGTTCCATCCTAGAGGCTAATCTCTCCTGTGACAAAATGGCATCCAATGTAATAAAAAAAGTCAACCAACGAACTCGATTCTTGTACCGGATCTCCTCTCTGGTAAACAAGAATACCCTGAAGACTCTGGCAGGAGCACTCATTCAGGGGTACTACGACTATGCTTGCACCTCATGGTACCAAAGCACCTCAAAGGCGCTAAAAACAAAATTACAAACATCTCAAAACAAACTGGTCAGACTACTGCTTGACCTTACTCCTAGAACCCACCTCACCCCTGCCCACTTTGACAACCTAGGATGGCTTAGAGTAGATGACAGAGTACAGCAACTTGCAATGGGCCTGGTCTACAAGATACACTACACGACCAAGGTACCCATGTACATGGCAAAATACTTCCCAAAGGTCAGTGAATACCACGATCACAACACCAGAGGGAGCTCCACAAATCATGTTAAACCCAGATTCGGCTCAAATAAGGGACTAAACACGTTTCGCAATTATGCCACATCAATGTGGAACGCCCTACCCAAAGCTGTAAAGGAATGTGGATCACTACCCACTTTCAAAACCTCTCTCAAGAGACACCTACGGGAGACTGCAATTCAACACTGGCCCCTGTAAATATCCTAACCCAACCCCCTCCAATGTACAGTCATTTACCTAGTATGGTTTTGTCAATAGTCCAATGTACAATTTTGTTTGTTTGTACAGAGTCTCCCCCCCCTCAATGTACAGTTTTGCTTGCTTATACAGTGTGCCCCCCCCCCCCCCCCCCCCAACCACCTCCAATGTAAATTACCCAGTATGGTTGTCAATATCCCAGTGTACCCAACCCCCCCCACCCAACCTCCTCCAATGTACAGTTTCTACGTCAAATGTATATACTCCCTTTTCTTGACTCCTTCTGTATCACAAACAGTACTGTATTTGCAAATCTGGTATGTCATAAATGTATAGATGTAGCAGTACTGACTATCTGTATGTCATGTATGTCATATATGTCCTGATGAATTGAAAATGGGGGACCCTGGTGGAAACAAGACGAAAGTCTTTCTCTGGTCTGCATCCCCTTAACAATTGTGTGTATTGAGCTGTACTGTATTGTACCCATTCTGCAATCTGTTAATAAAGTTTTCAATCAATCAATCAATCAGTCCCCCATTTTCAATTCATACTATAGTGACATTTATGACATACACAACATACATGACATCATGACATTTATGGCATAGTGGACATACATGACATACAGGTATATAGTACTGTTACATTTGTGACATATACGATATGCAAATATACAGTACTGTTACCCATAGATCCTAACAGAGATTATATACATATGATGGGGAGGAGACTGTACATTAGGAGGGGGTGGATGGGAGAAAAAATATATACATACGGTGGGGAGGAGACTGTCCATTAGGAGGAGGTGAGCGGGTGGGAGAAAAAATATACATACGGTGGGGAGGAGACTGTCTATTAGGAGGTGGTGGGGGGGGGTTGCGTGTATGCTTTCTACAACGCAGTTGTGTTTCCGGGTTCCTCTGATTGGCCACTGACCTATGCTATTACGCCCCCCTTTACACTCTCGCGGCTCGCGCTGTGAAGCACCAGCGGGGCGATGCGGTGGTTTCTCCCCGGCTTCCGTGCGCCGCGCTGCCGCTGGCTTTACTCGGTCCAGCTCCAGCAGCAGCGGCCGTCTTCCGCCTGCGGTATCCTCCCTCCGAGGCGGCTCGTTCTTATTATTATCCCCCATTGTTCAGGTTGACATGGTCGCACAAACACCCGTTGGAGGAGTAGTGGGGGAGAAGAAGAGGAATATTTTTAAATAGCAAGAATTATTGACTGGCAACTCTGTGCTCGTCAGACCTGCAGCTGCTGGTACTGTATGGAGAGAGAGGCACACAACAACAGACAGACAGCTCAGTGATTGAAACCGGATGTCTGTCTGTTGTTGTGTGCCTCTCTCTCCATACAGTACCAGCAGCTGCAGGTCTGACGAGCACAGAGTTGCCAGTCGATAATTCTTGCTATTTAAAAATATTCCTCTTCTTCTCCCCCACGGTAACCGTTGGTAGTGTGACAGTAAAGGGTTAACCTTGTGTAGTGTTATGGTTTGAAACCGACCCCAACAGCACGGCACAGACAGGGAGTTAGCCAAAGACTAGGGCGTATTTATTTCTGAAACAGGAATGAGCGAAATAACAATAAGAACAACAACGGGGAGAATGTTCTTGGCAGAGTTGTCTGCGGCTCTGCAGATCGTCCCGGTATTGAGATGGTGAAGCGGCGTAGCGCCACTGCCTCTGCGGCTCTGCAGCTACTCCAGGATCCAACTCGGGGAGGAACGGAGAGAGAGAGAGTGGTCAATAAACAAGCCAACGGAATACAGAGGCAGTCCAGTCCTCCTTAGCTGAGTCCAGTATAATCACACGTGACTTAATCTTCAGTGTTACCAACACACACGTTTAGCTGAGCCCAGTACAATCACACGTGACTTAATCTTCAGTGTTACCAACACACAAGTTTAGCTGAGTCCAGTACAAAACAAAAACGGCAAATCTTCAGTGTTATCCAAACACACAAAAAACAGAGAATCCAAAAGGTTCGTTCCAAAAACTCACCAAAGCGCAAATGCGCAAAGCGGGCAACGAGGCACAGCTCCAACGGATGATAGAGATACACAACAGCGGCGACTTCCATAGACGTCCTGAAGAAAAAACAGACGAGGCACAACACCGGGGGGGAACAGGCAGTAGCAGTGGTAATCCAAAACGACCCGACAACGACTGACAGAAAGACCCGAGTATATGAAGGGCTCTGGAGCGCTGATTACAAACAAACAACAGGTGCGTGACGGCAATTGGTAATTGACCTAGAAGCGTGTGGCGGCAATGAGCCAATCCTCCTCACAGTACCTTGAAGCGTGTGGCGGGAATGGGCCAATCCTCACAGTACAGTGTGGCAGTGAAAGGGTTAATAGCGGTTTTGAATGTGGGTAGGGATTCACATCTTTTTACGGCTGTGGGTAGGACATTCCACATTTGATTGATTGATTGAATACTTTATTTTGACACAATCGTAGGACAAAACATTTTAAAAGACAAAAAACAATAACAGTGTCAACACGCTGGTCAAAAATGGATAAAACACAATAAAGCCAAGGCTTGTTTCCATCGTGGTCCATACATGGAACATAAAAAGGCACAGAAACACAAATGGACATGTACACTAGACAGGACACATCCAAAAAATTTGTATAAAAACACCTAACCTGACAACTCATACAGTTAACTAATGTTAAAAGAAAATCCGCAAACCCTTAAAAGCAACTCATGATAAAAGAAATAAAAGCCAAGTTATGATAAAAGAGATAAAAAACATATTAAGACCAATTTGAGTTGCTGCTGAGCCATGTTTTTAGGGCGGATTTAAATCCGAGAGGGGAGTTCAGGAGTTTTATGAATGTTGGCAGGGCATTCCACATTACCGTAGCCGAGTAAAAAAATGCATCTTTCCCCATGCATGTCTTGACTCTCGGCGGGACCAGGTCCGTGGGGCTTCCTCTTGTGGCGTGTTTGTGGACATCTCCTACTTTATTAAAATAATTGGTAGCACTTTATAATAACACCCTGTTATAATACATTTATAAGGTATTTGTAGATAATTAACTAATCATGAACAAACCATTTATATACATTCATAAATGATTATTAAATCATTTATAACTATATTTGTATACCATTTACAAAGTATTTATAACGCATTAGTGGATAATGAACTAATCATGAACAAACCATTTATATACATTCATAAGTTATTATTAAATCATTTATAACTATATTTGTATAACATTTACAGATTTACTTACTTACTTACTTACTTACTTACTTACTTACTTACTTACTTACTTACTTACTTACTTACTTACTTACTTACTTACTTACTTACTTACTTACTTACTTACTTACTTACTTACTTACTTACTTACTTACTTACTTACTTACTTACTTACTTACTTACTTACGCCTGCTACCCCTTCTGGGGCATAGGCCGTCAACAAGTGATCTCCAAGCATCTCTGTCTTGAGCTGTTCTCTCCAGTTGGTTCCAGGTCATCTTCATGGTCTTGGTGTCTGCCTCCAGGTCTCTGCGCCAGGTGTTTCTCGGGCGGCCCCTTTTCCGCTTGCCCTGTGGGTTCCATGTTAGGGCTTGTCTGGTGATGGTACTTGCGGGCTTTCGCAGGGTGTGGCCTATCCAGCGCCATCTGCGTTTCTTAATTTCTTCTTCTGCGGGCAGCTGGTTTGTTCTCTGCCAGAGTTCGCAGTTGCTGATGGTGTCTGGCCATCGGATGTGGATGATCTTCCGCAGGCAGCTGTTAATGAAGACCTGCCTGATGGTTGCAGCTGCATAAGGTATGAGCAGGTTAAACACCTTTTTTTGTTGGTAAATCTATTCCATCATTTCCGACAACTCTTATATGTTGTATAGACGTTCGTGTAGATGTGGTGGCCGCTAACGTTACATTTGTGTGCTCAGTGTGCTCAGTGATGATGACACGACACAAATAATTATTACTCTTGTGTGTCGTGTCGTCATCACATACATACTGAGCACTGAGCACACAACATATAAGAGTTGTTTGTAGGTCGGAAATGATGGAATAGATTTACCAACAAAAAAAGGTGTTTAACCTGCTCATACCTTATTAAAAGCGAAAGTATAGACGCAGCACGGATAACTTGTGCTTCCATTCAAACAGACGGCAACACACGTGACGTCAAGTCTCGCTCGCGTGAGACTTCCTCTCTAGATACTCTTCAATACCTGGCCAGGGTACTCCTGGGTCCTAGTGCCCCCCGATGTTACACTATATGTCATGCAAATGTATTTAATATATATATAGTATATAAAATTGCATTTATCTTTAGTCCTAATTCTGTCACTGTTTGATGTCACAAATAAGGGTGTATCCGAAAGCTGCCTACAACATTTGTAACATGTGATGAAAAAGTAAACAAATAATGAACTGTATTAGACACTTGTTAATGATGAATAGGCTTCACTTTAGATTGGCCCCCACGATAGCATCTGCAAATGATTTATAAATGTTTTATGAATGTCTTAACAAATCATTTGTTGAACATGAAAAATAAATATACACTATAGTCGTTTTTTCATATCCATTTTTCAAAGCATCTACAAATGTGTTACAACATTATTTAATGATGAACAAATCAAGTACAAACAATGTTGATAATGAGTTATAAATAATGTAGAACTAATCTGTAAATGTTATACAAATATAGTTATAAATGATTTAATAATAATTTATGAATGTATATAAATGGTTTGTTCATGATTAGTTCATTATCCACTAATGCGTTATAAATACTTTGTAAATGGTATACAAATATAGTTATAAATGATTTAATAATCATTTATGAATGTATATAAATGGTTTGTTCATGATTAGTTCATTATCTACAAATACCTTATAAATGTATTATAACAGGGTGTTATTATAAAGTGCTACCAAATAATTTACTAGGTACTTGGGGACCGTTTCTTTCAGTACTTTAAAAACCAGTAGCATTTTAAGCTGATGTACCCTTTCCTCAACCCTAAGCCATCCCAGACTGCTAAAGTGGGCTGGCGTTAGGTGAGTCCTAAAGTGAAGGTTGTGCAGGAGTCTCACTAGTTTGTTTTGGGAGGTCTGGAGCTTTGTCTTCATTTGTTTGGATATATTGCTGTACCATGAAGTGCAAGCATAGTCAAAGTGACATTGGATGAGGGCTCCAGCTAGGGTCCTCAGAGCGTTCCTATTTATGAACGAGGAAATTCTAAATAAAAATTTGGTTTTTTGATTGACATTAGTAATCACTTTTTGTGCAATTTTTTCGTTAGAAAGTTTGTTATTGTAGACCAGGCCCATTGCAAGTTGCTGTACTCTGTTGTCTACTCTAAGCCATCCTAGGTAGTCAAAGTAGGCAGGGGTGAGGTGGGTTCTGGGAGTAAGGTCAAGTAGTAGTCTGACCAGTTTGTTTTGTGATGTTTGTAATCTTCTTTTTAGCGCCTTTGAGGTGCTTTGGTACCATGAGGTGCAAGCATAGTCGTAGTACCCTTGAATGACTGCTCCTGCCAGAGTCTTCAGGGTATTCTTGTTTACCAGAGAGGAGATCCGGTACAAGAATCTAGTTTAACCTTCTGTAGCGTGGCAGTGAAAGGGTTAACCTGCTGTTGTGTGGCAGTGAAAGGGTTAAACCTTCCGTGTGTTGTACTACCGTTTAGTAGTGCGGCAGTGAAAGGGTTAAAGAGCACCTACGGGAGGCTGCAATTCGAAACTGGCCACCGTAAATGTCCAACCCCCCCCCTAATAGACAGTCTCCTCCCCACCGTGCATATGTATATGTTTTCTCCCCACCGTATGTATATATTTTCTCCCCACCGTATGTATATATTTTCTCCCCACCGTATGTATATTTTTTCTCCCGCCCACCCACCCCCTCCTAATGTACAGTCTCCTCCCCATCATATATATTCTCTGTTAGGATGGTAACAGTACTGTATATTTACATATTGTATATGTCACAAATGTAACAGTACTGTATGTCATGTATGTCCCTATGCCATAAATGTCATGATGTCATGTATGTTGTGTATGTCATAAATGTCACTATGAATTGAAAATGGGGGACCCTGATGTAAACAAGACAAACGTCTTTCTCTGGTCCGCATCCCCTTAACAATTGTGTGTATTGAGCCGTACTGTATTGTACCCATTCTGCAATCTGTTCAATAAAGTTTTCATTCATTCAGTCCATAAGCGTATGTGGTCGGTGGCCATTCCCAAACAAGGCATCTGTGCATTTTCCCACCAAACCTAGGTTCAAATGCATAGATTATGTGTTTTTGCTGACGTGTTTTCTCCCCTAGCCTATTTAGCTACTCGTTGGCCCAGAGATAACTAGGTAAATGCACAGGTGCTTGGCCTTGACACAGACACACCACTGAACTAAGGAGAGGCCTGAATGAACTTACATAATGTCATAACTCATACTCAATATTCTATATTGATAATGATTGTATTTGTACCTAATAACATTTAATAATATAACTTTTAACTTAGATCAATGTCCCCAATAAGGTAAATAATACGTACAAAGTCACTGAATATTCTCAAAGCTGATAATAATTTCACACACACACGACACATGCACACGCACACACACGCACACACACACACACACACACACACACACACACACACACACACACACACACACACACACACACACACACACACACACACACACACACACACTCATGCGGCAACCGCTAAAACAATCACTTTAAACAAAATGTCACTTTAAAAAATAGAAAGTCACTTTAAAAGAAGGAGGTACTGTATAGTTTAGATACATTAAGAGTTAACATTGTAAATTGTATATTGTATAGTAGTGTATATAGGAACCAGTTTCTCAGGAACTTAGCATGTATTTTTTTTACCATGCATATCTTGTGTCTTATCTATTTACTTTTGTCTATGCCTATTTTATTATTGTATTGCACAATGCCCTGGTATGTATGTGACAAATAAACCTCTTGATTCTTGATTCAACAAGCACCCCTCCCCCACAGCATTGACTAATGAACTGCACACCTCAAGAAGCCCCCTCCCCCTCCCCCCCTCCCCCACAGCACTGCAGCACCTACAATCTGTCTGACCTGTCGCAAAGCCACGCCCCTCTATCAGCTCTCTGCTCCCAGTTTTATCTCTGTGACTTTATCGAGTGGAGGTCTGACAAACAAACAATGCAGCATTTGCGAAAATGGTGAATCGTTGTGCAAATCGGATAGTAGATAATCTAGATATCCCACAAGTTTCAAGTCAAGTCAAGTCAAGAGTTTTATTTGTCACGGCATACGAGTATACAATGAAATGCGGGTGGTCTTGCCTGCAACGATGTGCATAATACAATAGTAATAACATATAATAGAATCCAATAGAACGACATTGTGCAATAAAACAAGTAAACAGAGTAGGGCATATCGGTATATGTACATAAGTTATTTACAGAGCATGGTAGGACATGCTAAGTCCTGTGGTAGTGCAATACACTGTTAGCTACGGATGAGGCACTGGGTCTTTCTGTACATGCTATATTTTACAATCTCAGTTATACTATACTATTCTTAAAGTGACCTTTCCTTAGTGGCCATAAGTGTTGGCGTGTGCAGCATGAGTGTGTGCTTGCTCATGTTAAAGTGGCTGCTAGTGTGTGAGCATGTACAGTGTGTGTGTCGTGTGTGTGTGCTCATGTGTGCTTGTGTGTGGAGAGTTCAGTGTTCAAGGCTCTGATGGCCTGGGGGAAGAAGCTGAGCCGAAGTCTCTCTGTCCTAGTAGCTGGTGTTCGCAGGCGTCTGCCTGACCTCAGCAGCATGAACAGGCTGTTGTTGGGGTGGTGAGGGTCTTTCATTATTCTGCAGGCTCTGGATTTGCACCTCTTGTTGTATAGAACCTGCAGGGGTGGTAGTGCAATAACGGTGGTACGCTCGGCTGAGCGCACCACTCTCTGTAGGGCCTTCTTGTCCTGTGCCGTGCTGTTTCCATACCAGGCAGTGATGTTTCCAGTCAAGATGCTCTCTACAGCTCCGGAGTAGAAGGACTGGAGTATCTTCCCAGATACTCTGAACTTCCTTAACTGTCTCAGGTGGTAGAGGCGCTGCTTCGCCTTTTTTACGACTGAGTCTATGTGTGTTGTCCATGTCAGATCCTCTGAGATGTGGACCCCCAGGTACTTAAAGCTGCTCACCCTGTCCACGGTAGCCCCGTTTATCCTCAGTGGTGTGTGTGTCTCCTGCTGTCCTCTCCTATAATCCACGATCAGCTCCTTGGTTTTACCAATGTTCAGGAGCAGGCTGTTGTCCTGGCACCAGCGTTCCAGTACCTCAACCTCCTCCCGGTAGGCCTTCTCGTCGTTGTCCGAGATCAGCCCCACCACCACTGTGTCGTCCGCAAATTTCACTATGGAGTTGGAGCTGAACTTGGCCACACAGTCGTGTGTGTATAGTGAGTACAGCAGGGGGCTCAGAACACAGCCCTGGGGGGACCCGATGCTCAGGGTGATGGTGTTGGAGGTCTGACCCCCCACCCTGACCACCTGGGGCCTTTCGCTCAGAAAGTCCAGTATCCAGGCGCTCAGAGCGGAGCTCAGACCCAGCTTTACTGGGGGGAGTGATATTTTACCCGTTTCCAAAACCCAAGAGTAAATATGCCGTGTGGGAGGCCGCATGTCCATCATGGTGAAGCTCATGACCAAGGTAAATACATGCTAACTGGCTAACGTAGCTAGCAAAGATTAGATTCACAAACTGGAAAAGAAAATAGCTAAATATACGTTATGCAGCTAGCTACGTATCCATTCTCGTCAGTACTATACTTCTATCAGCGTGTACTGTATTCACAATGACTAGGATGGCTACTAAATCCTCTTTTCACGGCTTGTCCGGGGGTTTATAAATTCATGAACATTTCCGGATTTTGACGCCTGAAAGGGCATTCGAACGGCAACAAACATGGCTTTATTTCTATATATTGTATTAAGAAAAATGGAGCCGCTAGACGCTCGCAAAGTGCCATGACCTGCGTGTGTTCTGCCTGACGCGGTACCCCATGTTAAGATTAAAACGCACATGAACACAGAATAACATTAAAAAAACAGCTGTGCAATGGGAGAGTTTGTCTGCAAAGTTTACCGAATTCTTTGTTAGACCCAGGGAAAAAGAGGATGCTGTAAATGTGTTTGCATTTCATACTGTGAAACATCACAACATCCTGATGATGAAGTGAAAATGGGGGACCCTGATGTAAACAATCTTTAGATGCCTCTGTGATTGTATTGTTTTATTCCAAAATAACACACGTTGTGGTTGTACACTACATACTCTGAATGACTCCACTCTCCAGAAGAGACTCAAGCGTGGTGAGTGATAATCCTAGCGGTTTCCAGATTCACATTTCACGCTTTCTTCTGTTCAGGAAAATACCTCAAAGAATTAGCAGATGCCATTGTAAATGAAATGTGTAAACTCAAGATATGGGTTGATAACAATAAGTTATCCCAAAATTTTGAAAAAACGAAATTTAAGATATTTACTAATCGAAAGAAGGAGGACAATGTGGCATTATGTATTGACAGAGTTAATATTGAAAGAGTATCTGAGTTAAAATGTTTGGGTGAGATGTTGGATGAGACATTTACATGGAAGCCACATATAATGTACATAAAAATAAGGTAGCCAAGAGTGTTTTTGTTTTGAACAAGGCAAAGAATGGGCTTGATTATAATTCTATGTGAATATTATATTGTTCACTCATCCTACCATATTTGAGTTACTGTGTGAAAGTGTGGGGTAACACCCATGTATGAAAGCAACATAAAGCTAGCTAGAGTTAGCTGAAATACAGACTTTATTAGTTTTGTTTAGAGCAAAATGCAGAGTATTACCAGCAAATATACAGAGGTTGTTCGTTCCCTGTCCAGATTACAGCAGAAGGAAATTAAATTGTAAGCACCAATTTGCATTTTTAAGTCAGCCATGCCCAAGGACTCTGCTGCAGCTTTAAGAACAGCAGTTCTGTTGGCACTATTGCGGAAACAGAGGTGGAGGTGCTGCAAGTGGTCCCGGAATGTTGCCATGTATGGTACTGCAGATGATGCATCTTTACATGAAAGAGCGAGGCGGTGGGCAGCACAGGCAACAGCCACCAACCAGGGGAAGGCGTCCTGCAGCTGCTTGGCCACCCCATTCAGTCTGGCTGTAGAGCAGCCCTTCTTTGTCCATCATCTATCTGATGAAGACAGAGACAATCTTATACTGTATATAAAGAGAAGTGGTTCAAAATTATTATCAGTCTTAATTGTTGTCCTTCTCTCAATCAAACTTACCTCACATGCAGATCCAGCTGCCTTTGTGCTTTCGTCTACCTCAAGGCCAATAGCCACAGAAGCACAGGTGTCTTTGAGGATGGGTTCCTCCACCACAACACTCAGAATTTCTAGCATCTCATCTACTATTCTGTGAGTTTTGTAATTGGTCTTTGACCTATGAATCTTAAAGTGAATGAAATATGAGCTTAGATTAAATATGACAAAATTGCTGACATCATGTTGATTAATGAAAGGCAAATATAAATATGGCAAACATAACATTTACCTTCAGCTTCTTAAAATTGTCGCAGCCCAGTAGCTCTGCAAGCTCCAGTAGAGCAGGATAGTTTGAGTGGTGGGCCTGCTCTCTCTTTGTCAGATGATAGAGTCACTTAAAGCCCCCAATCACAGCCTCGTGCTCCAAAACCACCACAGGGTCGAAGGCAACCAGCACTGAAGACCCTAAGGAATGTTATAAATATATAATGTATGCATAATTCGATTGCGGAACAAAGTTTAAGTTTTAAAACAACTAACAAACAAAAAATAAAGCAACAATTTCAAAATAGTGAGTTACCATCAAAAATCTTGTCCCCTAAGGCAGGGGTTCTCAACCTTTCTGCTGCCAAGGCACCCCCCTGTGTTCAATAAAATATTCCAGGCCACCCCTACATACGATAAAGACTTTTCCGGTCCTGTGTTTTTTGCTACAATGATGACAAAAGTGCTTGCTTTCAAAATAATGTTTATTTAAGAAACCGGGAAACACATTTGTGTGTATATGCAGGCTATATAATGCATTATTAACAGGTGTTTCAGGTCTAAATGGCTTAGTACTGTTGACATTACACTGCTTGTAGTAGTAAATCAAATAGCATATTTATTTAAATAAAATTACAGAAAATTATCACTAAAGTGCTATCTGTTGCAGCTGCACACTTTTCCATAAAAATAGCATATTTGGATAAGTGTGACCATTTCTCAAAAACAGAAAATCGTGTATTTTTTTTAAATACAGAAAGGATCACCAAGTTACCATTTCTCAAAAAATATAAATAAATACAGAAAATAAGCACTCGTTCACTCAGTGGACATTTCTAGCTCAATGCGAGGTCTGCTGCTGGCTAATAATACGGTCAATACGTGGGGAGATCTTTGACAAGGCAACACGCATGTCATCCTCAAGGCTCAACTTGGCCCTATATTTTGTTTTCAGAGCTGTCATGGATGAAAAGCCAGCTTCACACAGATATGTGGTGCTGAATATCCTTTTCTGTGTTTTATTAAATAATGATTTTCAGATTTTGAGAAATGGTCAAACTTATCCAAATATGGTATATTCATGGAAAACAGTGCAGCTCCAACAGATAGCACTTTAGTGATAATTTTCTGTAATCCAAAAATTATGTAATCTTTTATTTTTTTAAATTTTTTATAAATCTCAAGGCACCCCTGGCAGCTCTCCCTGTTGAGAACCGCTGCCCTAAGGAATGTACTGCTGGGTGCCAGCTTTATTAAAGGAATGGTTCACTTGCATATTTATTTGCTCATAACATTGCTGCCAGGCATTTACACATTTAACATACAGAAGACCAGAGACCCGCCTCCCCTCTCCTTAACTTAAAGGAAAACTCCAACATTTTCAAGTTCAAGTTTCAAGTTTCTTTAATAGTTGTCATACAGAAGTACAGAATACTTTTATACAAAATGCTTCTTACTGTTACGCTCCAGAGACTGTGCAAGACAAGATAAGTATGAAATAAAATAACATAGTATAGCATGTAAATTAGAAGTAAAAAAATGAGGTCACAGTGTTCAGTATAGACATATGTACAATGTTCGATGCAGAATAGACGTAACTGAGTTACCATATAATATACAATACTATGCAGTGTACTAATATACAATACTATATAGTGCAAGGCAGAAATGGGATGAGGTGCAATTTAGGTACAATTTACAGTAGGTGTACGAGTTGTAGTGCAAATCCTTTATCAATAAATATAAAGTGTGTTTGTGTGATCTAAAGTGTGGAGAGTGGGTGCTGCAGTGTGTTGTTTGTTTAAGTGAGTGTGTGCGTGTGGGTGTGTGTGCTGTGTGCATTTGATGGTTGTTGCATAGTGTTTATTGTTCGTTTAGCAGCCTGATGGCCTGGGGATAGAAGCTTCTTCTGAGTCTTTCTGTGCTCGCCTTAAGACTCCGGTATCGCTTGCCTGACCGCAGCAGTTCAAAGAGGCAGTTGTTCGGGTGGCTCGAGTCCTTAATAATTCTCTTAGCCTTCCCCCTGCACCGCTTGTTGTAAATGTTCTGGAACAATTTACATGTAAATGTTTGGGAACAATTAGCTTATTTGCCATCTACCCTGGAGTTAGACAAGAAGATACATACCTTTTTCTTCTCTGTGCATGCAGTAGGAGTAGGAAGACACGCACCGTTAGCCTAGCTTAGCGTCAGTCACTGGAAGTAGGTTCCTCCATTAGCATAGTTCCCAACGTCTTCCTACTCCTACTGCATGCACAGAGAAGAAAAAGGTATGTATCTTCTTGTCTAACTCCAGGGTAGATGGCATATAAGCTAATTTCCCAAAATGTTGGATTTTTCCTTTAAAAGTGACTAGTTTGCATCCCTGCTTTGCCCAACTGACCTCAGCTTCAACATGGTCGTCGTCACCAACATCAGCCTTTCTTTCTTTTTGTATTATCAGCCAGTTTTTCAAACTCATGATCTGATCATTCAAAATATAATTTGGTAAGATAGACGTCATCATTAACACCAGTATGTATCAATTTATTTAAATAACAAAACAATGCCCCCCACCCAATGTAGGCTACTTACAAAAACACGGCAGGAGATTTTCGAGCGACGATCGCGCAGCAACTTCTGTCGCCTGGCTAAATATCAACTTCTGTCGCCTGGCTAAATATTGCTCAATCCTATTTTTTTGAGGCGACGGCAGGCAACACAGCAAGGACAATGAGGAAATAACATGACTTCTACTGGTGTATCATTTGTAATATACATTTTGTATAAATGTAAAATACATTCCTACGTATTATTACCATGCTAATTATGTTAATTATTCATTAACAGGAACAATTTAAATAAATAACGTTAGTTGGAGATGGGATGTGTGTGCTAATTTAGCAGTCAATTGAGTTGTGCCGCTGTCATAGTAGGCTGTCGTAGATCTCTGAGGACATCTTCAGGCCAATCGGTGGTAGTGAACGTATATTTGAAACATTGTGTCTTGGGCTGTGCGTTGATTATATGGGTCCGGGCGGACTTTTCTTCGTCGGACAAGTGTAGCGGTTATAACACTCGGATTGAGAAGAAACAATTACTCCCGATCCGTGTTCTGTGGTGGATTATGTTGGCGAAGCGATGGACGATGGACCGACTAAGGATTTGGATGGTCGACTAGGATTGGCCAAAATTTGCCGTTAGTCGACTATTTCTCCCCCGAAGCAAGATGGCGCCTGTGTCGGCTAGCCATCGGCCTCGTCGGTACTGTCCGCTTAGTCTCCTGCTTGTTATTACTCTGCTTCTATGTATCTTCTGCCGGGACATCTCCACTCTATTGGTTTATGATCGACAAGCTCTTTTAAACTTAAGAGCCTTCAGCGAAGCGCTTGCATCACATGGTTTGGGCGAGAAAGTGACAAGTCTCCCCCTGTTCTCCTGAACATCCCTGCTCACCTACGACGCCCTCCCTGTGCCTCCTTATGTAAAAAAACGTTACAGGAGAAGGGGAAAACGAGGCGGTGTACACGTCAAAATCAAGGCCTACCTGCTGGCCTCCTCGTCCATGATCAACGTCGGTCCCCTCTATGATGGATGTTATCTCCCTGCAGCCCAACGCTCTTTGCTCCCCAGAGACCGCTGGCTCTGTGCTGTTTCCCCCGAGCCCCTGCTGCCACTTTCGGGACCGGGACTGTCTGCCGTCGCCCCCTCGCCTGGCCCTGCTCCTCTTGGGCCGACGCGGGACCCCCGCATCATCGCTGTATTCCACGGGCCCGCAGGCCGAGCGGTGATGTGTGTTTTGATGTCCTTCGCAGGCTGGAGCGCGCCCCACCGCCGGCTAGCCCAGAGCTAAACTTCCACTTAGCCCTGTTGAATGCTAGGTCGATAGCCAACAAGACGTTCACTATAAACGACTTCTTCACCTCCCGTGGCCTGGATTTCATGTTCATTACCGAGACGTGGCTCCAAGTTGGCGAGCTACTGCCGCTCTCCGAACTTCTCCCCCCCGACTGCACTTTTTTCAACACCCCTCGGGCAGAGGGGGTGGAATAGCCTCGGTGTTCAAATCCACTCTCCACTGCCGCCTCTCACAGCCGGCAGCGAAATACGCTAGTTTCGAAGTTCAATCTTTTGAACTAAGCTTGTCATCCGTCGTGTTCTAAATACAATAAGGACTTTTTATATGACTTCATGGAATTCCTCTCCGGACTGATGCTTAGATACGATCACATTCTCCTATGCAGCGATTTTAATATCCATGTGTGTTGCGAATCACATCCCCTGTCGCGAGATTTCCTAAATCTCATTGACTCTTTCAATCTCACCCAATCTGTCACAGCACCAACGCATGAAAAAGGACACACACTTGATCTCGTCCTGTCATTTGGACTATCTGTCAATATAATTGATATATGTGCTGCTGCTTTTTCTGACCACTCACCTATTGTTTTCTCCACTAAAATCCCTTGCTCTGCTATTTCCCCTCATGTACCTACAAAAAAATCCCGCACGTTTACCTCTGACACTGCTGCCCACTTTTCTGATGCCTTCTCCAGCTCCCCAATATGTGTCTTAAATGCAAACAGTGTCCCAAATATCGATGACTATCTCTCCATGTTCAACGAGTCATTCACCGATATTTTAAATACTTTTAAAACTAAACGCATAAAACCCCTCCCCACACCCTGGCTAAATGAATCCACGCATACTCTTAGATGTGCATGTAGACGTGCCGAGAGGAAATGGAGGAAGGACAGGTTGCATGTCTCCCTCCAAATCCTACACAGCGCTCTGTCCATCTACCAAACGGCTGTCAAAATTGCAAAAACAACTTACATTTCTAACCTAGTCACAACAAATTCAAATAAACCCCAGGCCTTGTTCAAAGTCCTAAACTCCCTCATCAACCCCTGTGCCACTCCCTCTGTCGTACCTTCATTAGCTCTATCTGAAGGCTTCCAACACTTTTTCATCAGCAACGTCTCTGCCCTTAGATCTCTCTCCCCCCTGCCCCCCTTGCCCTCCCCACCCCCCCCTCCTCCCCCCCCCCACCCACTGCCTGCTGTTTTTGACCAGTTTGCCCCGGTCTCCCTCTCCTCCCTTTCTGATGCCATTAAACACCTGCGACCAACAAATTGCCCCTCAGACGCACTCCCCTCGCGCATCCTAAAGGAAGTACCTGACCCTGTCCTCCTCGCATTATTACCTCTACTAAACGCCTGCCTCAGCACTGGATGTGTCCCGGCTGCCTTCAAGCATGCTGTGGTCCAGCCCCGGATAAAGAAGCCCAACCTCGATCCCTCTGTCTTTGCCAATTTTAGACCCATCTCACAATTACGATTTTTATCAAAAATCCTGGAGCGCATAGTCTACATACAGCTACAATCATTCCTTGAACACAACAACATCCATGATAAATTCCAATCTGGCTTTAAACCACGACACAGCACTGAAACAGCCCTCCTCCGTGTCTTAAACAACCTGATTTCAGCTGCTGATGCAGGTAACTCATCCCTATACTACTCCTTGACCTCACAGCCGCCTTTGATACGGTAGATCACCACATCCTCTTAGCTCGCCTCGAGCATTACGTAGGCCTTAGGGGTCCCGTCTTAGACTGGTTCCGGTCCTACTTAAGTAATAGGACCTTCTCTGTCCAACTTGGTGACTTTACTTCCTCTGTGGCCCCCCTCACCTGCGGGGTGCCCCAAGGCTCGATATTGGGTCCCACTCTCTTCCTCCTATATATACTCCCCCTAGGCCAGATCTTGGCAAAACATAACATCTTATTCCATTGCTTCGCCGATGACGTGCAGGTCTACCTCCCCTTAAAACCCACCCAAGGGAAAACATCAATAACACCACTACTTGACTGCCTGGCAGAAATCAAGTGCTGGATGTCTGAAAACTCCCTGACATTAAATGAAGGGAAAACCGAGGTCATTGTTTTTAATAGTGCCCCCCCGACCCCCTCATTGACACACTTGGTCCCCTGGGTCCAAACCTCTCCACCTCTGTCAGGAACCGCGGGGTCATCTTCGACAGCAATTTAAAATTTGACAAACAGGTCAGCGCCGTAGTCAAAAACTGTTTTTACCACCTTAGACTCCTGGCGAAGACAAAGGCATACCTCTCCCAAAGTAACCTAGAGACGGTGATACATGCCTTTGTCACCACTCGCCTCGACTACTGCAATGCCCTTTACACGGGCATCGACAAATCCTTGCTTCGCCGCCTACAACTGGTGCAGAACGCAGCCGCGCGCCTCCTCACCAAAACAAAAAAACATGAACATATCAGCCCAGTTTTGGCCTCGCTCCACTGGCTGCCTGTCCACTTTAGGATCGATTTTAAATTAGCCCTAAATGTTTTTAAATCACTAAATGGCACGGCTCCTCCCTATCTGTCCGAACTCCTGCACCGCCACACCCCCCACCGATCCCTCAGATCAGCTGACCAGCTGCTACTGGTGGTGCCTAGAACTAGGCTCAAGACTAAGGGAGACAGAGCTTTCTCCACCGCATCGCCTAGACTGTGGAACAGCCTCCCCCTCAGCGTACGGACCGCCCAGACCGTGCAGGCTTTTAAATCACTTTTAAAAACCTACCTGTTCTCCTTGGCCTTCCCCCCAACTTAATCACCACTAGACCCCTGGCCCTTCTATCCTCTTTGTTTTACTGTGTCCTACCTGTTTTTATTACTTTCATTGCTTTACTATGTTTTTAATCTTATATCTTGCATCATATTATTTTGTTTTTATTACTTTCATTGCTTTATTATGTTTTTAATCTTATATCTTGCATCAAATTATTGTGTTCAACCTGCCTGTGAAGCACTTTGGTGCCAGCTGCCGCTGCCTGGAAATGTGCTATATAAATAAAATTTACTTGACTTGACTTGACTTGACATCAATACTTGGAATGGCGATCAGATAATTGGAATATTCTTTTCGGGGTACATCCTAGTCAAGGTAAGGGCTATATGATATCAATCTTGCGTTGATCCAATAATGTTTTCATTGCGATCCGAGTGTATGTGTGTAAAGCTAGTCCATAACATATTCCGTTGATGACGATCAAAGCATCAAAAAACGTTTAGTATAATACACGTTGCGGCTTATAACCAGCCTCCCAGGAATGAGCCCGGATCATTCCGAAATAACACTCATATTCACCACGGTAAACGGGAACGTATGAAAGGAAAGATTTTTTTTTTTTTGCATCTTGACCAGTGATGCTACAGATTACTTGTAAAAAGTAATACTGATTACTGATTACTCCTTTAAAAAGTAATCTAGTTACTTGACTGATTACTCGATTATCAAAGTAACTTAGTTACTTTGAAAGTAACTAGGTTACTAAGTCGTCGCCGTCCCCTCTGCTGCTGCCACAACATAAGAATGACAACATTTTTTTTTTTTTAATAATGCTTTATTGAAAGTGCATAATGTCATAAATCATGATTGGCTGCTCAGACAGGTCATCATGAGACGTCATCAGCCATCAGGCCATATAAGGTTGCAGCTGTTCACTGCTCAGGCACTCCATCCATTCTGAGACAACAGACTCAGTGCGTACTCCGCAAGTTGCGCGTAACAGGAATCTCTCACTCTCTCTCAAGTAGCCAAATTACACTATAAAACGAACTGGATAGTTGATTTAACTTCATGCTGAAGCTATTCTAAAATCAGCTATAAGCGTAAACATGTGGGTGTGGCTGTGTGCATGCGTGCGCAAGCGCACGTCCCATCTCCGGTCTGGGTTCTGGAGAGGTAGCTGACTGTACCCCTGGCTCTCTTATCAGCATTATGAGATAGTAACTAAATAGTAACGCACAGTCACTTGGAAAAGTAACTGTAATCAGATTACTGGCTTGTAAAAAGTAACAAGTTAGATTACTATTACTACTATACTATTACTAGTTACTTAGTAACTAGTTACTGGCATTACTGATCTTGACTGGAAGAAACTCAGTGTCAAATGACTATTGTATTGTATCCATAGCTATTATAGAATATAGTTATAGCTCTACAAACAAAGGTGACGGACTCCATTAGTTTAATGTGTGGCCTCGCATAGCCGTCCCCCGGAAACAGCGTGGCATGTTAAGATATTAACCAATGGACTTCAAAATGTTCGTGGAATAACACAAATCATATTATATTTCAACGTTTTCTTATCCAAACATTACAAAACTTGCAGGTCATGTTTCATATCACTGCTGAACCGTGTGTGTGAACTGATTTTGCGATCCTAATGATCAATATTGTCTTGAAACCCGCAGATATATTTTGTAATATTGTTGTATGAAAAACAAGATGTGTATTTGTAATATTGTTGTATGACAGACAAGATATTTATTTGTAAGATTGTTGTATGGCAGACAAGATGTTTATTTGCAAGATATGAAATAATAAAAATATCAGGTGAGCTAATCATATAGATTTCATTACAGTAACATCAATCTATCATCGATTGTACAATCAGTTCATGATTTATTAAACCATTTCACCATGTATCGTTTGAGTTTGTCAGCTTTTTATGACATTAGCTTAGCATTGCACATGGCCTGCTAGCCAGGGTGGCTGACTCCCACTAGCTAACAAATCTCTATCACACAAGACAGTCTGTTTGTATTTCTAAATACAATGGAAACTGATACATACATAAATGCGACAATATACTGACATTATAATTTAGAAAAACTTCATATAATGTAGTCCTGTAAGTATGATAGGAACTGATTGACCCTGCAGCATCTTCAGAAGGTATGAGGACATCTATAGTTACTGTGGCATTCATTCTAGTTACTATGTAACCTGGCAACGTAGTTCTACTGCAGACACATGTTGATCATTCATAGACAGTCACTGTAGTGGGCGTGTCTTTCTGGACATGAGCAGATAACTGAAAATACATTGTGAATGGTTGAGATCGCTAACAGGATCCTCTGTATGATCTGGTACAGCAGACCTCATGTCCCCAGGAGCAGGAACCAAGGATGAGCAGACAGTTGCTGTACGTATCTCAGAATACTTTACATTTTCTCATAGTTCAAGAAGTAAAATATCAACATATGTGGTGAATATTAGCTGCTACTGTCTGGTCTACATTCTGTAGTTTGTTATACTCCTATCTGGTCTATATTCTGTAGCTTGTTATATTGCTGTCTGGTCTATATTCTGTAGCTTGTTATACTGCTGTCTGGTCTATATTCTGTAGTTTGTTATACTGCTACCTGGTCTATATTATGTATCTTGTTGTTATACTGCTGTCTGGTCTATATTATGTAGCTTGTTATACTGCTGTCTGGTCTATATTCTGTAGTTTGTTATACTGCTGTCTGGTCTATATTATGTAGTTTGTTATACTGCTGTCTGGTCAGGCATATTTCACAAATCTTTTTGGAAATAAAACCAGTTGATAAACGTTAATTGAATCTCTTTACTAAGTCCTTGAGGGCAAACCCCTCAAATTAGAAAAATGAAAACAAAACAAACTAAACATTCTGTTGCATCATTTTTTGAGATGTGTGCATTTTATATTGATTTAATAACCCCATTTACCAGTTATCAAGTTTACCTACCAGTTATCACGTTTACCTACCTGTTATCATGTTTTCCAGTTATTGTGTTTTCCAGTTATCAGGTTTACCAGTTATCAGGTTTACCAGTTATCAAGTTGACCAGTTATCACGTTTACCTACCAGTTATCAGGTTTACCAGTTATCAGGTTTACCAGTTATCAGGTTTATCAGTTATCAGGTTTACCATGTCAGGTTTACCAGTTATCACGTTTATCAGTTATCACGTTTACCAGTTATCAGGTTTACCAGTTATCACGTTTACCAGTTATATTATCGTACTTGGCCATCGCGTCCCGCTCTTTAAGCCTATCGAGATATACCTCATCTCATGTACCTATTGTACTCCATCAACGAAAAAAACAAGTACACTTACACCTGCCGGGTCCTGCCCCTATGGAAGCGTAGCCTATAAGACAGTAGGCATGGTCACCAAACACTCTTCCTCTAATTTAGTTTCCATCATAACGGTCGCAGTGCACCTTATGTAACTAGTGTTATGAAAAGATCAGAGAAATTGCGTAATGTTGAATGCTTACCGGAGGTTTGCTTACCCCTGGAATCTTCGGGGCATGTTTCAGCAACACGTCGGGCCTATGTTGATGTTTCCTCGTCTGACGGCAGCAGGCCAAGGAGCAGCGTACAAGGTTTGGCTATCGAGCCGGCTTGTACAAAAGTAGGCCCTGTGTCATCAGGCATTAATGTCGGTATTGGTAATGCTGTGAAGTATGTTTCGGCGCCAGGGCCGGGGTGGCTTGGTGAACGTTCCACTGCAGTGGACGTTTTCCTGGCGATCCTGGAGCACGCTGCTAACGCTAATGCTACTAACGCTACTGCTAATGCTAATGTTGATGCTGAAATGGGTCGTTGTTCTAATACTCCCCGCCGCGGGACGTTGCCGCTTTTCCCTCCTCTTGCCCGATTCATTGATGAAGGTCAGTCGGTTGCTAATGTAGGGGGTTTCGCCAAGTCTTATTTACCTTTTTTACGTGTAAAAGGGCTAACAACAGGGTGCAGGCCGGGTGTACCGTGGCTACGTAGCCAGGTAGCTTTGATCCTGTGTCCCGGCGGGGATGAACGATGTCCCACCCGGCCGATGCTTGACAGCGAATCGGCTCGGAGGGTGGCAGTATGGACGGATGAGTGGTATACTGCTGCAGGATGTTTTTTAGCGGCGGCCAGTGTTATGGCTCAGCTGGCTAGTTTCCTATCCACATTGACGTCGGGTAGTGGGGATTTGGGTCCAGCCGACATTGTAAACATGTTGCATGTTTGTGTTGTTATAGAGATCTTGACTCAGTCGCAAGCTATAACTGCGGGGAGGATTAGGATGCTATCAATGTTTGTTGTTAGGCATGTTTGGTTGGAGCACTCTCCTCTTGGGGAAGAGGATATGTTTTCTCTTCTCACGACTCCTTTTTCCACGGAAAGTCTTTTTGGTCATTCTGTGGAGGCGCAGGCGGTTGTTGATCTGGGTCCCACACAGCCTCACGCTGTGCAGCCAGAGGTGGGAGCACGGCCTCGTCAACGACTGTGGCGAGGCCCTCGACAGGCGGCCATGTTTTCCCCGCCAGTGGTGCCCCGGGGCGGAGAGTCAACAGGGTTCCACAAGGCCGACAGCCTTGGCGGCCGAGGAATCGGCCATTTTGGGTGAATTCGGCTTGGATAATACAAGCCGTCGTCATTTTGCCGCGAGCAGCCCGCTCCCCGTTCAATCCTCTCTCTGTTACCCACGGAAGCGGGGCTCTGATCGTTTTCCTTTGGCTGCGGGCCGCGAACCTTCTTTGAAGCGCATGCGGCCCCATTCTTCACTTCTCATGGGGACAGGGGCTGACACCCAGTTGATGGCTGAGCCTGGGTCTGTCCGTGAGAATGTTGTGCTGTCGCGTGGCTCCTGCACCACACGTTGTGTGATGGATGAGCCTGGTGTTACGGCTGCCACTAGCTACAGTGGTCAGCAGGGGGACTCGAGGCCTCTTCTGTTGAATGCACAGCAAGGGTTACCCCGGCCTCGCCTTCGCCAGGCGGGGTATCGCGCTGATGCCTCCCACTCCCGTGAGAGCGGCAGTGGTCTGCAAAGAAGAGGCGAGCGTGATTTTGGTGATAGCAATATCACTGCAGGGCTTCGGCGTGTAGGAGGCCATGGGGTCCTCATGCCTTGCGTGTCTAGCTGCAGAACAACTCCTCAGCATGCGCTAGAGGGGTGTTCAGGGGGGGGGGGGGGTGTGTCAACCAGTTTGATGACAGCTTCTCCCGTATCAAACCGGCCCTTTCTGTCGGGGTCCCCCCTTGGGTGCGTCGCACAGCGGGAGGGACCGGGCCAGCTATCTACTGTTCCTTGCAGCCCAGCGTCAGTTGACGGCGGGTGCGCTGTGGGATTATTTTTACATGTGGCGACAAGAATGCCGTTTGGTGGGGTGGATAGAGAGAACATTGAAAGAGGGGCTTGTGTTGCAGTTCGCGCAACCCCACCCTCCGTTCTCAGGTTTGGTGCCGACCCTATTGTCAGGGTCAGAAGCAGTGACAGCCCTGGCCGACGAGATCCAATCTCTGTTGGCGAAGCAGGCCGTTGTCGTGGTCCCGAGAGAGGACGCAATGTCAGGCGTCTACTCCCGTTATTTTCTGGTACCCAAGAAAACAGGGGGGGTCAGACCTATACTGGATCTGTCCGCTTTCAATCGGTTGATTGTAGCGAGACCATTCAGGATGTTGACCGTCAAACTCCTTCTGCGTGCTCTCAGAAGGGGAGACTGGTTCACCTCCATAGACCTGAAGGATGCGTATATTCACATACCGATTTTCCCTCCTCACAGGAAGTTCCTGCGGTTCCTGTTTCAGGGCGTAGCGTACGAGTACCAGAGGTTGCCGTTCGGCTATTCTCTGGCTCCCCGCACATTCACCAAGTGCGTAGCGACTGCGCTGGAGCCTCTACGTCGTCGGGGGATACGGGTTCTATTCTATCTCGACAACATTCTACTCCTCAGTCGTTCGGAGGAGGTTGCCAGGTCTCATACCAGGCTGGTGGTGGAATTCCTCACCAGGCTGGGTTTTGCTGTGAACTGGAAGAAGAGTACACCTCTTCCCAGTCAACAGGTGGAGTACTTGGGCTTGACGCTGAGGTCGAGACCCATGATTGCAACCCTCTCGGAGCAGCGGAGGGTGTCTATCCGTCACGCGCTCGGGGGTTTCCGTCTGGGAGGGACGGTCACGGCGCTGCAAGTAATGCGTCTGCTCGGTCTGATGGCATCTGCTCACACGGTGGTTCCTCTTGGCCTCCTCTTCATGAGGAGGATACAGAGGTGGTTTTCCTCTATGGGAATAGATCCGGTGAGGGACAAATGGAAACGGTTGACGGTTCCTTCGTCGATATGGGGAGATCTCGCCCATTGGAGGAGGCTGGGTATCCTCACCATTGGGGTCCCCATGGGCAGCAGGCGCTCACACGTCACGGTCTTCACCGACGCCTCTCTCACGGGTTGGGGAGGGACGTGTCGGACCAACGCAGTGGGGGGCAGCTGGACGAAGGTTCATGCTGGCCCGTCTACCCCGCACATCAATGTGTTGGAATTGAAGGCGGTCCTCCTGGTCCTCAAACGGTTCGACCACCTGGTGGTAGGCGAGCACGTTTTGGTCAGGACAGACAGTATGACGGCAGCGGCGTATATCAACAGGCAGGGTGGGACTCGTTCCATCCGCCTGCAACGGGTGGCGGTCGAACTTTGGCTATGGGCATCTCGCAGGCTGCGCAGTCTACAGGCGCTCCACATCCCTGGGGCAGAGAATGTGGGCGCGGATATGATGTCTCCGGGCGGTCCTTGTTACGACGAGTGGGAACTCCGCCCCGACATAGTCAGACAGATCTGGGATCGGTTCGGCGAGGCCTCTGTAGATCTGTTTGCGAGCCGACGCTCTCACAAGTGCCCCTTGTGCTTCTCGGTCAGTCGAGCAGATCATCCCCCCTTGGGGGTGGATGCCTTCTCGATCTTTCCATGGCCGCCCGGTCTTCTGTATGCCTTTCCTCCTGTACAGCTGTTGGGTCAGCTGTTGGAGCGGATATGGAGGGAGCGCAGGACGGTGGTCCTGGTCGCGCTGGACCGGGGCACGGCAGTGTGGTTCCCGGTCTTGATCCAGCTACTGGTCGCTCCACCTGGACGGCCCTCTCGCAGCAAAACGGGTCACTGTTCCAGTACCCGGTGTTGGGCCAACGCCTGTTGGTGTGGCTGGTGGGAGGGTAAGTCTGGAGAGGATGGACCCTTCTGTGGTTAATACCATCCGGAATGCGCATGCTCCCTCCACTGTCACGCTTTATGCGGGCAGATGGCGTATGTTCCAAGAGTGGTGTAAGGCGGGGGGCTGGGACCCAGTCTCCTGCCCCTTGGATGCTGTCCTTAGCTATCTCCAGTCTCTCCTTGGTAGACTGTCGGCTTCGACGGTGAGGGTATATGCGACAGCTATATCCTCCTATCATGAGGGGTTTGAGGGGAATGTCTTGTTCAGCCACTCTCTTGTGAAGCGTTTCCTGCTTGGCGCTCGACACGTTAAGCCGGTACAACGCTCTTTGGCTCCGACTTGGGATCTTCAATTGGTCCTCGGTCGGTTGTCCTTGGCCCCGTTTGAGCCGCTCGAGCAGGCGCCGTTGGGACAGCTGTCTTTCAAGACCGCGTTCCTGCTGGCTGTCACCTCCGCTAAACGCGTGAGTGAGCTCTGTGAAGGCTTCTTGTCCTCTGCAAAAGCATACAATTGGTCCACTGATGGATACATCTTGGTATTTGTCTAGTCTAGTGTGTTCATTAGATGGGTGAAATCCTCTTTCAGTGCCTCTGTGCCTGTTTTCGTAGGCAGTTAGCCTCTGGTATGCGTGCCATTAGCGTTAGCCACGCTTCTAGGCCTCTTTTCTTTTGGAAAGAATGATAAAAAAAATTAAAATAAAAATTATTAATATTTATTTTTATTTTTTATATTCGACTAAGAGGTTGGCCAGTCGACTACGGCTCCTTTCGGCCGATTAGTAGACTAATCGACTAATAGGGGTCAGCCCTAATGACTTAGTTCTTTAAGATGGCACCGCTATGCCCGGTCGCCTGTCTGTGCGCTCCGTCGAGATTGTGCTTACTTTTGTTAATATTTATAGTTTTAAGAGTTTTGTCTGTACCAACAGTAGGTGCATTTAATGTGTATGACCGTCAGTCACTTATAGACATCGGATTACGGGAAACTTACCGATTGGATTACTCCCTGGATCAGCTTTCCGAACCGCAGCAATGGCCTGTGGAGATTCTCAGAACAATGGGACCAGATCCTGACCCCAGGAACAAAGGAACCACCAGACGGCGTGGGAAGAGAGCTCGGATCCGTAACAGGCTGAGATCCAGACGACACCGAACGCCACTACCCAGTATATTGCTAGCCAATGTACAATCAATTGACAATAAACTGGACGACATCCGAGCAAGGATTCAATACCAAAGAGACGTTAGAGACTGTAACGTTCTCTGCTTCACCGAGACGTGGTTGACGCCGGACGTCCCAGACCACGCCATACAACCGGCCGATCACTTCTTCACCCACCGCAAGGACAGATCAGCAGAGTCCGGCAAACAACGTGGAGGAGGTATTGCCTTCATGTTTAACAACAATTGGAGCGATCCAGCTAACGTGAAGGAATTATCGAACCACTGCTGCCCAGACCTGGAATATATAACCATCAAGTGTCGTCCTTTCTTCCTCCCGAGGGAGTTAACGGCGATCGTCCTGGTCGGAGTGTATATTCCACCGCAAGCCAGCAATAATGTCGCGCTCTCCAGACTCCACAACGAGGTAAATAGAATCCAAGCGGCGAACGTTAACGCCGCCATTATAGTGGTGGGTGATTTCAATAGCGCCAATCTGAGAAAGGTCTTACCTGACTTCTATCAGCATGTGACTTGTAACACCAGAGGCGGTAACATCCTAGATCACTGTTACACGCAATTCAAGGGTGGCTACAAGGCTCATTCTGCTAGTGGCTTTGGTAAGTCAGATCACGCGGCCATTTTTCTTTCACCAAAGTACAAACAGAGAATCAAAAGCACTCCTGTAGTCTCGCGAGAGGTGCAGAAATGGGATTTGACGTCAGAGGAGACGCTCCAGGCTGCGTTTGACTGCACAGACTGGAGCGTGTTCCGCGACACAGATAACATTCATGTCTACACGGAGACAGTGCTGGACTATGTTCGTACTTTGGTGGAAGAAACAATCCCCACTACCACAATGAGAGTTTACCCAAATCAAAAACCCTGGGTAGACAAATCCGTCCGTGAAGCTCTGAGAGCGCGCACCAAAGCATACAACGACGGCCTAGTGGCAGGCAACATGAATGACCACAAGGTGGCGCGATACAACGTAAGGAGGACAGTGACAGAGGCCAAACGGCGCTACAAGGATAAAATTGAACTCCAGTTTGAACAGGCTGACTCTAGAGCTATGTGGCAGGGGCACAAAATGATGACAGACTACAAAGGCGCCTCCCTCAAACTGAACAGTGACATCTCCTTAGCAAATGACCTCAATACCTTCTATGCGAGGTTTGATGCTGGTAATAACAACACCAGCCCACAAGCCACGGCAATGGGGGGGGGGGGGGTCTGCTGCTGATGGAGACTCAGTGTTCAGGGTAACAGAGCATGAGGTGAGGCGGACCTTTAAAAAAGTGAATATCAGGAAGGCAGCAGGTCCGGACGGCATCCCCGGCCACGTCCTAAAAGTCTGTGCCGACCAACTGGCCCCGTTATTCACTGACATATTTAACCTGTCCTTAGAACAGGCTGTCATCCCCACCTGCCTGAAGAAGTCCACTATTATCCCTGTACCCAAAAAATCCAAGCCTGCTTGCCTCAACGACTACCGCCCTGTAGCTCTCACCTCCATAGCCATGAAGTGCTTTGAGAAGCTAGTAAAGGGCTACATCTGCTCCTCCCTGCCCATTAACATGGACCCCCTGCAATTTGCATACCGCCCCAACAGGTCCACGGAGGACGCCATAGCCCATGTGCTGCACACAGCAGCATCACACCTGGACAAGAGGCAGGGGAACTATGTGAGAATGCTATTCATCGACTACAGCTTGGCATTCAATACCATAGTCCCCTCCATACTCATAGCCAAGCTCAGGGACCTGGGCTTGAACTATGACCTCTGCCAGTGGGTCTTGGACTTCCTGACGGGCAGACCCCAGGTGGTGAGAGCAGGCAACTGCACCTCCTCATCCATCACCCTCAACATAGGGGCCCCCCAGGGCTGTGTTCTGAGTCCCCTCCTCTACTCCCTGTACACACACGACTGTGTGGCTCAGCGGAGTAGCAATACAATCATCAAATTTGCTGACGACACAGTGGTGGTTGCCTGATCTCTGCCAACGACGAGAGGGCCTACCTGGAAGAGGTCAAGGTCCTGGCGGGATGGTGCCAGGAAAACAGTCTCTCCCTGAACGTCAGCAAAACAAAGGAGATGATTGTGGACTTCAGGAGGTCGGGGGTCAAGGACTACAGCCCCCTCAGCATCGACGGGGCACCGGTTGAGAGAGTCAACAGCTTTAAGTACCTCGGAGCCTACATATCCGAGGACTTGACATGGACCACACACATTGACAGTGTTGTGAAGAAGGCACGACAACGCCTCTACTTCCTCAGGCGCCTAAGGAAGTTCCAAGTCAGTCAGAAGATCCTTAAGAACTTCTACTCATGTACAATAGAGAGCATCCTGACTGGCAACATCACCTCCTGGTTTGGGAATAGCACTGCACAAGACCGAAGCAGACTACAAAGAGTGACACGTTCAGCCGAACGCACAATTGGAGGGGGGCTCCCCACCCTCCAGAACATTTACAACAAGCGTTGCAGGGGCAAGGCTAAGAGAATCATTAAAGACTCCAGTCACCCGAACAACTGCCTCTTTGAACTGCTGCGGTCAGGCAAGCGATACCGGAGTCTCAAGGCGAGCACAGAAAGACTCAGAAGAAGCTTCTATCCCCAGGCCATCAGGCTGCTAAACGAACAATGAACACTACACAACAACAACCATCAAACGCACATAGCACACACATCCACACGCACACACTCACTTTAAACAAACACACTGTAGCACCCACTCCACACACTTTATAGCACACACTCACTTTAAACAAACACACTGTAGCACCCACTCCCCACACTTTATATTTATTGATGAAGGATTGCACTACAACTCGTACACCTTACTGTAAATTGTACCTAAATTGTACCTCATCCCATTTCTGCTTTGCACTATATAGTACTGTACATTAGTACACTGCATAGTATTGTATATTATATGGTAACTCAGTTACGTCTATTCTGCATCGAACATTGTACATATGTCTATACTGAACACTGTGACCTCTTTTTCTACTTCTAAATTACATGCTATACTATGTTATTTGATACTATCTTGTCTAGCACAGTCTCTGGAGCGTAACAGTAAGAAGCATTTTGTATGAAAGTATTCTGTACTTCTGTATGACAACTATTAAAGAAACTTGAAACTTAGCAAGGCCTGTAGCTAGCACTTGGTCGAGGACTTATGTCTTCTCTCGTCATAAAAGACGGCATTCTTCTTGCAGTAGTAAGAGTGAACTTTTGCCTTTTTTATTGTATGAAGGAGGTTGTGTGTGTTCATGTTCTACGTTTAAGTAAACGTGGCATTGAGTCCACAACTGGGTTGAGTGTTAGCCTGGAGATATTTTTTTACATATATAGCTATTGTACCAAGGTCCTTTGGACCCTCTCTTTGGTCTGTTGTTTTTTCTTTACTATAGGGTAAAGGTATACAAATGCAGGTGGCAAGTTTCGCACATGATTGTTTGAATTGATTGAAAACTTTATTAACAGATTGCAGAATGGGTACAATACAGTACAGCTCAATACACACAATTGTTAAGGGGATGCAGACCAGAGAAAGACTTTCGTCTTGTTTACATCAGGGTCCCCCATTTTCAATTCATCAGGACATATATGACATACATGACATACAGATAGACAGTACTGCTACATCTATACATTTATGACATACCAGATTTGCAAATACAGTACAAAAAGAGTCCAGAAAAGGGAGTATATACATTTGACGTAGAAACTGTACATTGGAGGAGGTTGGGTGGGGTTGTGTGGGGGGGGGGGGGGGGGGGGGGGTTGGGTAGGGAGGGGTTGGGTAGGGCGGGGTTGGGGGGGAACACTGTACAACTGTACAAGCAAAACTGTACATTGGGATATTGACAACCATACTAGGTAATTTACATTGGAGGGGGTTGGGGGGGGGGACTCTGTACGAACAAGCAAAACTGTACATTGGAATATTGACAAAACCATACTAGGTAAAATACTGTACATTGGAGGGGGTTGGGTTAGGACATTTACAGGGGCCAGTTTCGAATTGCAGTCTCCCGTAGGTATTCCTTGAGAGTGGTTTTGAAAGTGGGTAGTGATTCACATTCCTTTACAGCTTTGGGTAGGGCATTCCACATTGATGTGGCATAATTGCGAAACGTGTTTAGTCCCTTGTTTGAGCCAAATCTGGGTTTAACATGATTTGTGGAGCTCCCTCTGGTGTTGTGATCGTGGTATTCACTGACCTTTGGGAAGTATTTTGACATGTACATGGGTACCTTGGTCATGTAGTGTATCTTGTAGACCAGGCCCATTGCAAGTTGCTGTACTCTGTCGTCTACTCTAAGCCATCCTAGGTTGTCAAAGTGGGCAGGGGTGAGGTGGGTTCTAGGAGTAAGGTCAAGCAGTAGTCTGACCAGTTTGTTTTGAGATGTTTGTAATTTTGTTTTTAGCGCCTTTGAGGTGCTTTGGTACCATGAGGTGCAAGCACAGTCGTAGTACCCTTGAATGAGTGCTCCTGCTGGAGTCTTCAGGGTATTCCTGTTTACCAGAGAGGAGATCCGGCACAAGAATCGAGTTCGTTGATTGACTTTTTTTATTACATTGGATGCCATTTTGTCACAGGAGAGATTAGCCTCTAGGATGGAACCCAAGATTAGCCTCTAGGATGGAACCCATAAGCCTGAGCCTTGTATAAAAGCCAGTTTTTTACACAAACAAGGTTATCGTCTGTGGCTGGCGTGCAGAATGTAAAGCTATTACCCTAACAGGTATATGCGATTTCATGTAGCGTGATAACAACTGGTGTCATGGCGCTGCTTTGTTGTTGCATCGTATCAGGGGTGAGGGGTCATATGGGGTGAACTGATAAACCCCTCCCCCCTTTACTGATTAGCCAGGGGGTTGGGCCTCCTGCCTGTCAGTCTCCCTGTCGGCCTGTGGGGTCAGTGCGTCACAGGGAGGGGGGAGGGGGGGGGGGTTCCCTGGTTCCACTCCATATTAGGATGGGTGGGTCACAGGATTTCCCCGGCCATGGAATACGTCACTAGGCGCGTTTTCTATTGGCCATGAGACATCCGTGAGTTTTCAAGCTCTGTGCTGCAGACCGCTGTCATTGTCAAAGTTGGATGATACGATGCATTGTTTTCTGCTCTCTATTAAAGTGTGTATTGGGCCTTTGGTCACTTGGCCCAATTATTACATATATCTTTTTCAATTGTTACTCACGTAGAGGTCTCTCTGAGGGATTTTCTGTCTTCCCCTCTTGTGTAAAGAGCAGAATTGACAGGGTTTACCCTCAGACACGTCATATGAGACCCGTGTCTGTGTCTTATAGACCGGCTTCCTGCTGCTCGTCCCAGACAGCATGGAGGGAATGTTGTCTGGTGTTTCTTATTAGAATTCACCATTGATGTGTTTTTGGGTTCTCGACGTGCATATAGCGCTGGCCCTGGGTGCTTTCAATGTGGAACCATGTTATGGGCTGGCGCGCCTTGGTTGCCCAATTCATAGAAACAGCGTTTTTTATGCAGGCGGCTGGGAAGGAGATTTTATCTCTACCGAGCGCCAGTGCACTAGGTTAGACTCGACGGCTCACGTGCATCTCCGGGGATATCAAAACATTGGTGGAGGGGTCTCATGCCCATGAGGTGGGCCACCAGGAGCAGTGCATGCGTGTACTGACCGTCTTGGTGGCACCCTCTGTGATGTTTTGGATCGACACGCGTACCTCCCCCTCTTAGGACTGGGGATGGCGGCGTGACTAGGACGCGGGACTGGTTCTGGTCGCGCCGGACCAGGTCAGTTAACCCGTTGTCCGCCGGGGCGCAGATCTGCTGTTCTGGTATCCCGAAGGACTTTGTGCTTTTCCGGGGGGAAAATGCCGGGTCGGGCCGGGCGTCGCAGGGATTGATGTCGTGGATGTGTGTGTCATTGTATGCCACTACGAGTTGCCCTTAACAGTGACGTGCTTGGTCCATACTGTGTTGTACCTTGCGCTGTGTTAGGGGGCCTGGCCCTTCTCCATTTGTTTCACCCCTCCCCCCCCTGCTAGGCGGGGATGGGAGGGGGCTGTTGGGGAGGTTGCTGTCAACTCCTCTAGGCATCCCTGTGTAGGACCCGGTCTGCCAGGCCCAGGTCCGAACTAATTCTCGTCGACCTGTTGGCCTGGGTTAACCCTTTGAAAATTGAAACACTTGTACTGCTTGTATAGCCTGTGTATACGCGCAGTTATGTTTCTGAGTTTTCTTTGTGGGTTAAGGGAACAACCACCTCCTGTTAAACTAAACATAGGGGGGTGGTTGGTTCTCTGGTGTGTTGGTAGCAGAGTCGACTTGACCCCGTCTGCCCGAGAGTCTGCTCACCCTGTGCGTTTGAGGTGCTAAACCCTCTTCGCACAGTCGGATCTGATCTCCCTCCCGTCCTCCACTAGGGAGGGCCGGGGGGCTCGGGTCCTCCCCGGTTCTGATGGTTGTAGGGGGCCTCAGCAGGTACATCTGTCGAGCTTTTCGCTCTGCTCAGGAGCTGATTGTGTGGCCACGACCCCGCTTATATAGGAGCGGATGTGGGTGTGGCCAGGCGGAGGTAAATAGGTGTGTACATGTGGAGAACGTTTTTCATTGTTAGAATGGATAAAGGGATAGTTCCAATAGAGCAGAGCGCTCGCTATACTCATATAACTAGGGTTATAGGATAACCTTATGTTATGTATCATCCTGCTGAGCGTCTCGCTCTAGCCTTTATGGGATATATCATCTTTCGTGCACATATTGTGCGCGTGCTTAAAACTTTCACATGCACCTCGCATCTGCCCGTGGCCACGCCTGCTCCCATGTTTACATAAAACCTAGGGTGTGGCCACTCTCTTACCCTTCTCGTCTATTTCACGCGTGACTTCTTGCTCATAGGCACCTGTCAGCCAGTGGAAATGTTTGTTGTTTAGTTTAGGGATTACAGCACGTCGGATTACCGCCGGAATTCCCCAGCCCCCGGGTGTTCCTCAGCGCGCCCGGGATGTCGGCACGACGCTGGACTGGCTTCACGGTTCTGTGACCGTGGACGGGTGAACTGACCCCACGGGGTTGTGGGAGGGGAAGCCTCCTCGGAGGGCCTCGGAGCCTCCTCCTCAGGGAGTTTCAGAGCCTCCTCTGGGGGTTCTTCGGGGGGGGACCTCCTTACAGAGCCTCCTCCTCCGGGAGTTTTCAGAGCCTCTTCCTCAGGGGGTCTTCGTGGCGTGCCAGGCCCTTTTTCTGGGGGTCCTGGCCCCCGGACTCGGCGGTAAGTCCGCCTTGTGTGGCCTGGGGCTGGGACCTCCTCTGCGCCCCGCTGCTACGGCAATTGGTTTAGTGCGCGACTCTGAGGCCTACTCCTGCCTCTGTGCCGAGGGATATCCGGAGCTCTTATCGCTCCGGGGATATTGTGCTACAGGCGTTTCACCCTCCCCCTCATGCAGGTGAGTTGGAGGCGAGCCTTCACCTGTTGTGTCCTGTCCGTGCGCTGACGGTGTGCCTTAGGTGCACGTGTAACGGGGAAGTCCGTGGGTATGTCCACAGTCACTGAAACAGGTGTGTTGACGGGTGACTGTGGCAGTGCGGGCTGGTAAATTAAACTCACTTCCCCAAACACAACGCAGACCAGTATGATCCGTCACACACGCAGGACCTCGGGGCTACCGGTCGACTGCTTGTCTGTTATGGTGGCTCCCACGCGGCTGTCCAAGCAACGCCTGTGGTATGGTATTTAAAACATATACAGATTATTACTCACATATTTGCTTTTGTCAAGGATAGGAACGAAAAAGGCGCAATGACTTATTTACATCGTTGTCCTTGGATGTCAAGGATGCTTGAAAACAACACATACAACTCATTACAGGAAATCTGTCACATTGATTATGCAAGGGCATTGCCCTCTGCTACACTTTGGCCAGACGGGTTCCCCCGCAGGCGTCGGGGCACACTCCACTCGTGGAGTAGCCTCTGCTGCCCTGCTGGGGGGGGCCTCGGTGGAGGACATCTGCGCTGCGGCCTCATAGTCCTCCCCGGGTCTTTTTGTCAGGGTTTACCTCATGGACATGACTGGGGGCTCTGTCTCCCAGGCAGTCCTGAGTACTGGGACTTCTCCTGCGCCCCGCCACCAGGTGGGCTAGCAGGAGTGTGTGACGTGGTGCTGTCTGAGCAACACCTGTCACATTGGTGGTGCGCTGGCATTGCCCCTGCTGCACTTTGGTTCTCCTGCACCCCATCATCGGGTGGGCTGGCAGGAGTGTGTGGGTGTGGACGCGGTCCCACTCGCATTGTGGTGTCCTGGGGTCCCTTTTTCGCATATTGGTCGTAGTTGACTGCCCCCCTCGTTAGGACGGGGCAAGTGGACGGGACTCCCCTCCTCCCTGTTGGTGGGCGTATGGGCCCTCAGGGGGTGCATTTGACGTGGCTGCACGTCCGCTCTACCCTTTTGATCCCATAAAGGCTAGAGCGAGACGCTCAGCAGGATGATGCATAACGAAGGTTATCCTATAACCCTAGTTATGTGAATACTGGCTGAGCGTCTCGCTCTTCACGCCCTGAGGACCCTTGGATGTTTTTCACGTGTGAAATTCAGACTTGGAAGGGTAAGAGAGTGGCCACACCCTAGGCTTTATGGAAACATGGGAGCAGGCGTGGCCACGGGCAGATGCGAGGTGCATGTGAAAGTTTTCAACATGCGCACAATATGTGCACGAAAGATGATATATCCCATAAAGGCTAGAGCGAGACGCTCAGCCAGTATTCACATAACTAGGGTTATAGGATAACCTTCGTTATCAAGTTTACCAGTTATCACGTTAACCAGTTATCAAGTTTACCAGTTATCAAGTTTTCCAGTTATCAAGTTTACCAGTTATCAAGTTTTCCAGTTATCAAGTTTACCAGTTATCAAGTTTTCCAGTTATCAAGTTTTCCAGTTATCAAGTTATCAAGTTTTCCAGTTATCAAGTTTACCAGTTATCAAGTTTTCCAGTTATCAAGTTTACCAGTTATCAAGTTTTCCAGTTATCAAGTTTTCCAGTTATCAAGTTTTCCAGTTATCAAGTTATCAAGTTTTCCAGTTATCAAGTTTACCAGTTATCAAGTTTTCCAGTTATCAAGTTTACCAGTTATCAAGTTTTCCAGTTATCAAGTTTACCAGCGTTTCTGGTTTCAACCAATCAGAGCCATGATACTCTGGTGGAGGGGGTGGAGCCCTGGACGGACATGGATAAACATCCAACAGGGGAACAGAACATGTCTAAACAGCCAATCACAGAGCGGAAGACGGGGTTGGACATGATCTACACCATTGAAGACGTTCCACCCTGGTACCTCTGTATTCTACTTGGTCTGCAGGTACACACACACACACACACACACACACACACACACACACACACACACACACACACACACACACACACACACACACACACACACACACATACACACACACACACACACACACACACACACACACACACACACACACACACACACACACACACACACACACACACACACACACACACACACACACACGCACACATGCACACATCCACACGCACACGCACTGTGGGGAACCTGGCCTAGCTGCAGGCAAGTTCAACCAACAATTTAAAACATGAAGACTCACAGTCTAATTTTCAAGTTTAAAAAGAAAATTATATTTATTGTGAGGGGGGTGGGGGTGTGCTGGCTTCACCTGGCCTGAGCAGAGAGCAGATGAGACACGGTGAGGGTTAGTGGGGGGTTTAGGCTCTGGTTCTTAAGGTCTCCTTCTATAGTCTTTAGACACGGTGAGAGTTAGTGGGGGTCTAGGCTCTGGTCCTTCAGTCCTCCTTCTATAGTCTTCAGACAGACATGGTGAGGGTTAGTGGGGGGGGGGGGGGGGGGTTAGACCTGTCTCCTCCTCCTCCTCCTCCTCCTCCTCCTCCTCCTCCTCCTCCTCCTCTCTCATCACTACCTGACCTGTCTCCTCCTCCTCTCTCATCACTATCTGACCTGTTTCCTCCTCCTCTCTCATCACTACCTGACCTGTCTCCTCCTCCTCCTCCTCCTCCTTCTCCTCCTCCTCCTCCTCCTCCTCCTCTCTCATCACTATCTGACCTGTTTCCTCCTCCTCCTCTCTCATCACTACCTGACCTGTCTCTTCCTCCTCCTCCTCTTCCTCCTCCTCCTCCTCTCTCATCACTACCTGACCTGTCTCCTCCTCCTCTCTCATCACTATCTGACCTGTTTCCTCCTCCTCTTTTCTCATCACTATCTGACCTGTCTC